>NW_014554764.1:1462159-1531596 GCF_001313825.1 Dinoponera quadriceps
ATATATATATATATATATATATATATATATATATAGAATATTACTATAAGTTATTACGAGATAAGTAATGTCTCGCACCAAGCGAGATGCGAATGCGGCGCAAATGCAAACGTACACGCTTCTAGTTGAGTGAAAACACCGCTGCATTTTCAAAATAAAATGGTCAATAATTCTGAAATTTGTGTATGATGTCTGCATATTAGTCTTTAAACGCCATAATAGTTTTTCATTAAAATCTTATTTTTAATTTAGAAGACATTAAAAACAGAAATTAAAAATAGCACGCTAATCTTAAGAAACACGCATAAAAAGTGTTTACTTTAGTTACAAATATCTCGGCTCTCAAATGGTCAATCCTCTTTTAACTACACGAGTAATGAATTAAGCAATATTTTGATATGTACACAGTGCAAGTTTCATAGATATTCTCATTAAAATTCATCCCACCGTACAACCTCTAAAGCGCAGTAACTTTTGATTCTGTCAAACTTTTCGTGTCACTTTAAAACAATGCGGATTAACTTGTAATTGTTTCGTTATTTTGAATTAGGGGCAGTACATCCTTAAGTGACGATACAAATAAGTTCTCTCTGACAATAACACTCGTGCAACTCACGGGATCCATTGACGAGCCACGAGGGCTTCTCTTTCCAATAGATGAAGATCAAGTACACGGGAATGCCGGACAATATCACGATCACACCTACGCCCACCTCCCACGGCGACACGTAGCACGGCACGGTGACCAAAAATGCGCAGATTATGAAGAAGATGATTGGCAGAGCTATCCAAACCTGAGGGGGACCGAACGGGAGCGAACGAAGGGTTAATGCGATCAAATAGAAGATCGGCGGTTATATCGTGGGCACTACGTGCGCGACTGGAATGAATTCGAGAATCGTGCAACGTACCTTTATGGGACGTTCGAGATCAGGCTTTTTGTAACGCAGCCACAGGAGACCAGATACGGAGAGTGTGGTAAATAGAGCCTCAACGAAGCTGACATAATTTATTAGTGCGTAGACATCCTCTATGATGAGGAGCATCAGGGTGATAATGCACTAGAAACGGAAATTATAGTTTAACGCCTGAAGTGGAGTCCGACCATAAGAATAGAAAAATTGCTCCGGGCGCGCGCACGTACCGGCGCTTTCAGCATCGATTGAGTATCAATTTACCGATTGATGCGTGTTACAATTCAAACAGATTCCACGAGAATTACGAGAGAGACGTCGAGTCGTCGCGAGGTGCACGCGAGGTGCGCAGAAATTCAATGTATCCGAGGGACTCGATTGCGCGGTCGGCTTCTTCCGGCGAATCAAAAAGATGGCTCGCGTTTTGAGCACGCGATTAATTACGCTTCTATTAGAAGATGAGATCTCGTTAACGACGAAATGACACAATGGTGTTCGCGGTGGCGTGACGCTACTTGAAGCGCGCGCGACCGGTCGCACTTTTTATCTCGCTCTCGCAGAAAGGAGCACGAAGATCGCGGGCGGACCGCTTCCGATCGTCAAAGAGACGGGGCTGGCGCGGCATGAAAGGGCCAATTTGTCGATTATAACCAGTCGCAGATGAAGACGCCGGGCTACAGAGAACGCGTCGCGGTGTGTCGACACGCCGATCCAGCTTCGTTTATTTCATTAAGACACTCTTAATGTAATTTCGTCCAGCCTGCTTTACGCGTCAATTAATTCCATTCCGGGCAATTGGACGGGCCGAACGATCGCACGCAAAGCGCAGATTGTGTGTCGCACCGACTGGGCTGCGTTCGAAAACGTCGCCCTGGTGCAAGTTTTGCCGAAAAGGAGTGGGAGTGCGTCGCTCGTGCTCGTCTGAATTGCCGAACGGTATAGTTTAATACAGGCTTTCAAGCCACTTTTAGGGCCATTTTTAGCAGTAAAAGAGTTCAGAATACGAGCCAATATGTTAAATTAACGCACGGGTATGTTAAAAATTTAATGCAAAAATTTGTTTAACGAGAATCGACTTTAAAGCAAGTAAAAAATGTTTTTTACTATGCAAGATAATTCGAAGGTGCTCGAATCATGTTGTACGTGTACGTGTACACAGAAAAAATTTCTTTGGATTTAATACAATTTCTTTAATTGAAACAAATCTGTCCTTTGGAATTGAGTGAACAAACGAATGTTTGATTCAATAAGCAGAATTTGTTTGGTTTTTCAAATAATATCTTTATATAAAATAACAATATCCATTGTACTTTTATCCAAACATTACAATGATTTTCACAAGCAATAAATTATTTTAAAGAAACAACATTATATGTATTAGAAAAATATTAAAGAATCTTTTTTTTTTGGTTTTAGTGGAATAATATTTAATATATAATGAAATACATTTTTTTATTCAAAACGAAATATTTTTTCTAAATAATTCTGTTTTTTTTATATCAAACAACATGACAGTGAAATTTCATTTTTAGCGAAACATTTTCATTCAAATAAACTGATATTGGATGTCAAATTATGTTGTTTATATTAAACAAACTGAAGTCAAAGAAGCACGTATACCGAATCCTAAGAAACCTTCTTCTCTGAATGTGCGAATGTCGCAGCGATTCGAATGCGGGCAAACAAATCCCTCGATAAATGCATTATCGTTGTTGGTTCAGTCTCCATACGTCGATTAAAGAGGTATCTGTCGAATGTATCGCGTGGCTCACTAACACGTCTCCTCATCGTTACGCTCGCCAGTCGAATGTATTGGAACAGACATATTTCGTACGGCGATAAACTGCTAATGAAATGGTCGTTCGTAGATTATTCGATTATCGATGACGATTAAATAAGATATAAAGTGATAAGAAGAGAGACACGTTCATCCGTTAAGATGCCCATTGGCCGCCTTCCCCTATCTGTTAGCGGGACGCCTGCAATCTCAGCGTTGCGAAATCAGTTACGCGTGAATTGCTCTCGGCGTTCATTTATTTAATTCGATCATTATCCGAGAAAGAGAAGGAAAGTCAGTTTGAAATGAGGTCGCCAGTGTTATTCGGAATTTATCCGAATGAAGATGACGAATATGAAAGGGAATCGATAGAAATATCTTTGCGGGAGTCATTACATGCTAAATATTCATATCCTCCTACAATAATTTAAATAGTATATCACTACGATAGCCGCGATCAAGCTCTTAAATGCCCGTTCTATCTCTTTTTGCTTAGTCACTTATAGAACCTGTGTAAATATCCGAAGATATACTATTTATATTTTATTTATTTTCGCGTCATCGTATTCTATATAGCAAGTTTTCACCAATAAACAGAATTTGTGTGCTGGCCAATAAATATTCAATTGGTATTGATTTTTTAAATATCTCTCAAAATTCGTCTCAAGAGCTAAATCAACCGTTTATATGATCTTTATTATTAACTTCGCTTTGCTTGGCTTTCTTGTAACTGTGCTTTTATAATCAGTGCCAAGCGCAATTTTATATATTTTGTACTAGTGGGAAATTGTCCCGTTTACTTAATGTAATAATAATAATAAAATATAAGTTTGTCGTTAGAAATATCTTTATTTTGGCCATTTTGGCTCACGCCAATGAATCCGAGCAAATTTTATTTCACGAGACAAATTGCAATTCCTTCTTTTTCACCCGCTTATTTCTTTGACGATCAATTAATTCTGTCGATAATTTGACCGACGCGAGGACGCGATGCGATACTTACGAGGAAGATGAGGGATGGCATCGGCGTCAAGTTGCGGACGTTGATCAGGGCAATGGCAGTGGGGAGATGGCCGTTCCGAGCACCGACGAAAAACAGCCTGGACGATGCGAAAATTGCGCCGTTCAGCGCACCGAAGGTCGAGCACGCCACGAAGAACGGTATGATCCACGACATGACGCCCAGCAGCTTGTCGCCGAAGGTCTAAAAAGAGAAAATTCCGCGATTCAGCGCTGCGCTAGAAAGTGGAGCGGCGTCTCGATTGTACGCGGAA
Organism: Dinoponera quadriceps; assembly: GCF_001313825.1. NCBI lineage: Eukaryota > Metazoa > Arthropoda > Insecta > Hymenoptera > Formicidae > Dinoponera > Dinoponera quadriceps. Next base: position 1,466,125 of record NW_014554764.1, read on the forward strand.
AGCGGAATTACATAATTTTCTCACCGAGCCAGCCGTGCGCATTCGATCAATTTCACCTCTTTCGCGTACGCTAATATTGCAGCTCTATCTTATCATTATTGAAGAAATTGTGCTTTTCTCAATGAGAAATGCGTCGAGAGGATCTTGCATTTCTGTCTTCGTTTATCGTGTATAGCGTTTTTCCAGGAATAAATCGACGCAAATTACTCGCGCGAATCGTGGAGCTTTCTTGCAAATTTTCTCTCCACGCCTTTTCTCCGCGAAAAATTTGATCTTCGTGGTTTTGGTGTGTATCGCATCATCTTTTTATACGTGTACTGAGAAAAAAGTATTTAAGGCCCGATTTTTCATTTTCTGATTAACTTGTGCTTTGGGTGGCTTAACCTGATAATAACGTAAAAATTATATCTTTCTATTCATGGTTAATCATTAAATTTTAAAAGTTCCCACTACAAAACCATCAGCATAATGATTAACCATGAATACACAATTTTTGCGTTATCATCAGTTTAAGTCTCAACCACAAGTTAACCAAAAAATAAAAAAACCGAGTCTAAAAACGGAGGAGAAAATTTGTGAGATATAAGCTTTTTTTCCTAGAAATAAATTTTTAAATGCTTTTTTTCCAGTGTGTATAGTAAGATATACTATTCATTTAATGTTTATAGTTTATAGCTTCGCATTATCATCTCTACAATAAAAGATTATTGACACGAATGCGATTACTTGGCATTAAACTAATTTCGCGTGGATGGATGGCCACGTATAGAATTATTTACAAACATGAACTTACTACAGCGACGGCGTTCGACGCGAGTATCTCGTCTTGCGTGAGTACTACGAAGTAGGCGATATTTGCGAAGACGTAAATTACTGTGACCAGCGGTAACGATATACAGATCGCCCTGGGAAGATTCCTGCAAAAATCCGAGAAGCAACGATTATTACGGTATCTCATGTCTCAAGCTTATCTCCGTCGAGTATCTAACGAGCAAATTGCGTTTTCGCGTGTGTTATCATTGAGTTGATGCAAAAGTTCGTTTCGTTTTTTGACCAAAATATACATGTAACATTTATTTATTTAAAAATACAATCGATCAATTAAATATATCTTTTTGTTCGATAACGTAAAAATTCTGGGATTTCCGAAGCTCGGAATTACTCACTTGTAGGGATCCTTTAGCTCCTCCGTCACGAAGTTGAGGTAATTCCAACCCGAGTAAGAGAACAATCCCGAGTATACGGCTAAGGCGATGTAACCGGGTTGAGTGTTGGTGCCGGACATCGGGTGTTCGAAGTTTTCCGTGTGACCCTTGAAGAACCACCAGAAACCGGCCACCATGATGATCACCAGAGCGAAGATCTTAGTGCCGGTGAAGATATCTTGCACCCTGGTCGCCCACTTGACGTTGTAGCAGTTGATGGCAGTCAAGAGACCTGCGAACGCGACGGAACAAGAATCAGCACGCGTCGTTGTATCTTAACACGTTGACTACCACGTTGACTTTCATTGGTTATCTCAATGCTCAACTTTCAAGCTTGGATCACTAAAGATTCGGTGAATAAGAGCAATTCGCTCCTTCTATCGACTATACCAATAAATGCAACTCACAACGTAACGTTACAATGATGTTATCATTTCCCGCTCAACAATGTAACTGTTATACACAACGCATGTTACGAAGACGGATATTGAGAAGACCGAAGAATGGACAGAATTTTTGAGCTAGTATCACTGAGATTGTTTTGGCGAGCTTTGTCGCGCAAACACTACGAGTGATAATGGGCTTGCACTTGACATATGTTCTTCTGAAGAATGAAACTGGTGAATGAAGAATGAAGAAACTGAAGAATGAAAGCGGTGATATTACAGCGTCGGTCATCGGCAATCCCCATGGCGGTCAATGTGTTGACATCGTCGCAGCAGACAAGGAGACAATCCGATGCGAGTAATGTTTCCGGGCTATATTTAAAAGTCATCGCGTTTTCGAGGATTCGTGATCCCCGCCGCGCGTAGACCTTGCATCGCGGCGCAGCACGTGCGTCGAGATACTTTCGGCCGTCGCGGTAAATGTTCACGATTCGTCATTCAGTATCTATAGCCAATACGGTGCATCCGTTTTGTATTAGCGGGCGGCTCCATGAGATCATGAGGGATGCGGTTCACCAGCCGAACGGCCAAGAAGAGAAAGTCCAGAGATTTGCCGATGTAATCGATAAAAATAATTGGAGGATGAGTCAATAATTACCCGAAATGTTAAGATTGCTCCTTCTTGGCCTAACCAAACGAAGAAACTTGACGAGTCTTCAGGAACAAAGCACGAATATTATAGTCATCTATATACATAGCTATCTCTTGTCAAGTTTCAACACATCAAATTTAACTTAAATTTAAATTATAAAACTCAAATAACGCAAGACATCTCAAAGATATCCCATCCATAGTGTGTCCAAAATATCCTGAGAAATGTCTGAGAACATTCTGAGACGTTCATATCTAGGAAGTTTAGTGTTATCTGAGTAATTATTCACTAATACGCGCGTATAAAATTCTCACGAGTCGATTGCAACGGAATTCTGGTCTTCTCCTGGGCTCTTCCAGTTCTCCCACGTCTTCGTAACTTCGAACAATGTTCATCTTACACGTGACCACGGCGGCCAACAGTCGCACTGCTTCATAGGGCGGAGCGCATCCGGGCCATGCGGGCTGCAGAATGTACTGCGCGAACGTGAGAGCGGTGATGGCGTTGCCCGTTGGCACCAAGACGAACAACGCTACCCAGAGATAGAGGAACGCGGGGAACGGTCCGAAGGCGTCGCTGATGTACGCGTAGTCACCGCCGGATTTCGGGATCATCGTACCTGCGGACACAAGACTTCGTCATCTGCATTTCCGTTGAGTAAACGACGATCGATTTAACACGTGCGTGCGTCGCATCAGTACACTTCGCGATCTCTGAGCCAGCACGCGCGCGAATTCGACTTTGTTCTCGCTCGCGAGACGACCCGTGATGATGCACACAGACAATGTGCGCTTTATCGCGCCCGCCCATTCCGCGTTTTCCGAGATACCGCAGTTTCCCCCCGCTCATTATCCGTGATACCACCGTGTCAGGGCGAATAATTGAGGATTTTTTGGCCCAGTCAAGTCGCTCTAATTTTTCTCTTTGTGTAATCATCATAAACATAAGACAAATTTAAAGAGAAGAACCAATCAGGATATTGCCTTGGGTTTTCCTAGAAGAAGATGGAAGTGATCGTGTAACCTAGATTCAGATCGAGTGACTAGTATTTTAACCAGTCGAATCCTAATTACTTTTTATTACGATCAGAGATTTATCCTTATATATTTCTACAGTACATAAATCTAAAACGATATCCTGATTAGTTCTTCAGTGAAAATTTACATCTCATGTTTACGGTTACAGCAATTCGTGTATGAAAGGCTGTAAAAGCTCACTACACTTATTGTACAAGAGGCGATTCATAAATATCTAAAAAACGAAAAAAATAAACAATTCATCAAGTTGAAATGTATTTATTTTTTACACAATCACTACGAATGGTAGTGAGCCTACATTTAAATAAATATATGTTCTTCTGAAAAGTAAAACTTGCCAACGACAAATAGTAATTTGATATTGCTGTAATCATTTACACTACAAATTCAAGTGTGTAACATGTGTTTACACATTTTGTATAGTCACTTTTTACGCATTTGTAATTTGCACGTGTTCTTCTTCTAATACCGTGGCCCAGGCGTGTAAGGTGACTTTCTCTTACATGCCTGTGGTGCGCGCATGCTGATCATACACAGGCGTATGGGATCCACACAGCTTAACGTCGGTTCCGAACGGCAACGTTTAGAGAGATTATATTAGGCAAGGATACTCTCGGTGGTTTGCCATTGCCTTCCGAGAGGAAACACGAGCGTAAATATTTTGGCTTCTACCGGGATCGAACTCGGGGCCGCTATAGCGTAATATACCAGTGCGCTGTCTGTTATGCCACACTTGTGTTTGTGCTTACACGTGTTACTAGTGTGTAAGTTTACACGCACAAGTGCGCACACAAAAATTACAATTTTATACAGTATTATAAGTATGTAAAAATTACACGTCGATCCAAATATGTAATTTTCACACACTTACTTGTGTAAAATTATAGTATTAATATGCGTACAAATTTTGTAAAAAAAAGACCGCATATAAAATTATACTCGGATTTGCAGTGTTTCGCATCGTTTCAGATACTTCTCAATCGACCCTCGCAGATCCAGCCTAATAGCGCACATCGTGTAACCACTTGCGCAGCAAGACCGCCGGCAATTTCTGTTCTTTCATTTCCCATTCCGCGGTAATGACGAATTAATTACACGTTTTTGCACGCGCAAACTTTCGATCTATCGGCGAGAGGTACACCTCTCGCTTTCATCGCGGTGGTTCGGAGGCATAAATTACCTGCCAACCGTGAAAACAACACGTAGAAAGCAAACGTCCGCTAAGACACCCGTGGAAACTGAAACAATGTTTTCGTTAATTGTAATTATGCAATATGAGCAATTGTGAAACTTGATCGTGCGCACACGCTGGTGTGAAAATTCTTAAGTTCAACGGGCCGTCGATACTTCTACTCTCATTGAATTTCATAATTATAATCAACACGCGAGATAATTTACATAAGTATCGTTACGTCCATAAAGGCCGTATCACTCGAAGATAATGCAAGTGAAAATATTTTCAAGGACGCATCATTTGTGATAAATAAAATATTTCGAAATCACATATCATTGATGATTAAACTGAAGTTGACATTTTAAAACTTTCCGCTTGATACCTTTAAAATGCGACATGTCAAAAATTTTGACGCTGAAAACATTCGATGTTGAAAGCGGAATAGTGATAATTTGATGTAAGCGGTATACCACTCGAGTCATATGATCGTTGAAATATGATTACACCGTCATTGATACACTTTGATCTTTGGCAACGCGGGACATTTCGCTCTCAACTATCACCACATATCGAGGCCATTGTTGTGCATTTATCGAACTGTCATTAATGTAATAATCGTTAATGCTAATTACGTCGATGTATTATGCGCTAGTAACACTTAAGTGCATAAGATATTTACATCAAATTAAAATTATTTCAAAACATTAAAAGTTGTATTATTAAAAAATTATTAAAAATTATATTATTAAAAATTGTATGTAGTAAAATATATATCATGAGGAAGGAGACTCTCTCTCTCTCTCTCTTTCTCACTAACCAGCCGAGTTTAAGCACCGGAAAATTAACGAAATAAAAAGCACCCATATCTTACATCAACGAATTTTGAAGAGTTCCGGTATTTGGAACATGAGCAATATATGATTTCGCGACAAAAGTGCGGCATCTTCTATCAACGCAAATAAGGAGAAAATATACGCGGTAGATAAAGTGAGATTGAGAGATAAGGAGGAAGGAAACGGTACGCGAGTGTGGCAACGAATTTGTAGAAATTATTCAACCCACGAATAATAAAGTGCAACGGACACTCCATTCTCCGAACAGAGCCAGCGAAATTTATGTTCAATTTTCTGTCAGCGACAAAATATATAGTCTCAATGAAAATTCAGAATAACGAAAACATGTGTCAGTAAAACAATTCAAAGCGGAGCGCAATTCCGTCAAGGCGACTTCCTAAGAATATCCGAATGTCGACATTACTTTTCGTGTTTTTTCCAGTTAATTCTTGCTCGAAACTACACTGAGTTCTATTTTTGTCTCATCAATACCACGATATTTTAATAATCATATCACGTTCGTCTTGTTATTGTAAAGTCGTGCTTACAACTTTCAGATCAACATATTTTTCTGCCTTCAATGAAGAAAGTTGGAAACAAAAATCGGACAAACGAAATAAAGCAGCCACTTTTGAAATTCGAGAATATCTTACATGAGATTGTCGTATCGTATCCTCCGTTTGTTAAAAATTTACATCCGAGCTCGGAAGACGCTCAATATTTGAATTTTTTTCTGACCACATTATTAACTTCATGAAAATGTCTTTTTGAAAAATGATTCTTCATATTTTTATTTATATGTTACATGAAGCTCATTATAAGAAAATGTAACGCTATTATACCGCTCCGTAAAACTCGTCATTGCTAATCGGCACCGAGTAACGCCGATTAACAACGTTATACCAATATTATAATTTCTCACTCAACAATGTAACTGTCACATATATATTACACTTGTATTATTGAGTGGGAAATCTTAATATTTATAACGTTACTGTTAATGTTTACTGGGTATCCAAAATATTTCGGGAACAATTTAGCTGCAGTTTAACATAGATTTTCTTAGTAAAATTATCTAATCTTCGCCGTAGTGTTTTTTTTCATATCTATTATAGTTCTTTTTTATAAACGAAATAAGACATTTTTAGCGAATAGATCGGACTTTTGACTTGAAATGTTAATAACTTTATTAAAAATTAATATTTTTACAAATAGCCATGACGAGGATCAGTTAATCTTATTAAGAATACCTATACGTAGGATCAGTTAATCTTATTAAGAATACCTATACGAAACTACAGCTAAATCTATCCAATAATTTCCGAGATATTTTTGATTAGCGATGAGGAGTTTCACCGAAACGGTAACGATAGTACCGACGTCATATATCACAATTTTTTTAACGAGCTTTACGTAATACGTAAGTAAAAGTATAAAGAATCACCGCTCAACAGAGCGTTTTCGTAAAGTCAATGAAGGTCAAAGAGGTATATGTAATCGCTCGACGTAGAATGAAACATCCTTCAAAAAAATCCTCTCATTATCCTACAGTATTAATCTTAATATTAATAATAATGAAAAACAAAATCGGATATTCCTTCTCTGCTCAGTATTTTGGAAGCGGGCACATAGGCGTCTCGGAGCTGTCACGTCGCTATCTGTGAAGCGCGCGATTCGAAAGTTTCCGGCGCAGGTGAGCCCCGGTAATAAGGGTTTCATCACCTACCTAGCTCGGCATAGCACAGGGCGCCGATGAGCGACAAGATCCCGGAGAAGATCCAAATGATAAGAGCCTGGCCGACGCTGCCGCTGTTTTCGAGGACGCCTTTCGGCGAGACGAAGATACCGGCGCCGACGATGATGCCGACGATGATCGCCACTCCGTCCAGCAGGCCGAGCTCTTTCTTCAGCTTGACACCTTCCTCGCTCTGGTCGTCGTCTCTCGCTGTTCCCACGGAGACCGGTCGCAGGACCTTCTCCGCTGGCGCTACCTTGTCCGGCATCTTCTCGCGTGGCCGATGCACGTGGTCGAGAGCGTCCCTCGTCAAAGTTCGCACGTGCAGCTGTCACAGGAACGTCCACGCGATGCCTCGGTCGGATACAGTCTGTCGCGTCCGCATTACCGAAGGCGCGCGCGCGCTCGCGAGATTCCCGGTGCAACGTGTTCGCACACGTGGATAGGTAAAGAGAAGTGCGAAGAAAACGGTGTAAAAAGCGCGACGAGAAGGGGAGGACGCGGCACTACGGCGCTTCACACACCAGCGGGCACACACGTGCGCGACTGCGTTCGATCGAACCGTATGGCCCGTTCGCCGATACCTCACTGCCCGCTCTTTCTCTGCGCACGCTCTGCCTGCGCACAGTGCCGCGCCGCGCCGTTGCCGCGCCGGTAGCACGCCGAGCTTTACCCTCTGCGGCGACGCGCCGCCGATCCGTCCACCACCGATCGAACAGGCGCGACCGCCCAGTGGCGCGGACACGTCCGTGCCGACCTGCGATTCAATCGCCGCATCGGCTTCCGGAGGAAGTCTCGGCAACACGATGATCTCCCCGCTACATCGGGAGGGATATCAAGACCCCGTGCGTCCGACGACTATGCCTCCTGGGTCAAGAGCGACCGTCGTCCGGGTCGTTAAAACGCAGTAAACCGCATTCCCGGTGACTGCGAAAGTGGCGAATCAATCTTGATGACAATTCGCACAGCCTTCTCCGAAAGGTGTGATTTTTCGTCGAGTCAGCGCCGGGGCTCTTCTTTCGGTCGCTCGTCAGCGAAGATCCCCGAGTCTGCTGAACAAGCGAATAAAAGAGGCGCGTTTGAGAAGACGGAAGCGTGCTCGAAATTCTTGCGAAAGCGACTCGGACACTCACTCGTAGTCGTGCACGGCGACGTTCCGCGACCGCCTGACGTCGCTTCCTCCGGGGTTTCGTCACCGTGCGTCCTTCATTCCGACGCCAATGACCTCACCTGGGTTCTTACGGATCTCGGACGTTCGTTGCATCATTCGCCAGGCGCTCGGGGCGAAAAGCACACCTGCGAAAACAGAAGTATCGCGCGAGACGAGCGGATAAAGGCGAATGTTTATCAAAGTGGTACGCGATCGACAATCGAGCGGAAATTGGCAGAGATCGCGGACGCTGAAATCAATTAGACTCGTACATGGAGACGTACGCAAATTAACAGATGTATTTGCTCTCTCGGCTTTCTTTCCCGCCGATATTGACAATCGGATTATCCCGTAATGTTAACGCTAACATTCACTCGCGTTATCGCGTCTCACGCTGGTCGCGAGCCGCTTATCGTGCAACGCCTTTTCCTGCGGGCCGTGGAAGAATTCTCGTCGCGAAAGCGATACCGTCTCGCTACGTAACGGGAGTTCTTTCGAGTTCTCGCTCTGCCCGAAGCTCCGCGCTCTCAGCAAACATCCGTGAACAGCCATGATAAGGCGAAACGGCGAAAAGACGAAGGCGTCCCGAGCGGGGACGGTCGCATGACGGGTTCCCGGAATGGCGTTGAATCAATCCCATCGCCGGAGTAACAGGGCGATTTCCGTGACGAATCGCAGAGGAGGCCCATTTCGGCGGCGCATTTCGGCGTCTCGCGAAGATCGCCGTGTCGGTCGCGGCGCAAGCCGCCGCTGACGAAAGTGGCTCATATCGTTGGCGTCATCTCGCCGTAGCGCCGGCCGGGAAGTCGGTCCTCTCGCGATCTCACGCGGTGCGAGTGCGTTACCGGAGTTAGCGATACTAAAGCACGTCACGTCCGAGCGATCCCGAGAGCACGCATCACCTTCGCCATTGGCGCGCGCGCGGCTCTGAAAGGGTCGCCGCGAATTAACGCGACGAAACGCTCGTCGTCGGGCTCGAATACGATGAAACGGGGAAAAGGGAGAAATGTCGCTTCCGAGATCTCGGGGAAATGTTGTTCACTATCTCTCTCTCTCTCCCGGTCGACGAAAGCCGTTGCTGGCCGCTCGAGGATTATCGCGAAGTTCATCGAGGGGACTTCTCGTGAGCCGGGCTACTCGTGATAACAGAGCATAATGCTTGTGATAACGTATTCCGACGGAGCAAGCTTCTCTACGCCAATGCCGCCGCACGTCCGTCCGTTCTGTCAGTGCCGCGCAACCTTCTCGTCATTATCATTGCATTATCATCGCGCGATCGTCTCCGTGTGCGTAGGTCGTACGTAGGTTTTACTTACGAAATGCGGGCAAATCGCTGTGCCGATTCAACCAGCAGCAGAGCTTCTCGCGCCGCGTTTCTACCAATACGGGCCGTTTCGCGGTTTTCGCCCGCGCACCGCGCGTTCGCATCGGTCCGCCTCCGTTGTTTGAATTTACGTAATTAAATAAACTGCATTTTAAATATAACGATACAAGCGCGAACATATCTTCAACACGCCTCTTCTCTTTCATTTTCTGCAACGAAAAATATTTATTTCAGCACTCACAATAGAGTTTTCAACAATGGTTTCATTAGTTATATTCTTCTGATTTCTACACTTTCTACGTTTTTTTGTAACTTTCCTCTTTATTCTTCTGTAGATATATAAATTGGAAGAGACTCACCATATGCGATGTTACATCCTGTGTCGAGAGTCAGATTTGTCAAGACAGATCTTGTAAAATTGTTGTGTTTGCTGTATACTTCATCGCTATCTTGATAGTGGTAATACAACAGAACCTGATAACAGAGTATGATAGTAGCTTAGCAATGGAGACTAAACAGGATCTATCATTCCACAATGACAGAAGTGATTAAATATAATAGAACTACTTGGTGTATAATAAAACTACTTGCTTTCTGCTATCTAGTCTTATCGACAGATCGTCAGCAAGTCTAAAGGGCAAGTCACACTAGCGATTGTCGATTGAATTGCGATTGCCAATTATAAAATAAAGCATTTTCTAAATGGCTGTCACTAATCTCAATCAATACCTGCTGCGCTCTGAATCAGTTGAACAGTAATCGCCAATCGCAAGTCAATCGGTAATTACTAGTGTAATTTGGCCTTAACGCGGACATTATCGATGTCCGATTTAACTCAATATTCAACGTGTAGTAATATCGTACCTGATAAATGACACGAATGTTATCTTTCTATTACTTTCATGGACGACGCGACGACATCCCGCGAGGGGAATTCGCGGTTTGAGCGCCACTGCCATGTCAGGCTTCCGCCGCGCGTGTTTCTCCCCTTTCTAATCCACCTCGCACGACTCCTGGTGTCCATATAAAAATAATTTTTGACGCCAACGCGAAATGCATGGCGATCGGCGAAAAGCAGTGTGATTGAGATCGCTGAAATCTGGAAACAATTCGCTCAACGTTTTCTCGGTCGACTGAACAAGTTGGTCAACACTAACATGACGGATCGACCGTCAGTGAAGCGAGGTAACCTAATTTCGAGTGTTACGAGCTCAAGAAAATCTTCGTCATTAAAACAGCAATTCGAGATGGTGAAATAAATTAATTACCACAGAGAACAACGTGGTATAATCGACATGTTAATTGATTGCACGGCGCAGTTAGCAATTGTTATCGCGATGTTTTCTTGAAATGATGGATCGACCGTGCCGCAAACCAATTTACATAATTAGCGTTAAACAGCCTGTGCCATCAATCACTCGAAATGCGCGCGTTAACTCTTGATATCGCGTATTTTCCTCGATTTCATGATTAAATTTTACCTATCCCCGCTACCTCTCAGATCGTTGCAAATAGTTCGGTTTCCGTGTCCTGAAGAGCAAGATTGCAACTTCGTTATTTTTTCTTTCGCTAATTTACATACTTGTCTCGCTCTAACGGTAAATAACGCAACCTAGTTCAGGAATCAGGAGTAAAAAATAGAAGTAAAATGGTCGACTGAAAAACAACTGTATGTAACGGTCCGATTTGAATTTTCCGAATAGACCGTTACAAGCGCCCGTCGCGAGGTGTCGCCACCTACCGGAGGCGAACTCGCTGCCATCTGCGGGCGGAGTGAGACACCGCGAGAGCGATCAACTGACTCGACAATGCGCAAACGTCAAACACGCATTCGGAACACGCAGGATCGCAAGCGTAAATATTGCTTTTTTGAAATTGCAACATCGTACGGCGAGGATGAACAACGTTGAGATCGAGGACTTCTATCATCACGATTTCACAACTGCCTCCGAATGGGAAGTGTTCATCGCGCGTTTGGAGGAGATCATGCACGAATGGAAATTGCCCCATACGAAGATCGCGGGCTCCCTTCAGCCGGGGGATTTTGTCAACTGTCAGTGGCACGAGGCCTCGGAGAAGCTGCACTTTGCAGGTTCGTGTCTCTAATGTGACTCAACGGACAGTCCATTCGAGATTTCACTGTCACAAGTTTGTAACCCGCCAGTGTGTGCATTTTTGCAAATTCATTGGTTCAGTATGAGGCACATATGGCAAGATGTGAATTTTACACACTGCTATGTTCATTTATCTCTTACACGGTTCCCCTGTTGTAACAATTACACGTTATTAGACGTAGAATTCCTGCTGAAGCACTACAAGCTACTGAAGGAAGATGAAAAGGAAGATACAGCTAGTCCCTTGGAAGAACGCGAGGAGGAATGGACGCAGTGTCAGAAGGACATCTTGGACATATCCAATGACTTTGTGAGGCTCGATGACAACTGCATGGAGATAACTCGTTATTACGGCTGCAGGGAATTTCTTGTTTTAATACCGGCAAAGAAGGGAAGCTTAACAGATGAGACTCGAATTAAGATCTTGCTTAGTTCACTGACAATTGCAGCCAACAATGCGAGTTGGTAAGTATTGCTAAGTCCATGTACACAATAAGTGCTTTAAGTCCTGAGGCTTAAGAAATTCATCAATCACAGTCGATTATTCTCATCACATTCAACTGTGATTCGACTCCGGTCAATTTCTTAAAATTTAAAGCTTAAAACATTTATTGTCGACTGGCACTAATACTCATATATCTGAATTACATTTGTGATGTGAGAAACTATTCAAATTTGTCTGTGCATTTTAGTTACATCCCCGCATTCGTGCAGGTGCAGGAGCCTTGGCAGAATATGTATCTGGGAGGTTGCGCTGGTAAAGGAACCTGTGTGCATCTTGACATGGTGCACTTGAAGAAGATACCGTCGCATTGCAAATATCTTACTGGTATGTATTTCTGCATGTCCTCAGTCGATCTAATTGCTGCTGCTTGTAGTAACTATATTGTAATTATTTGCAGGTCTGCTTGCTCTGTTCAAGCAGAAAGTCCGGGAAGGTTGCGCAGTGAGACTTGACACTGTGATGGTATCTGCTAGATTTTCTTACCTATTGAAGGACTGGACGAACAGCACGTGGACGCAGGAACCTCCGGATTTCGATTTCATGCAGGGGGAAACATTAGGCGTGGCCGAATTGGGCAAGCTTCCCTTTGGCGCAACTTTTGATCCCGTCGGGTACGTGAAACAAATATATTACTGAAAGAATATCAACGAGTTACAAAATACCTTTTATGCTCATTTCTGCCATCAATGGTTTAAATTTAATTGATTATTAACTCAAAGGAATTGACCGGTTGGATTGGCAAATTAGCTGAATTGATCAATGCGATTGGCCAATTCTGTTGAGTTAATCGTCGATTAGATTTAAACTATAATAGTAGAAACGGACATTATTCCTTCATACAATGATTACAGGGAGCTTCATCTATTCACTACATGGCCGGAGATGCCGGATAGCGTCGTCGTGGACAGCGAAGGGTTCTCTGATCTGGAGCCGCAGCTCGCTCCCGAATGGTCGGTACTGGTGAAAATGGTGTCGTCGCCGGCCTGTTTGCTCGGTGAATATATGACGGATTTTCTGCACCTTTGCAACAATCAGAAGACGATGGTGGAGCTGTTGGGTGAGAACGCGTCCTACATCCATAGTGATGATCAAATGTTGAGCTCGGCCTTCAACGCCCTCACCGAGTCCAGAATACCCATGATCTCGACGGTCATGGGCAGGGCCAGCTCGAAGAAAAACAAGAATGTGGAGGGTCCGATCTCCGAGGAAATACTATTGCCTATACTTTACTTTCTCTTCCCAGACGCGGAGGATAATTCGGTATGTTGAAAGAATTGGAAAGACGGTGATGGAACAAAACCCCGGTGACTATTGTATTGTAGTGCTATTTTAAATATTAATATTGCTAGTAAATATTAATATTGATAGTAGGAGAATAAAATTTATTCATTGTGTACAGCGAACGTGTACACAAACGTTATCGGACAAACAAACAAATAATCGCCTTTCCATAAATAAATCGAGTCTTGAGTCTCAGTATTATTTTTTTATAACTAAAAATCCCCTAAGTAACTTTTTTTTAAATCTGTTGCTAAATATATTAGTAAGCAATTATTGACTCTAACGTCATGTGCGATCATATTCTCCCATTATCCATATTAATACTAACAATATTAATATTTAAGATAGCACTAAATCACCCGTGATTTGCTCCATCACGACTTTTCAATAATTTTTCACTTGATATTACCAATAAGGAGTATTCTTAATTCGGTACGCTTAGTTTCTTAACGATTTCAAAACCAATTAATGCAAAATATTACACTATTCTGCTTTCCTAAATATTCTTATGATAATTAAAACTGCTGATTTTTTTTGCTTTTTCGTAAAAAAAAATCATTTCAAGGTACGAATGTTATCGGTAATCATAGATTCAAATTGTTCGCAGAAATTCCCCTACGGCGACATCAGCGTGTGTAATGTGGATGACGACCAGTGGAAAGGCGTAAAGACGTGCGCGATGGATAGTCTTGTGTGGCGTTTATCGGTCGTCGCAGCGCATTGCGCACACAATCTGGGTGGTGCGACGGCCTTGGCTCAGCTTTGGCATGAATTCGTGCAGGAGATCAGGTTCCGTTGGGAGAGGAATATCCTGATACCGGGGTGAGTAGTAGCGAAGGTCTTTTTATTTGTCGTTGTCGGTACGCCAAGGACGACGAGTCGTTCTCGTCGTCGACGGCGAGACGCGCACGAACGAATACGACGTGCGAGTATATGTGTTACAAAATAAGATAGAAGGGAGTCTCCTCTCGCCTCGCCTCCGTGAGCGATCGGGAGTGACGTCGTTCTCAGGATATGTCGGTAGACGCTTGGTCGCGGTGGCGTTCCTCCGGAGACAGACACTTCGATGTCGCAGTCTTTGGGTAGAGAATCGCCGAGTCCGTCGTGCGAAGTGTCGCGCCACGATTAGGATCCGGAAACCGTGCCGGAACTCGAGCCGGCCGAGAGCGCTCATCCGCTTTGTTGACGATCCGGTAATGAAGTGATATACTTACGTAGGGTTTGCTTAGAACTACATAGGGACGTACAGAGTGTTACATTAATGTACAGGTCAGTATGATGGATTCACGCAGAGAATTTTTCTCGAAGGCATGAACACTCATGAACTGAAAAATTACACAGAATAAAAGTGTTAGATTCAAGTGATTCAAATAATTATTCCGATACTCCTTAGCAAATTTTTATTTGGATTAAGTAAATTTTACTTGGATCAAGTAAATATTTTACCTGGATAATAACTTGGGAAATATTTTATTTGGATCAAATAAATATTATTTGACCCAAGTAGAAAATTTGCGGAGTATTGGAATAATTATTTATTTGAATCTAGCACTTTTTCTGTGTACCATAGCAGTTTTGCTCGATTAGGATATACTTATAACGTCGAAACAATTTTAAAGCAGTATGAAAAATTGTGAAAAAGCAACGTAAACAAAATAAAATATTAGTGAAATATTTACTTGATAAATAATATATGTATATATATATATATATAGATAAGTTATAATTTATAATGTTAAATAATATAAAATTTATTATTTATAATTGTATTTAAATTTTTATTTTTAATATTTATTTAAAATGCATCAATATGGGACATTTTTCCTTTCTGATATTTCCTTGTACGCATGGTAAATTTATATATAATCGGGTAAAAAAATATATCTGATCAAACTATTCGTTTATTACTGTCATATATAAATTTTGGTTTCGGTATGAGTATATCCTAGTGTCGCGCATTACAAATCTAGTGAATTATATTATTAGTATGCTACATTACTCAATAAAAATTTTCTGCGTGTTGCTTTACTTTCCTTCCTGGCAGATTCGTACACTCAGACTACCATTCAGCACGATATAGTCGTTTGCACAATAGTTTGCACTTATTTTTTCTGGTGAAAAAATGTGAAAAGGTAGTTTAAAGTAGTGAAAACGTGTTCCGTTAACAAATTTTTCATATATAATTATATACAATTAGATATAATTAAGCATATAATTATATATAAGACATCATGTATGAAATTTATCCATATATAAAGATATATAATTATATACAAAGTGATGATATAGGGTTATATATGATCATATATAAATATATATATATGCATATATATAATAAATTATATATGATTATATATAAACATATATATTGTGATACATAGTCACATATATAAATATATACTTTTATATATGGATATGTTCTATACACAATTATACGTGAGAAATATTTTAACGGAGTGTGCCGCTAAGTTCGTGCGCCTGCCGATGAGGCGAATAGGCAACCTGTTGTACTGATCTGCATGTTGACGCAGCATCCTGTACATATACTTAAGGCCGGTTCTCGGCCCGAGAACTCGCGTTCGCGCGAGCATTACACGGTAATGCCTGCCGCGATGTTAACGATCAATGTTCGCAATTGGAGCCAGGCAATCTTCGAACATGCTAAACGCCGAAGAGATGTTCTCTCGAGCTATTAAATCTATTTATCTATCGATCTACCTACCTATCTAAGAACCCTAACAGTAGATTGGGGTACTGCAGCACTTGACTTATTTGAAACAAAGTCGTACAAAGATACGTTATTGCCATTGTAACGAACGTTTCCCCGACACTCGACGCGTTCGAGACTCTCCGTCCCAGAACGGTCGTTGGGATTGTCTCGACTTCGCTGGGCGTCGCTCCAGCTTAGAACGCAGAACGAACAGTCGCGCGACTCCGACCGGCGTTCCACTGAACACGCTTGAGCAAGAATGAACGACAAGATCTCGAGACCACTGGTGTCCCGAAGCGTCAAACTTTAGAGCGGCACGAGGCCGCTCCTCGTGGTGGGGTTGCGAGCCATGTAGATGTCCATGTCGTGGTCGGTCCAGTTGTTCTCGTCGTAATTGTTGAGCGTGTGCGTGGAGTCTGCCAGGCTGTACCGGCTGCCGGGTCGTGGCGGGTTAGGTTCCAGGGTGCGGTTGCGGGAACGAGGTCGTTGCCGCCTGGCGGACGAGTGCGGCGGTAGGTGGTTGGTGGAGAAGTTCGACCGGGACATTCGGTCCGAGGCAGCTGCGAGCGACTGGCGCGATTGTCGCAGTTCTGTGTGACGGGGGGAATTGGTTATTGAAGCAAGCGAAAGTGTCGCGTTACCAATTGGTTTGTTCTTTCTCGCCGAACTGGCTGCACTAACTCGTGCTCTTCTACCGCCTACCAAGGCTGAATTTAGTTTATAAGAACCAGCAATTCCGTTTTCGCTTCAACCAAGGCGCTTTTGATCTGTTCATAGTCAAGTCAGTATAAATTCAGCCAAATTTTGTTCCGTGCAGTTCAGCGAGAAAGAATGGATGCCTGATGTAGGACTGCGATTAGGCTGCAAACGACCAAAAGCCGTATTTTATGATGATGTGATGGGCATCGACCGACCTGGTCTTGTGCTGACGAGATTGGAAGCCAACGCGGTGTTGGCGAAATACCGCGTGGAGTTGTTGGAAAAACTGTGCTGGGACTGGCCGTCGGCGATCGACCGGGTGGACACTTTACCGCTGTAGTGTCCGGCCTGGGAGCGCACGTCATCGATGCAGGACGCTCTGGTGATCGATCCTTAGAATACGGTCCGCGTGAGTCGCAAAATGTCAACTGGGAAAGCCCGGAGGCTTTCTTCTGTCTTACCTTGCCGATCTATCGGGAAGATCCTCGGCCGCGGTATGCTCCTGTTGCTGTACGCCGACACCTGGTCCCATTCCTTCTGAGCGTTGTAGGCGCTCAACGTGGCCATCGACGACAGAGGCCCGCCGGGACTGGGTGTCGGGCCCACGTTCGAGCAGCAGTTGACAGGCAGACCGGCGATCGGGCCGCCCATCTTCGTCTGGTCGATGCTGTGCAACGTGTGTAGCTTCCGAGCGCGACGCCGGTTCGCCACCACGAAGATGATCACCGCCACAACGATCGTGGCGCAGATCGCTGCGCTCGCAGCGATCGTGATCTTGTCCATGTTCGAGGTCGGGGAGTTCTCCGTCCTGACCTCGCGGCATTGGTTGTACGGCACGTTCGCCGGCGTGATGTTGGTCTCCTCCAGTGAGACCACGCAAACCACGATGCACTCCTGCGATATCAATCAGTAGGGAGAGTCGAGAGACTTGACGATGAAGTTACGCAGAGTCAGGCAATTGCGTATTATATTACGGGAATAGGAATGTCAATATCTGGCTGATGAGAGCCAAGTCGTTGTTTTTAGGGCGTGATGATTTATTAAAATATAACTTTAACAACAGCGATTTCACTCTCATAGGCTAGATATGACATTCCCTTTTTTGTAATTTCCGGAGTTATATATTTCATTAAACTATTGTCACCTTTTTGATATTTTCGAGAAGTAAAAATATTCTATCAACGATTAGATGAAGAATGGAGGAAGCGTCACGTTTGCAGAAAAGATACTCGAAGTGACGACCATCGGTGCATCGATGCAATTTCTGTCGGATAAATTTTTCTCCTACTCTCTAAATTTATTAGAACGGATCTCATTGAATACAAGTGGCAGTATTTTCACTCGAAACGATAGTGAAAATATTACTGCTCGAAATCATAAATATGAATGTTTCGCTCAAGCTTAGAGTGAATTCTGATTCCATGCGGGTGAATTTTTCAATCGATTAGAGCGAATTTGTTCTTGTGACGATAGAATATATCAGATTCACTCTTCAGTTTCGAGTGAAAATGTTCACTCGACGATTTAGAGCGGAGAATAGACTGTGTACGAGTGAAAAATCACTCGAGTCTCAGTGACTCGGCTGCCACTATACTTTTCAAGTGAAATTCTATTCCAAGAAGTTTAGACGGTACTCTCATACTTCGAAGGTATTTGAAATGGTGATAGTTATTGCCTCACATTGTATATACAGTTAGCCCTCGACATACATAGATCCGATACACGTAGACCCGTAATTACATAGAAATTTCTAACTCAACGTTTAACCAAGCATGGGAGAGATTCACTTTTCTCACTTTTCCTCACTTATTTAGAAATACCTCATTTTTTCGCACTTTTATGAAGAATTTCACTTTTTTCTTATTCGATTTAAGTCTTTAAAAAATCCCGGTCAAGAAATTATGTTCAATGACTCTAGTTTTTTTTTAAACAAAACAAAAAATTCAAAGAAAATAAGGATGACTTTGACAACACAATGTTTATAAAATGCAGGACTATGATTTTATTTTCTTTTTAATCTTAAAAAAGCTCAACTGGATTTAAATATTGTTTTTATTAAGCGAAATGTTTTTATTGATTTTTTTAATTTTGTTAAATATTGATTGTTAAATATTGATTTTATTAAACGAATTGAAATTTTATTTCATTAAACGTGTTTGAAAAAATCATGAAGAATCTAATCTTTATGATATAATAATATAAAATTCTGTTTTTTGTGAGGAATTTTATTGTATCTGAATATATGCCCAAGACCGAGTTTAAAATCAATTATAGGTTCTGTGCACGTTATGTAACTTCTTTTGTTCCTCAAATTTTGCTCTTCACTTTTATTATGAGGTCAGTGTTTTTAATCTCTTAGAGGAATGATATGATAGACAAACAATCGAAGCAACTCTACGAGATCAATATGTGAAAATACATGCGTATATCCATCGCCATGTTTTTAGATAGATCTGATATACACAGCTTTTGATTTACGGAAAAAAAAGTTTGGTTGTATCAATCAGAAGAGAGCAACCAGATGCATTTTGGTTGAAGGAAACAGAATTTCTCGTTATAAGATCCACATTTGGGTCATAAGAACCAGAAATTCTGCTTCCTTCAACCAGAACGCATCTGATTGTTCCCTTTCTGATTAATGCAACCAAATCTTTTTTTCCGTGTAGAGTTTTGTGGAACCACTCACCTACATAAGTCTTAAACTGGCTGTACTCGTCGAAGTATCAAGTTCTTCGTAAAAATACACACGTGTACCCACCTGCGACGGCACGTTCTTGATCTTGAACTCTCGCTCGCTGGCCTCGAGCGGCGGCGCCTGCTTGAAACTGTTGTCGCCGAACAGCCGGTAGATCACCCTGAAGCCGAGAATATTGGACGCCTCAGTGTCCCAGTATATAATGACCGCGTTGTCCTGCCTGAGCAC
The DNA here is from genome assembly GCF_001313825.1 of Dinoponera quadriceps. Lineage (NCBI taxonomy): Eukaryota > Metazoa > Arthropoda > Insecta > Hymenoptera > Formicidae > Dinoponera > Dinoponera quadriceps. The sequence goes on from NW_014554764.1 coordinate 1,485,853, forward strand.
ATCCTTGACCACGATGTCCTTCTCACTCGATTTCGATTTGTACAAGGGCGACCCTAAGACCAACGGTGGCCTCGGTTGGTGCTGTTGCATTTGGTCCTGCATCTGTTTCGGCGGCGACGGAGTGGTCCTCATGATTACAACGTTCCCGGTTCGCGCAGCGGTCGGTCGGGTCGTGGGGATGAAAGTCGAAGACGGCGACGGTGATGACATTCTTCTTTCTTCGGTCGATGACGGTACCGTTACCGTGGTCGTAGAGAACGTCGTGCTCGTGACCATCTCGGTCGTGGAAATCGCCGGTCGGACCGTCGGGGGGAAGCTTCCGACGTCTCCGACTAAGGTCTCCGTCGGCTCCCTCGTGTCGACACTCTCCACCGTTCCTATCCCGACGATCTCGGGCGGTCGCTCGCAGTTCATATCTGCAAATAATCGCGTGCAAATTTTGTACGATATTTTTATGAATTTAAGTCATTTAGATTATATAATATTTCGTTGTAATCTTCATAAGTTGATCATAAAATTGAGAAAACTGAAATGTTTACATTTATAAATTCTTCGAATTAAGTGAGTATTGAATTTTTCGAATAAAGAATATTAAATCTTCACGGAGAATATATTGTAATAGATAAATGAAGTATGATATGTGTTGTAATCTTTAGTGATGCATTTCATTGTACACACACGGAAAAAAATAATTTCGCTGGTACAGCAAATTGTTAGTTACTATGGGGACAACAAAAAGATTTGTTACATGGAAAAAATAATTTTGCTGTTGTAGTAAAACCGTTGTTGCGACAGTGATAAAATTTAGTTGGCATAACTAAATTATTTTGTTATATATTCAGCAAATAGTAATGAATATTCTTAACAACTCTTTTTGCTGCTCGAACAAATTTTGTTGTTACCCAAACAAATTTTCTTGCAATTCCTATAATAACTAACAATTTGCTGTACCAACAAAATATTTTTCCCCACTTATCATTGAAGATTATATCGAGAAAAAGAAATTGAAATTTCGCGAAGTAAATAATTTGATTGTGATGACGGAATATATTTTTGTGAAATATACCTAAGTTTTCTTATTAATTGGTTTATTTGCTAGGAATAAAATTTTACTTTGCCGTATTTAAATAAACGCGCTTATTTCTACGAAATAAACCTTACATTTCACAAATAAATTTTTAAATCTTTTTCTCAGTGTACAACACACGTAATAATTTCAGTCATAATTCCGGTATTGTCCAGTATTACAGGATTTTTACGATAATTTTTACTATAATATTTTCGGGACTAATTCATCTCCGAGAGGACGGAATTTCCTGAGTTATAATAGTTGGACCTACCGTCAGGATCGATATTGTAGAAGCTTTTGTCCTGCAACCTGTGCGGGCTGCCGCAGAATTGCGGCTTTCGCTCGCGGCTGGTGACCTGCAGGTCCCTCGTCTTGATCCATTCGACGATCCAACGTAGCCTACAGTCGCAAACGAGGAACCGCCCTCCCAGACTCAAGCCGCGCAGGGTACCGTTCAGTCGAGCGAGAGCCTCTTCCGGCACCGTAGACAACGGGTTACCGTCGATCGCCAGCAGAGTGATCGACGGGTTTCCTTGAAAGGCGTTGACCGGTAGTTCGGTGATCAGGTTGAAGCCGATGTCCAATACCTGCAGAATATCAATCATCTTCATGATACTTTCATTTTATTGTCACTGAGAGGCAACGAGAGGCTAGTCGGAGAAAGGTGAAAAATTCACAACTTGTCTTGTTCGAAAGAAAACTTTCGAAAGTCCGACAAATTTGTTTAGAGAAGTTTTTTTTCTATTTTGAGCTCTTGTATGTACACACGGAGAGAAAATTATTTTGCTGGCACAACAAATTGTTACGGGGACAACAAAAAAATTTGACAAGGATAAAATTTAATTTGCATAACCAAATTATTTCGCTGCCTATATATTCAGCAAATAACAATTAATATTCTTAACAAATTAATTAACAAATTTTTTGTCGTTCCTATAATAACTAGCAATTTACTGCGCCAGCAAATTATTTTTCTGCGTGTAAAATCGAGATTCTTGAATTCATCTCCCGCGATTTCCCGTTTATCTCAACATTGCACTTACTCTGAGATCGTAGACGCTGTTGATGGCCGCCGTCGGGAAGTCCGGGATGAGGTTGTTCAACAAGCTCAAAGAACTCAGAGTATTCTTGATACCGTGGAACGCATCCGGGCCGATGCTCTGTATGAGATTCCTCTCGAGGTTCAGTCCCGTGAGAGAATCGAGCCCCTCGAAGGCCTTCGTGCCGGAAGTGCCGGGTAGCTCGCGTATGCTGTTTTGCGAGAGATCGAGGAAGGCCAAGGTGTTTAGGCCCCTGAGTGCATCCGGCACCTTCTTCTGCCGCGTGCCCTTGAGATTGAGGTTCTTCAGGGTCCTCTCCAGGCTGCGGAACGATCCGGCGGCGAGGGTGACTTCATTGTCGGAGAGCTTCAGGGTGACCAGCTTGGTGCCGGCGAAGGCGTTCTCGTTCACCCTGGTGATCCTGTTCATCGAGAGATCCAGCACGGTAAGGTTCCTTAAGGTCTTCAAGTTGGCGCTAGGTATCTCCGCGAGCTCGTTGTCCTTGAGATTCAGGCTCTTCAGGTGGTTCTCCTGACCCTTGAAGGCTTCCAGTTCGACGCTTCGGATGCGACAGCCGGACAACTGAATATTGTTGATCCTCAAGGTGGCGAGAGAGCCGTTCTTCAGCACGCCGATCGTGCTGTTGTTGATGTAGAAGAGGTCGACGGGCGTCTTCGTGGCGAAGCGCCGCATCGCCGACAGCAGTTGCTCGTAGTCCACCACGTCGCACTGCACCGAGAGCTCGCGCGCCAGGTTGTAGTCGCAGATGCACGAGCTCTCAAGGTCCACCACATGCTGTGCCCAGGGACAGACGGACGTCGCCGCCACGACGACGAACGCTCCCGCCAGCAGCAGCAGCAGCTCCGTCGAAATCGCATCTGAAAGGGGACCAGTTGCGTTAATTCTTTTTTTTTTCTTTCATCTTTTTTCTTTCGCGAGAAGCGAAGAGGAAGCGTCGGGCGGAAGCTCGGGATCGATGAATTCGATAGGGTTACCGTTAATCCTCTGTACTTCATCCTTTTTTCGCGAGGAACGCGGACGTGACGCTACGATTTTCACGAGTCAGCCTCCCCTTGCCTCTTTCGAGACGTGCGGAGGCCATCCTTAGAGAAAGCGCCAATTCCTACGGCCACACGTGGGTACACGCGTGATTGCGAGACGTGTCGCAACGTCGTCGTCGGCTCGCATTCCCGCAATTATGTGTCGCTTTTCATTATAATGCCTCTCGCGCCTTCGCCGGAGCGCCCTGGGACAGGTCGCCATTTCACAAACGCTGAATGACATCCGGCGATTTCTGCCGGCGCGTTATTGTTGATGCACACGGAGAAGGAAGATTGGTTGAACTGACATAACGACGAACAAATGTGTTTTAGTTGAAGGAAATGGAATTTCTCGTCCAGAGAATGGTGACCGACTGAGACTATTTTTCTTTTCAATTTCGAGTGAAATCGAAAACGAGTATTCGGTTATTTCTCAATTTCGGCTGAAACCTGAAATTTTAGCAAGTCTGACAAAAGTTAAAAGAAAAGATAGAAAATGAATTTCATGATAAAAACATACACTTATAATGATACTTTATTAAATTATAACGTGTGATACTTTATTAAATTTTATCTCACATAACGTTGAAAATTACTACAATAGTGGAGATTACTTCAATAGTGGATACAGAGAACGAAAGCAAGAATTATAAAATAACAGTTTTTGCAAACATAAAAATAGACTTTTTGGAAACTTATGATTACATAAATTTCCATACATTTATAATTACATTTGTATTTTAGTTATATCGAAAAGCATTAATAATCATAATCGTCGCAACGGCTCTTACTAGTGTAACTTGATCAGTTTCGGTATACGAGACTCTTTCAATTTCGGGCGAAACCGAAACTAAATCGAAACCCTTATTTTTGGCCGAAAATAGCCATAACCGAAATTTCGGTCAGACACTATCGGAATACCAAATACTTATAAGAACCAGAAATTTTCGTCATCCTTTGACGAAAACGCGTTTGCTTCATTCATTGTCATGTTAATTCAACCAATCTTTTCCCCCGTGCACGTACGCACGCACTGCGTGTACTCTAGTCTCGTATCGAGGAAACGGAGCATGCGATTCCGCGTGTGCGTGTATGTTTTTTTATTTCGCGTAACGTTCTATTAATCTCGGTGAAAATTCGTCCGGAGTTCACGTTCGGAAGAGATCCGCCGTCCGTTCCCGTAGATAACGTTCCACAAAAAAGTTGTGTCTCTCTTTGTGCTAAATATTACTATTCATAGGAATACTGCTCTCGGTGTCGTGTCGACACTCCCCGTCGAATGCTTTCCTGAGAAGTCGAAACGAACTCTGCCAAAACAATGAACGTAATTGTCAGATCGTCAGATCTCATGAAAATGACTGCATTTTCCCGCGCCCGAGTTCGTTACCATCCGTGGAATCGTTACGGTAAACGACGCGAGAACGATCCATTTCTCCCCATATACGAGCGAATGAAATCCTCCATTAGACCGTGCGACAACAAACCGGCGGAACCTGTCAAACGCGAGCCGAAGACTAATTGCAGGGCTACAAGCAAAGAGACGGTTGAGAGGAGAAATTGCCGCGACACCACCCTTCTCCCTCCCAACTGCTCTACGATCATCGCCGAGGAACATTTATGCTGCGATTTTAGACAAAATCGTAAGACTCGTTACTTTTATTATTCTCGTGAGACTCATAAGAACTTATGATTGGAACTGTTATTCTATGCGTATCATAAGACATACGATCCTTCGTAAATATTTACGATTTCTTACGGCTAGCAAGAAGCTCTCTGTCAAGTTACGGTTCGATGAGGAAAAGTACAACCAGTAAGAAGTTTAATACAAGCTTTCAGTATTATTATTATATGTGATGAACCAAAACATATTATACATTGGATTTTTAATTAAAGAATACAACAGGTGATACAGGAAAAATTTCTAACAGTGACTATTAACATTACTGACTAAATAAAAAAGAAAGTTTTTTTAATTCAGTATACGTGTTTGTTTAACTCGGGTTTGTTTAATATAAACAATATAATTTAATATCATATATCATTTTGTTTGAATGTTACATAATTGCAGTTTAACGTAAAATAATTGCAGTTCTACGTAAAACTGCCAGATTCTTACGATTGCTTCATAAGTTACAATTTTACGACATATTCATAAATTTGCTTAGAGTTACGGCATTAACATTCAAATGCACAAGTACCGTTCGCTGTTCGCGCGATTTGAGCGCAACCTTTCCGACAACTTCGCGGCGAATTTTATAACACGGCCGGAAAGATTGAAAAGAAATCTCCGTGTCGCTGGTTCCGCGACACGCGTAAATTACCGCGTTTATTTCACCGATAACGAAACGGAATTTATCAGTACCTTTTCAGAGCTGTAATTATATTCGAAAGCTCGAAGCCGAACGCGTGCCGTAATATCGAACTCGATCGTTACGTTAGATTTCGATCCAAAAATTTTGCCGTGCAATCTGACTTTCACGAGAGAAACCGAGCGGTTTCGCGCTGATCTTAATGATACTCGGGCGTAATAACTACGTAATGGTAACCAAGCGAGAATGATTTCCTGCGACACCGACGCGGAGACAAGTTCGCCGACACGCGTTCGCGAAAACAGCGGGAGAGCGGTAGCTCGACGCTTTATAAATTATTAAATTACTTTCCTCGATCTTAGAGAACAATCTCATCCTTGTATTTCTACAAGTCCCCGAGATTATCATCGGGGACTCGGATCTTTTCCCTTTCCTCGGCATTACAATCGTACGTGAGAATACAGCTCGAATTCGTCACGTAGTTTCCCTTCGCGTGACGCAACGATCATCCCGGTGACTAAACCCCCGAGACGGTGAATTTTAATGGAACCAACAGTGACACACCAGCCGCGGAATCAGTCACTATGTGCATAAATCCACAGTAATCTACGCACCGTAAGGTGCGTGGTTATCGATAGCGAGATCGGGCCGAGGACATGTATCGCGCGTAACACTCCGGCCGTTGACTCGTAACGGGTTCGGACTATGGGCTCGAGTTCGTTCAACGAGGCGTTCTCCAGCCTGGTCACGCCGGCTTTTCTTGCACGCCACGATTTTCCACGGCTATCGCATCTCAATCGTTCCGCCGGTTGGCCCAATAAGTTCTAGCTTTGTCCCCTGGCCTCATACAGATTCTGTTTTTCGGAATTATGCCGAGTCAGCATTTTGGACATATGTTAAATTTTGAATTCTACAACACAGTAGGGCTAAGTTAGCACAATAGGTTCAATTTCAATTCTAATGATATAATTTACTTTCACTTTGATTCCCCGATGATGCCTTAAATTTCATTTTTCGCTGTTTCAGCGTCAAAATAACGTTGTTCAAGATTGCGTTCAAATTAAATCTGTATAACTGGAAAGAAGAAATACTGCCGTTCAAGCAATATTTACTTGGTCCAAGTTACTCAGTTAATAATAAGATAAAATAAAGTAAATTTAATTAATTAAATAAATAAAATTAAAGTAATAAATTAACATAAAATTAAGATATTACTACCCTTAAGAGTGTTCAAGTAGCGTCCAAATTTCAACTCGGGATTTAATGCCTATTTTTGAGGAAGCAGAGCCTTCTCGAGCCTTCAGCGAGCAAAATAGTGACGAAGGAGACTGAGTAGGAATTCAGTTCAGTCGAAAGACCGAGAATCACATGCGTTTTCTCGAGTCTGCAAGGTACTTGCACGATTCCTGGGTCACACCAGCTACACCCTTTACCATGGAAAATCGATGAAAAATTCATTTCCTCACGCACAGCGCGTAGTTCTCAGCGGGTCGACGCACCATGCACCGACGCATCGTGCGCGGTAATAATAACCGTTCGACAATTACACGTCGCGCCGCATTTCCGTTCCAGCATCTCGGAACATATCGCGCGCGTGGTCGGAATTTCGAGAGTTTTTTTTTCTCCTGGTCTCGCACGACATCCGGCGTTGCCCGTATTACGTTATGTATACGAGCTATATTACTACCACTATACGGCCTCTCATCTCGCACGAATTCCCGCGAGTGCATATCGTGCATCACGCTCGGCGTGATTACAGCGGTGCATCGGTAACTGCACAGCCTCGCACGGTCGCGGATAGGAACGCGGACAGGTAGCAGTAAAGTAGGTTGAGTCTTTAATGCGGGACGTATTATTTCATTCTCAAGCGAAGAAAACAGTGTCGCGTGCGCGCGATATCGATCCAAGAAAAAGAAGATCCGGAGATCCCTCTCGATTTGGCGAACCGATCGCAAGCGTGCAACGTACAGCGGGGTAAATTACGTTTAAAGCTGGCAGAAATTAAGTTTTAGCATTTTTGTAGCATGCAACATTAATGATATTCATTTGTAAATGATTCATTCTTAATTAAACTCTATATTAACAAAAAAATATATATATATTTAATCATTTATTTATTTATTTATTTATTCAATTCAATAATGTATAATATACAGGGTGTCTGGTACGTTTCGTACAAACGCTCTTGTGAACGTAGAACGTTAAACCGAGCAGAAAAGTCCTCTATCATTTTGCAAAAGACTACGCAAAATTTTGAGTTATTAATTCTTGTAAATGGCCGTATATGGAGGTTTCTTTAATTAATAACTGAAAAATTTACGTGTTATTTGCAAAATGGTACGGAACTTTTTTATTCAGACTGGCCTAATCTACAAGCATGTGACAGCTATTGTATCTAATAGCAGATTCAAGGTTCGAAATTCAAGATTCAATATACTGATGTCTGTCGCTAGGTACAACAGCTGTCATATACTTGTATAGAATATAACTTACTTCGGTAAAGTACAAAAGTACTATCTTTTGCTCGCACAGAACGCTGAAATCGTCGTTAGGAATTATCTTTGTGGTTGAGCCCGCGCGCTTGAACTTTGTCGATTATGGAGGTCTTTCCGGTATTCATTTCAACAACTATTTTTTTTAACGTGTAACGTTCCACGGAGTGTAAAACTACTGTTTTCTTTATTATTTGTTTGTACAAGCCACTGGGGATATGAGTTTCGCACATGAATGAACGGTTCGCTTAAAAATTGAGCTCCGATAGATGATATCAGTGTAACAGCGGCAGTCAAAATGCCAAATATGTATAAGAAACATGCCCATGAATGTATTTTTTTTTAATTACATGTATATAACATGCTTTCTTTGAGATCCCAATTTGTTACTTTCTGTCAGGTTTTGATAATTTTGACCTCACCATACGACGCTACCGGAAGAATCGGAAGCGTCTGATTTCGCGAAAGGAGCCTCGCGTCGAGAAAGTCTCCGTGCGTGTCAAGGCCGATCGCACGTTGCAAGAGGCAATATGGGTATCGTTCGTCGGGGTAATCTGCGAAGGACAGAGCGAACGTCTGTGAAAAAAAAAGTGCGAAAGAGAGGGAGGGAGAAATTCCATTTTGTAACACTCTCCCACATGAATAAAATGTTTACAAAGGTGACTTTCCTCCGAGATCTCGCCCGTTGCCGCTTATGCGGTTTCCGTTACCGCGTGTCGAGGACGTTTACGTCCGAGGAACGTTCTTAACACCCGCGGCTTTAATTGCCTGTCGCTCGTATCCGATGCTATTTCGCGTGTAATTAGCGCGAACAGATCCCTCGTCGGGATCGACTTCCGAGATATTCGCACAGGCGTGCGCGGCCTGGTAAGGCGTTAAATCTGGGAAAACGGCTCAACCTTTCACATTTTTCGCGCCGGCACGCCGCGATATCTCGCGATCGTCTTCCGGATTAAAAAGGGTTCGTGACAACGGAGTCACCTACATGCGGCTTATAAGCGCGCCCACACACCCCGGCGCTCTCGAGGCCGACGAAAGGAATATTGCGGACCTTTCACTCACGATCTGATTGTTTCCGCGCAAATATGTAAACCTGCTCTTTCCCGATAAGCGGATATGGCGCCTTCGGCGCTCGCTCTTTTTCCACCGACCCCGTCCGGGAAAAAGTTCCGGCGAGTCGGCTGGGAAAATATGACCGCGGAAAGGCAACGTCGAGCGCGCGGTACATATTATTTCCTTGGTTCGCGCACTCACGTGGAAAAAGAACGCGGCTTTCCTGCAACTAGTAAGGGTCAGATTAAAACCTTGATGGACGAAAAGTGATATCTCTGTGTTACCGTGACTGAGAACATTCGTGTGAATATTCGGCTGCGTTGAAACTCGGTTGAGACTACTGAGTGCAATTGACTGAGCGGAGATCTTCTATAGGATTCTTTTTGTTGCTGTCAAGCGAAATTCCGTCTGGTCCCGCGACAATGGAATATTTTTAGTTAATCCTCTCGCCGCCTACGACGTGTATACACGTCGCCGAAAAGGAGCTTCTTAATTGCATACGCCATTCTACCTTCCATGAAAGAAATTCTTCATTCTATTTAAATAAGACATTTTAGATTTAAGTAAATATATTATTAGTGTATATAAATACTGAATATAGATACTTTTTTCATTAATTTTTTTTATTATTATATTATTAGTGTATATAAACGCCGAGTATAAATACTTTTTTTAGATCATTTTTATCTCAATGTATGAAGAAAATCGTTATTTGCGATCGCTATATACGACACGCCTTATTTGGATCTTTCGGTTCGAATACTTTCATTATCATATTATTCCGCTTCAGTAGTGCAGAATCAAATATCGTGCCGCACACAGCGACACTGTTGGCTGATACTTTTGGCTGGAGCGCAGCGAAAAGATTAAACCGACAGAATTGTTTTTTTCTCCGTGACCTTTGAAAACTTCGATTCTCTGTTTGACGAGATGTTTCGATTCCCCGCTCGTCTCGCGACACTCGATATCCGGTTCTCTCGGTGAGGAATTTCTAGAGCGCAGTGAGCGATTTGGGTCTCCGAGAATGCGCGCGAGCGCGGGTGCGAGTAATGAATTAATTAAACTGGCCGCATCGTTACGGCGGCCGGATCTCGGAACACTTGTTAATGGGAGCACACGGCCAGTTACCGCGCCTTATTATCGTTCACCGTGGCGGGTGCGAGGCTCGTTACCGATTATTGTTCGCTATCGCGAGCGATTCGCGCGCGAAAGAAGCCACCGCGAGAGAGTCCCGACGTAACCGCGGACAGGTTCGCGGAACACGACAATCGATTCCGACGATCGCGCTTCCGCTTGAACGTACGCTGAATTTCAAAACGATTTCAACATTCCTTTCTCGATGTAGTTTAGAATGCAGCCGATGGCCCAATGAGAGAACTTATTTTTCCAACGCAAGCTTCTTCACGTTGAACCATCGTTTTGTGCGTTTCAAACTGCATCGAGATAAAGCGTTCAGATCGTCTTGAAGCCGAGTATACGCTAAAATAAACTCAAATTGAAACATTTTTTAAGGAGAGAAACGGCGCGAGTACGCTGTAAAATGAACGAAGCTATGGTGTACATTTGACCCCACCTTACTTAGAATTAATAATAAAATAACTAATAATGATAATTCATGTTGTATATATGCTCAGTCAATTCTTCTCGGTAATCTCGAGCGAGTTTTAACACATCCGAATGATCACACGAACATTTCCGATGAGTAACGAAAATTCTCACCGATAACAGAGCTATCGTTTCTCGTCGTCAAATTCTCTCATCTCTGGTCCTTATTTTTCTGTTGTTACAAACTGAGATTTTTTTATTATAGCACTTATTTTCCTTCATTGCGTTACATTCAAGTAATATTCACTTAATCCGAATAAAATAAACTACGCCAATATTCTTTAGTAAATATTTGCTTGAACGTAGCGATTTTTTTCAGTGTATACACACACTCACACACACACACACACACACACACACACACACAAGTCAATTCTATCGCTGTAATTGAGTATTCAGAAGAGAGTCCGGAATGATCAGCACGTGTCTCTTATCGAGTTTATTCGAACGACGTATAGCTCTCGCGCGTGCGCGAGAAAGAGAGAGAGAGAGAGAGAGAGCGAGCACGGCTCGCTAATTTCCATTGATCCCGGGCTAATCCCGACTCGTAGACACACGGGAGCCTAATTGCGCGATAGGCCGCCGAGACAATTAATTCGTAACGGGTGCAATTAGTGGCCGCTCGCAGATTGGTGATTCACGCGCGCGAACGTTACTAGGCTATGACCGGACAAACGATGGTTCGCTTCGACTTCCTAGCGTCGACGACCTTGTTCGCCGATGACGATGAATGAATACTAAGAGGCAAACGGGCGGCTCCTCCTTAACACTTTAACGGGATGTTTCTCCCAAAATGGAGATGCTTCCTGTCCGCGCGGCGGTCGCGATTAGTCATTGGACGAGAGCTCTCTCGCTCGACTCGGTTCCTGAGGAACCCGTCGAATCGGCCGATGTTACAACATCCTCCTCTGAGCGAGACCGGCCGGTTGGATAACCTTTCGCCGGAGAATGCGACCGATCGTCCGGAGAAATCGTCGTGAAACGCCGGCCGGCTACGGATCGGCAAGGGCGATCGGTGTCCTCGGTCAGAAAAGGTCGAAAGCTGGACCGGAGCAGGACAGAGAGAGAGAGAGAGAGAGAGAGAGAGAGAGAGGGGAGGAGAGGAGAAGGGGGGAAATTGTGGGAGAGCGGCTATGTCAATTACCTCGTTGTTCTTCTGCGTCTCAACGCCGGCGCGAGCGATCGGGCTTCTCTCGTAATAATCGGCACGAACGATTCCCGCGTCCGCGTGGCGATTCTCGATAGTCGTGGTTTTATCCGCAAAGTGGCATTTCCGGCGATTCGCGTAGCGCACGTAGACGCGTGCAGCGAGAAGGCGCACGTGCACGGGTGCACCTATACCCGCCGAGGAATCCGATCCTTTCACTTTCGTTCTCTTTTGGCTTTCCGTCCCTCTCTCTCCCTTTCTCTCTCTCTCTCTCTCTCTATTCTTTCCTTCAGTGTTTCTGAGTCTTTCTTGCTCCTCTCGTCCGAGATTATTGACCGAGATTTATTCGTAGGATACGGATTAGAACGCGGTACACGTCGCACCAATCAACGGCTGGTCAACGCTCGTGTCAATGTTTAGCCCGCGATCGGCGGGCCGGTTCCCACGACATAATACATTGTATTTTTCTTCTCGCTGTGGCAACGACGGCGGCTAATGCATACAACGCTTTCTCCCCGCGCGCGATGCGTATCTTCTGAAACGTTCGAGATGGCGGGCAATTTCGACCGGCGGAGCTCGAACGTTCTCCCTCGTGTAATGGCAAAAATTAGCGGTCACGTTACGCGATCGGTATCAGCGTCAATGTATCTCCCGGTGCTTAACCAATGCCGTTCCGATGTGTGTCGTTTCTAATTACTTCGTAATTTTTTAATTAGAAGTTATATGTCTCTCCGGAAGGAGAGGGAGGAGGAGGAGGAGGAGGAGAAGAGGAGGACGTGCAAAGGGAAATCGGCAGTAAGAGCCGCGGTTCATCTAGCTGTGGAAGGCCTGTTATCGGCGGAATCGCGTCGAATTAAGCAAATACGGAGAAAGTGGCGGTTACTTTGCATTTACTCTAATTTAGATTGCCGCAATCGCCGTTAAATACGAGCACCGTTTCTCTCTCTCTCTCTCTCTCTCTCTCTTTTTCTCTCGCGCGCGTCCCGCGTTTTATCTCACGCAGGTGCAGAAAGCGTGCCATTTTTGCCGTCTGAAAACGAAAGCGCCGATAAGACGTATCGCTGTTATTAAACGTCACCGCTTGGTTTCCCCGCGGGGATCCGCCTCGTCCGCCGAAGATCGCGATTTCCAGTGTGAATTCGCGCCCGTTCGACCGTTTGTGTCAGAATCTCTTTAATAAGAATCGGCACATCGTCCTGTGGCCGCTATGTTTGAGTTAAAACCGGAGCTCACAGCTATAATATACGCGAAATATTCAGATGATATTAATAATAAGAATAAAATTAAATTTACAATAGTAATAACAAATATAATACTAATGATAATAATAATAGCAAACCTATAATATATAGCGATAATAAATAATAAATAACAATATATAATAATAGATGCAAAATAAATTAATAATTAATCACTACATGAAACACAAACTCACTTTTTTTTTTTAACACACTTCATAGACTCCGTAGATGGCGGATCTTTGCTCATTTTGTCACTCAGCTGATAATTTTGATTGCTTTCCAGTAAGAGACACAAATCGATACACAAGTCTAGTCATATCGTTATCATATCCTTATTTCGCATTTGGTAAAGAAAAGGACAATAGATAATATAATTAGATTTGCGTCGACTTTTTTCTCTTGTTGGAAAACAAATGTTGTCATCATCCAAACCGAAAACTTATCCAAACATGATGTAACTAATCAGAAATCAGACATATAGTGTCTAGACTCTTGTTATTGGGACTCTACACTTGCCGACTTTCAGCCACGTGTCCTTCATCGATATAGAAATTCCGCGAAAGTCGACGACGTGGATAATGAAATCCTGTCGATGACATCTCGCGTCTGTCGGCCGCGCCTTCCTTTCTTCTCCTTTTTACCGCCGTTTGTACCGTTTTCATCGAGCGGCACCGCACATTATCCTGGACATTATTATTGTTCTCGTCCGTTCTTTCTAAGGCTTCAATTCCAAGTCGATGTCCACGCTGCTGAGACCGTCAGAGTAGAGACACGCATCAACGACTGATTAATCGCCGCTCGCGGCCAGCGCGCAAAATTGCTCTCGGAGACAATCCAGGTGCCATTAATTAGGCTTACCGTCCGCGCTGCATCCTCGCGTTCATCCAGGCTGCTTCTCGGCGCTTCCTTGCGCCGAAGATTTTTACGCGGAACTTTGTGGCGTGCATTCTGCCGCGGCTTCACGACCCGCCGAACTTTCCATATGCCTATAACGGTCCGCGCTACCAGTCGGCACAGTATGCCAACCGACTATCTAAGTACTGTTACCTGCTCCATCTCGCAGGACGCACATGTACGTGGCCAACGGACCGACGAACGACGCGGAATTCCCTCGAGCGGATCGCCGCGACCGCCGCGTATCGTTCCTTGTCGGTGACACACCGGCGATACCGCCGTCGAGATCGTTTAAACAAATAACCCGATCGTTCGTACGACGCACGGCCCGCAGAGTGTCGAATCTGATTCTGAAGATCGCGGGAATTTCAGCTGAAATTTCAGCGCGAGAGAAAGAGAGATATGTGCGTTTATTATCGCTTTAGGGCATGACCTCTGAGGCTTTTATTAATAGTTGTTACTTGAAACTGGTTTCAGATGAGATACTCAGGTTTGAATTCAGGGTTAACTTATTTCGCTCCTCTGTTCCTATATAGGAACAGCAAATTTACCTACTTTCAAAACTTTTTATCTAAAAAAGAATATAAAGGATAAAATGATATTTTCTTTCTTTCTGAAAATAATTTCACCTGGTTATTTCCCGGCGGTAGGCAGGAGTGGAAAATAACCTTGTAATACACACCTTTTTAATTCATTGTCTCATTTTTTTAATTAATTAATTAAAAATAGTAATCAATAAAAAATTGAAAAAAACAATGATGAGGCATTATTGCTAAAAATTCAAATTGTGAAAAAAATCTGGTTGCATTAATCAGAAGGGATACAACCAGCATTCTGGTTGAAGGAAACAGAATTTCTAGTTCTTATGTCCCAAATATGTCTCACACAAGAGTTTCGAGTGACAACAAATAGTTGTACGACATTGTGACGGTTGAAGCATTCACTGTGAAACGCGGCTTGAGGAGCGAATGCGAAGAAGGGAATGCAGGTAGCTGGCCAGGTGGGATGGTGTACCGCTGGCGATTGCCAGTTGCATGTGAGCACCCCGGTTTGATACAACCTACGGTCGTCGGGTTTTAATCAGCCCAGAACTTCGTTCCAATGCGTGACTCATTTATCGCAGCGGAAATTAAGAATGATGCGCACGCATACACGTATGGATCAGTACACAATTACAGAAAAAAATCCATGTAGCACAGAAGTTCAATGGACATTCTAGGAACGTCTCAAAGAAATTCGAATATCTTTGGGACATTCTTAGAATGTCTTTTGAACATTAGTTATTATATGGTTATTAGCTATATGGATGGATTCAAATAAATAATTACACCAAAATTCTTTTACAAATTTTTCATAATATTTACTTGATGTATAAGTAAAATAATTTCCAAATAAATTATCCAAATAAAATATTTGCTTGATCCAAGTAAAATTTGCTAGAGTATTGGAGTAAATTATTTACTCGAATCTAGCATTTTTTCCTGCGTATAATTTTATTCTTTGAACAACGTTTAAGTCTGTCAAGGCAGCGAAACAGTAATCAATGTAGGGAAGATGCATCGCTTATGATGTCTTCACAGGCTTCACGGAGCGTCGCTAACCCTACTGTAGACCTCCTGCATATGTTCAGACCATTTTAAGAGAGAGAGAGAAAAAGAGAGAGAGAGAGAGAGAGGGAGAGAAGGAGGGAGAGACGCACTGTGAGAAATATCATCGCTCGCATTCCGGAGCAAACGACGAGGCGCATTCGCGAGGAATGCGGTTATTATTATGCTTCACTCGCGACTCTATATGTATATTTCCGTGATTTTTAACGAGCCCCGAGACCGGTAATTTCACCTTCGAAGCGACTCTCGTAAAACGCCGAACTCGTCTCGCGGTTATGGAGAGACGACTCTCCCGCGAGAGTCGGCGAGTACCTTCGTTTATCCCCGACCGCCTCAATTACGCGCGCGCGCGGCCGATCGGCGGCGCACGCGGCGAAAGTTCACGATTTTTACGTGTCCGCGTGATCGCCCCGCTTGAAAAATTGCCCGCGCTCCAGTTTCTGCTTCCGTAAATTCGCGGTATTTCCAGGCGTGGCGTAATTCACGCCGGCGATTAAGCCGCGAGTCTCGCGAGGAGGGACGCGTCGATCGGGTCCCTCCTGTGATTTAACTCGGGCGAGTTCGTTGCATTCTTCGTGCATCTCATTACGCGTCGGAGAGTCCGTGGCTGCCTTCAAGTCGACCGAGCGCCTCGTAAAAAGAACGAGCGACTCGAAATCGCGGCTGATCGCCGCGCCACGGCGATTAACGTTTCACGGCCCCCCGGCTAGGAAGACGCAGGACGTCGCGATGTTTTTCTTTTCGCCGACCATTGTTCCTCTCGCAAAGAGAGCAGTCGCGACGACGAAGGGAGGACGACTCCGCAGTCGATTATCAACGGTGTCTGGTTCTCAACTTCTTCTTGGCGAGCCGCAGTTTTCGTCTCTCTCCGTGTTTAATGTCTACACGGAGAAAACAATTCTCTCGAAGCAACTGGATTTTCTGACGCCTGGGGGCCAGACGAGAACTCGATTATTGGAACAGAACGATTCCTGTAGGAGGTTTCCGCTCAGGCAATTACTCTCAGTCCTCTCGACTGAGTTTTAACGCAACTGAATGCTCACGAGAATGTTCTCAGTCGTGGTAACGGAGATATTCATTCCTTGTCAGCGGGTTTTTATCTGACCATCTGTTTTTAGTTGCAGGAACTGAGTTTTTTTTTCTACCTGTGTATATTGGGTATTTATATTTTTAATATTCCAATATTGAATATTCAAAAAGCAACGCACGGAGGAAGCTGTGGCAAAATTACAAAGCGCGCGAGTCACTGTCTCCGATTACGAGGATACGTTTTGAGGCTCGAGTGGTTTCATCTAATCCTTATTCAGCTGCAAAAACTCACTTTTCTCTCTACATATTTGATATTTACATTTTTAGCACTTCAATATTGAATATTTCAAGAGGAATGTAAAGAAGAGGCTGTGGCAAAACTGCGAAGCGCGACACCTGTCTCCGATCACGAGGATCCTCTTGAGACGCGAATGGGCTATCTCAGCGATTCGGGAGAGCCCGTCGAAGTAACGGTCGCATCGTCACGATAAATTAGGCTTCATTAGCGAGCGAGAAATTCGCGCGCATCGCGCACGGGCGAATGACACGGCGGGACGCGTTTCGCGGCGGTTTGTTCCGCTCGGCGGGATATATCGCTTCGACTTAATCCGTCGATCGTACGTCGGCGATCGTCGTTACGGCCGGCCGCGCTCGATCGACGCTCGTTTTCACTCGAGAATGTCCCGATGATCCTAACGCTCTCTTTTCGCGGCGCCGATCATCTCCGATCGCCTTTTTTTCCTCTCTCTCCGCGCGCTCGTTCGCGGTCATCCGAGTGAGGAAGATCAGGGCTGCGGGCTTTCTCGCCGCCTTCGTGCTTCGCCGAGTCGCAAAATATTTTCCCGCTTAGAGACGCACGCGGTCTCTCGGCCGCTTCTCGCGATCGACGAATTGGGACACGGTGACGACGACGCACGGGGAAGAGAGATCCGTGTGCGTAAAGAGCTAGACGCACCTGCGTCGGCGACGCGCGTTACTTCGTTGTGAAAACTCGAGTCGAAATTTTGATGCAATTCTTATGTTCTTAAAGATAGTTTGCGCCTACTCAGACCGCCTATAGATTAAAGAGACAGCCTAGAGACTAATAAAGATATATTTTGGCGATATTGATAATTTTCGACCATGGTTGCCACTCCGAAAGTAATGAAAATACGTTGTCACTCGGAGGATTCATTCTACAAATCGAATTTTAATGCTTTAACAAGCTTTCAACGATCTATTTTGACATTAAAACAGCGAAAACGGAAATTTAAGACATCATCAGGATCAAAGCAGAGGCTATATTATATTATTAGAATTGCAATTGGATCTGTTTTGCTATCTTAGCCCCTACTATACTGTGGAATCAAAGATAACATAGAGATAACACACTGTAGAATTAAAAATAACATAAAGCCAAAATTTCAACTTGAACGAAATGACGAAAGAACGTGGCGATTCAGCGATCACGTTCGAGCAGGAACGTAATATCGCCGCGAGTCACCACTCTCGATTCGTCACTTCTACATCGTAGGGGTTTCGTAAGCAGCGAGATGCCCCGCGGCCCCCCTCCTCCTCCCGACAGGATGACGTTCCTTTTGCGTTTCTCAAGAGCGACCATTTAATTGCACAATGCCGAATCGCGGCGGCTACACACGCGACTTCAGCAAACAAGAACAGCGACACGTGAATGTGGGGTTCGCTGGTGGGATCACCACAGGCTCCTCTCTCCTCTCGGCTGCCTTCATTCGGAACGTCGTCGTCGAGAACGCTGTTTCCCAGGGATTTCGAGACGTTATTACATCGCCAAGAGGCAACGTATCGCGACAGCACTTGACCAGCGATCCTAACGCGAAACCGTTACGCTCAGATGAAAGTCGGCGAACCTTGATCCTGATTGATCGATCAGACATCAGCCGGTAATAAAAGCTTAGCCCGATGTAGCATCGCCGACGCAAATGAATATTAATAGCGCCGCGGAGTCCGCTTCCCCCTACTGGCGTAGATTCTTAAAAAATATTAAATATAGATCCTGCGCACGCGAAAATCCACCGCGAGAAACGAACGTGTCTTTTGCACGCATTGTCAGTTTTGCGAGGAGGCATTCGTCTACCGAATTGCGTTACGCGATGACGAGCACGGCGACGAGGACGACGGCGCTTTACTTTATATCGCAGGCCGTGGGAACGGTCGCACAATAGGGGCCCGGCTGACACAATAACGAGGAAACAAAAGCTGGCCCGTCGTACGCTTAATTATCATCTACCAAATCTCCGCTGCGGTGTCGGGCGTACCTCCGCGCGCAGCTGCGAACCGGAACGCGTTAAACCAGGCGTTCAAGTCTCCAGCGCGCGCGTCGCGTCGGCTGTCCCTTCGATCGCGGCTCCCGCCGCTAATTTTCACAATCGCAACTCGCAAAAGCCGCCTTCTCACCGTTAATATCGCGCAATCCCGAGTCGAAATTTTCGTTCTATGTTAAATCTTGAATTCTAGAATACAATACACATAGAAAATACATATTGCATACAAGTAGATGTCACTTATTTCGAATATTTCATAAGTTTATATATTCGCAAATATAAGTTTAAATTCAAGTATAGTACCTCAATAAAAAATATTAAATTAAAATAAACCTTTCAGTTTGCTTGTTCGAATTAACCGAATTTAATTTTTTTTTTATAAAGTTTTTAATATTTCTGAAATGAAATAAATTCTTTTTACGTTGTAATAAGCTTTTCTAAAATTTGTGATGAGTATATTTTAAGACTATTATCAAGAATAGTTTTTGCTGAAGATAAGTATTATTTAAAAGAAGGAAAGTAAACTGAGTAGTCGCTTTTCTTAGCAGTAGAATTATATTTTTAGATGAGATAGCAAAATTGGCTCGAGATTTCAATTCTATTCAATTCCATTCAATTCCATTCAATTCAACAATATAATTTATTCCTATTTTAACCCTGACGAAGTCTTGAATTTCCATTTTCGCTATTTTCGTGTCAAAATAGATCGTTTAAGGTATCATTAAAATTAAGTTTGGAGAATTAAAGATTTTCAAGTGAGAACTCAAGAAGTGTTAATATCGTCAAAATAGATTTTTATTAGCCTACCGGCTGTTTAAATAGGCTGAAATTAATCCTCAAGAGCCTTAACAAGATCTAAATTTTCTAGCAGATACAAAAAACAGCGATATATTTTACCAGTGACGTTTAACATTCTAAATTCTAATTCTTAAAACAAACAGCAAAACATTTCGCTGAATGTATTCGAAGGTTACAGGACGAAATTCCACAGTCATAGCAAAAATTAATCGTCAATATCTCAGGAAGTAACTCGGAGTTTGTCGAGTGTTCGACCTCGAGAGCGCGAAATAGAAAAAAACCACACAGCGATAGACGAGAATATTGGAGGCTGTCGTGAGTCGATCGATTGATTGATTCATGACCGGAAACGGTTATTGGACGGTGACGAGATGCTTCGGCGGAAGTTAAGAAGCGGTTCCGGAAATGAGAGCCGCGACGTTCCGTGCCTAATTCAGTTTCCCTCGGCCTCTGAGATGTGGGTTAGGTCGTTCTAGGTGACACTCTTCCTCGAGGGCTTCCACTCTGAGACAATCCCGGCGAAGGAGAGTCCGTGAGATTCGCCGGGGCGACTCTCTTCCCGACACTTGGTGGCGCGTCCGGTAATATATATTTTTTCGTCGCGGAGTTTTCAAAGGTCGCGAACTTCTTACAGCATTTGACTGAGCACATTCAGCTATATTAAAATTGAATAGAGATAACAATTAACTGAGCAAAATCCTCCTACAATAATATCTGTGTTCCCACAATCGAGTTTTCATCTGGTCCCCAGGTAACGAAAAATTCAGTTTCATCGACGGAATTGTTTTATCCGTGTGTATGTAAACGAAGGATCGTCGAGGCAAAGTCGTACGACAATCGATTCGTATTCAGGCAGGACAGTTTGTAATTTCTTACGGAGTCTCTCACGTTATGCCCACGCCCATCGATTCGTCCATCGTTCACGGTGCGAAAGAGAAATCCCTACGAAAGCTTTGTGTGGAACAATTCGGCTCGCCGTGGTTTCTTGCGCGAGGTATGCGAGAAACGCGAAACCGCAGCGTGGCGCGCACCGGTGCACGTGCCTTTCTAAAACGCAAACCCGATTGCGAGGTTCAGGCTTGCAGCGGCCGTTCGAAGGGTTTCCTCGTGGGTAACATTCGCCAAGAATTCGCCCGCGATTGCTTACTCTCGCTGCGCAATCGTAAAGCGCTGCGCAAACGAAACCTGCTCGCGCTCATTCGGCACGCTCGCTGGTGCCGCGGTGTTTTGAGACCGCCGAAGGTCCTTTGAAATCGCAGTTTCCTCCACCGAGACTTCGAAGATGATCTCCACTCGGCGAGAACGTCGAAGAAGATCCCTCTGATTCCCCGAGGCAGCAGCGTTCGTTTTAGTATATAGAGTGTCTGACGCAGGCCGTGCCATCTGTCATATGCTTGTAGTTTAGGTCAGTTTAAATAGTACTTTAAGTGGTCGGTTTAAGTAGTAGTTTAAGCAGTTTAAGTGTAGTTTAAGTCATCTACCATTTTGCAAACAACCAGCGCAGAATTTTGAATTATTAATTATTGAGAATGGCCTTGAAATTTATTGAAATGGTGTAGAGAAGCTTCTTTAATTAATAACTCAAAAATTTGCGGAGTTATTTGCAAAATGGTAAAGGTTTCTGTTTCTATTCAAAATGGCCTAATCTACAAGTATGTGACAGATATTGTACAATTGGTCACAGGACGGTTGCAACAATTTTGTTTTATATGCTTCGAAACAACACACAAAAGATACAAGGAGGCGAGCCTATAATTCATGAATATGCGCAGTAAATGATCAGACAGCTGTCAAAATTACATATGTATAATACATGCGATATATGCCAAGATTACATATGTATATGTAATTTTGACAACTGTCTACGGCGCATGTTCGTGAATCATAGGTTCGCTCCGTCGCAATTTGTGTATGTTTCGAAACATGTCAAAAGAAAAACAGTTGCAACCATCTTGCGACCGACTGTACTTAGCGACAGACGTCAATATATTGAACCTTGAACTTGTCACCAGGTACAATAGCTGTCATATACTTGTACCCGTACGTATGGAAATTTCCCAAATATTTCCAAACATAGCATATATTCTGATCAGATTACCCAAATTTATCTCAAAATAAGTGTAATATATTGTGATATCAATTAAGAATCCCATTCTTATCGCAATAATAAGAAAACTTGGGGAAAATGCTACGCAGAGCAAATGGAATCTATTTGGGCTTCTCATTTAGAATCGCACTATTGAAATATTACACTTCTAATCCGAATCTTCATAGATTTCCTAATGCATGATTCTTTGCAAAACAGTCCTCTACCTTCTTGCAAATAACCCTGCAAATTTTTTAGTCATTAATCAAAGAAGCTTTTACACATAGCCATTCTCAATAATTAATAACGCAAAATTTTGCGTGGTTGTTTGCAAAATGGTAGAGAACTTTTTTGTCCACATTGACCTGAACTACAAGTATATGACGGTTGGCACAGCTTGCGTCGGACACCCTGTATAATCAATGAGGCGTCGTGCAGGCTCGGATGTTAATCGGAGCATTTGATCCGCGTTAATTTTAATCGCCGCCGACTCGCGGGATTATCGGGGTGTCGCGATCTCTCACGGGAAAGGTAAGGAGACGCTTGTCACAAGCGAACACGTTAACCGTGTAAACGGTAGGCGCGAACAATAGCGCTCATTAATTGCAATCGGCGTAAAAGTGCCGCGGCTCGTTAAGGTAGCAACGACACGCAGTTGACATCTGTTCCCGCGACAATGACGACCGCTTCCCCCCTGCGATTTGCGGTTTTCAGGACAGAGCATCGTAAGTCTACCTATGGAGATTACCCTATGCACGTGCGCGTGAGTTACGCACACACATACACGAAAGACTCGTTCGAATTTCCCAGGATTTCACGTCGGTTTTTGCGACGAGATGAAAATGAACGATTGCACGAGAGTTCCTTCGATCACCCGTCAACTCTGCTCACCTGAAACCGTTCGGTACAACTTCCTATGATCGTGTTAGCGCATTTTGCATGCAACTTCCTTCGGCTAATGCGTCTCGACTTGGACGAGCTTCCGGAGATTCGCCGCGCTTGTCGGGAATGCGAGAAATGGGTGGGACGCAGGAATCGAGGCAGCGGAGCATCATGGTCGGATGGTCACGGCTCGCAGACAAACGGACCACCATCGGTCGCGCTCGTCGGCCGGTTCGCCGGGAAATCTCGGGCATTTCTTCGTAATACTTTGCCGCACGGGACACCATCATCATACGTCCTGATTTTTCTCGTCGGGCCGACCGTGACGGGTTGAACGTTACGTTCGCGTGTGCTCCTAAAATGCTGTCAATTTCGACTACCCGGCTTTTTCGGGATTGTCCGGGTTTGATTGAAAAATGAATTTGCTTGGATCCACCTGACAGTGGACAACCAAATGTGTTTCGGTTGAAGGAAAGAGAATTTCTTGTTATAAGAATCAAATTTCGTTCATGAGAACTAGTAATTTCGTTTCTTTCCTCCAAAATGCGTTTGGCTGTTGGTTCCGTTGTCAGGTAAATCCAGCTGAACTCATTTTTCAGCGTACACCGAGAGAAATTATAATTGTTTTCGGCTTCAATAGTAGTAGGAATATGCATGTAAGATTATTATCACTGATGCTATAGTAACGCTTACTAGAAAAATGGTTCTCCTGGCTATGATTCTTTTACTATAATGATTATAGTTACACATACCAACTATTTTTCTCACAGTGTACCCAGGTGTATACATTCGCGGATATTACACGGGCACACCCATATTTACCAATATTACCCTGGTAACTAGGAAATAGCAACGAGCAAATAATTATGAATTTGCCATGCATTCCTTTGTTATTTGTTATCATTAGAAAATCAGTAATTTGTAATTGTTAGAGCAACACAGACGCACGCGCTATTTAACTAATTATTATTTACATGGAAAGAATCTCAGTTACCGTCTAATCAAACAGATATTAGACTAAAATTCTATCAGATTGAAAATCTATTTCTCTCCTTTTCTTTAGTATTTTAATTTTTTGTCTTCAACACGCAAACTGATGAACTATCAGAATTCAAGTAATGATTTGGTAGCCGCAGACACGGGTGAAGCAAGCCGTGACAGCCAATCAGCATCGTGAAAAAGAGGCAACAATGACTTTGATTATTTCGAACGTCTTAACATATCTCTTTTATAACGGGACCAACTCCACTCTCTTCTAAGTGCCCAAAAACCTATACCGTAGTCTACAATGGCCAGTAGGAGTTCATAAGAAATAAGAATAAGAAACTGACCAATCATATTCGAATATAAGGAGAATAATCGACTATGATCGGTTAATTTCTTATTCTTACTTCTTACAAACATACTGCTACTGCCCATTGTAGACCGCGTTTACGACTATCACTTGGATATCGGATACCTGGATTGTACCGACAGTACTATCCGAAACTCGACTTGGTGCGTCGAACGCGCGCGAAAACTCCAAAATCTTCTCGCTCTTCCGGGCGTCATTGTATAAAAAGAGGAAAAAAATATATTTCCCGATGGAATTACACGCTCGATGTTTACGTAACGTCATGAAGCCGCGCGGAACGATCAGCACGACGGGATCGATCGTCTAACACATATCGACACGACTCACACACACACACACACACACACACACACACAAGAAAGGTACGCGATCGGGAAGTGCGTCGCTCGATTTTTCCTCCGGCTTTCTATCCACGCTCCCTTTTACTCCGCCACTCGCTCGCATGCTTTTATCCCGCGTATGAATTTTACCCATCCGCATCCCGCGATATCGCGAGTCTTCATCTTCTTCGCGAGAGTACCACGCTCATACGTCGTTCACGATCGTCGCTCGGCCGATCGATCGAGCGGAAATGAGAATCCGAGCCTCGAGGACACTCTCTTCGCGATCCTCCGTTCCGGATCGCCTCGTCCATTTTATGCAAAGTGCCCCGATAGCGTTTCCGAGCCTCGATCATTCCGTATCTCGTCCGTCATACCTGGACGTTAAGGGATTCCACGCGTTCTCCGCGAGAGCGGCTCCGTAAAAACGTCGACGCTCTCTTTCTCCTTCTGTAAATCGCTAAGCGCCGACTTCCCGATCGATCTCGCCTCGCGTCCGACGAAGAAAAAGGCGCGTTTTTCCTTCCCCCTACGGGAGAGTGTAATGTCATGATGTCGCTGATGTCTCGGACGCTTCTCAGAGCCTCGTCCGTCCTCGACTTTGCGCATTGCAGAAGGTAAACGGCTAAACGCAGGATGTGAGGCGCGCGGACTTTTCGAGCGTGGCGCGCCAACACTTATTCGGCGTCTGGTTACGCGAGTCTGTATACCCTGTACAACGTGTACGTGGTATCTACAGTGCGGTTCAAGGTCGGACGGACAGTGTACGTTGAAGACGATAGCCGTACGATACGCGCGTAGGTGCATTAACCCTTCGAAGAGTCCGCCGCTACGCGCGACGCGGCTATAGTTTCACGAAAGAGTATAGCTGGTGGCGTCCGCGCGAACAGCCAGCCGTGCAAACGGACGTACGTATATTTCTCCAGCTCGGCAGGGAACAAGTCCGGGTACCGTCGATTTCGGATTTTCGTCCTGGGACGCACGAGTCTCCCGAAGCATAAAAATCTCCGAGACGCCGTGGATCTGCGTTATTTCGCGCCTTGTCATCCGATATTTATTCATTTTTCTCAAACGTACGCACACGGAAAAAAAGAACTCGGTACCAGCAACCGGAATAGACAAAAACTCCGGTGACAAGGAATGAAAATTCGGCGATAAGAAGCGATATCTCCGCTACTGAGAACATTAGCGTGAACGGTCAGCCGCATAAAACTCTGCTTAGACAACTGAGAACAATTAACCGGGTAGAAATCTCCCACGGGCATCTTTCCGTTCCGGATTTTCTCATCTGGCCCCCGGGCAATGGAAAACTTAGTTACACCAACGACATTGTTTATCCCGCGGGACTTAAATATCCGTCGATCTCGGCGAGCGGCTCGTTGAAAAGTAACACTTTCAACCTTGCATTCTCCCACTTCTGCCACACGTGCCAGGTTTGCTTGGCCCAACGTCTCGAGATAATCGGACGACGAGGTAGCTCACCCGTTACCGTGGGCAAACTAATAATACCGTTACACGCGGGCATTAACGAGCCGAGGAAATTCGGGATACGAATCAACAAGCGCTCGGTACTTAATCCTGCCTCGCACGGCTGAAGTTTCATCAGCTTGTCGAAATGGCTCGTGAAATTTAAGTATGTCCAGTTAACATGTGAATTTTCACCTTGAAGTTAAGTACGCGGTACACCGTGATATTCGATTTCTCGTGCGTTGCAAAACTGCGGACGCTAAACGTCCTTGATCCTCAAGAAAGACTAACTGGCGATCCTGGCTCTAACTTAAAAAGAAAAAAAAACCAAAAAAAGGCGGACCCTGGCTCTAACTGAAAGAAAAACCCAAAAAGAAGGGGGAAATAAACATTCACTCACTCATAGTTGCCTGTGTCGTCCTCTACGAGCGAGCAGTCTGAGCCATGGTGCACGGTGGGAAAATGCACCTGGACGCGTGTCCTTCGGGTCCTTCGGGTGCACAGCGTAGGTCGGGGTTGCGGCGGGAATCCACAGGACGCGGCTCTACGAATCGATCATCTCACGCGGCGGAGCAACAGAGGGAACGCGGGAAAACGGGGGAGGGGGCGAGAGAAGAATGAAAAAAAAAATAGCGAAACGAAACTCCCCCGGAAATCCGGGCACGAGTCCCGACGAGAATCACAGGCGCGGCGGCGGACGTGGGGCGACTCGCGTCGGCTTCTCTTCACCGTTAGCTCGACCGCATCGCGGTCTTGAAGTCGACTGCACGAGCCGAGCACGACCGTCCGTCCTCGGCCCCCTCAGAAATCCTGTCTCGTGCCAGCGACGTGGTAGGGCAGCCGCGGCTACACGGACCGGCTAGGATATTTCAGCGTCTCTCGACGAGGCGCTCTCGCCGGCGAAAAAACCTCGTCGAGGGCGGAGTTGACCCTTGGCGATCCTGCCCCGTCCGGTGCTGGATGTCGTCTTCTGTCGGTCCCGGCGATATTGAAATCGCCCCGCGAGTATTATCCTGCTCGTTCGAAGGTCGCGCTCCGTGGAACGACCAGGCGTCCTGTTCTGGACGCATAGCGAATGCCAAGTGCGTCCTTTTGACTCCAAGCTCCGTTTTTCTTACAGGGAGCGTCATGTGCAATGTTGTTACAGCTTGCGCTGAGAAATGAGCTTGGATGGATCTACCTAACGATGGACAGCCAAACGCGTTTTGATTGGAAAAGAATTTCCGGTTGCAGGAATTTTTGATTACAAGAATTTTTGATTACAAGAACTAGATTTGAGGATTAGACATTTTTCTCTCGTCCATTGTCAGCTTGATTGCACGAAAACTGAGATTTCTTCCCTGTAACATCATAATTAGCCAAATAGCGTACGCGTCAATGCTGTTCTAATAATTGCGAGTTATTGATTTGTCCGACGATAACAAATAACAGACGAATTTGGTTAATGAGAGAACGAGGAATTTTGTTTCTTTGCCCATTGTTAAGTGGATCAAACCACACTAATTTTTCAGTTTGAGAATCAGAAAAGTATATTTAGCGTTCGATACGCGTACAGAATACAATTCCAGGCGCTTTATTCTGGACGTGTAGAGAGAAAGAGAAAGAAGATCGTTTGCGTTAACGTGACAATGAATGAATCAAGCCACTTTTTGTCGAAAAAAAAGAGAATTTCTTGTTTTTTCTCCGTGCAAATCTTATATGAGCGTCACGTATGTTGTTATAGCTTGAGAATCAGAAAGGCATATTTAGTGTTCCGTACGCGTCCAGGATGCTATCCCGGAATGAATGTAGCGTCAATCGTATTCTTCGTATCGCTAAAATACGCTGCTTGCTGGATGAAAGAAGAGGAGTATTGTCCTGCGTGGTTTTCCAAATAAATTTTTAAGCAGACTTTCGTATGTGTATCGTCATTCGTGGAATGTTCCGTGTTAATTGTAGCTTGTAGAATCATGGTAGCGTCACCCCTCTGCTTGGGCAATAAAACATTTTGGAGCTCGGACAAGCTCGTCGCTCACCTGTTGCTTCCCCCGGCATTATCGCATCGCCATGCCAGCTATACGCGACAAGATTTTGTAAGCGCATTGCATGTACTCCGTCCCCCATGCAATTGCGTCTTCGGTCTCGTATCCTGCTGCGCCTCTAACTAGATTTTCCATCGGGACGCTTGATCGGCCAGTCTGGCTATTTTTAAGACTGTCGGTCTTCCTCCCATTCCAGTTTATTCGCAGTTCGATCCTCGTTATCTCGGCGAATGTCATTTTCGCAGTTAATTTCTCGAGTCTCTTGCGAAAAGCACTCGCCGCTTCGTTCATCTCCTGTGCGGCGTGAGTAGAACAGCTAAAAATAGAAGCGCACTTCGAAATATTAATAAGTTCGCTCCTACGATTTATATAACGCTATTCTTTAATTCAAGTTCAAATTAATTACAAATCAGACCAAAAAATTCTGTACTATTTTTTTTTTTATGATTCTTAATGAAAGAAATAGTAAGTAAAATTCAATTAACTACATAATATTTGTCTATAAACAACGATAATACGGCTTGTAGACAAAAATGACCGTTTAAAATTCCCTGATTTTTCCAGATGTAAAATTCTCTTAGAATAGCAGGTTTTTCAAGTTTCTCCAGGTAACAGACATCTTGAGTATACATGATGCCGACTAATTGACAACGCATCTATTAACTGTGAGATATAGGCGCATTTAAATAACGATTAACTTAGTAGCATCACGACGCGAGATCACCGACGCGAAATTAGCACAGCGAGATATCAATTGCCGATGATAGGAGACGCGGCTGTGCAACGTAACTCGCCGACCACGGGAATACGGAATACGCGGGATACCGTTACGCATCTGCACGTTCAAATCTAACGACCGAGTGTGGCAGGCGGGTAATTACTAAATCGATGCGACGACCGGCATAAAGAACGTGCCTGTTAAAAGCAGCGTGCAATATTTCGACGACGACGACGTCGTCGCACGCGATTCGACCGGAGGTCTTCAGGTCTCCTGGATCCCGCGTTTGTACGTTCGCTCGCGTCGCCATTTTTCCATCGACGAAATTTATGCGTGAAACGTGCTCGCGACCGGAAAATCGAGTCTAGAATTATATCGCCCGTTTGCGCTTCGTTTCAGAGTCGGGCCAAGCTTTCCGGACTCCGTTCGCACGTGTTTGCTGCACCAAAAGCTGCAGGTACGCCGATTCATCCAAATGCTCGGTGTATAGTCTCTAGGCCTGTTCTTCTCGGCTGTGCTGCGCTTTTAGTTGGAAGGAAAAACAGGTGTATGATCTAGCGTTGAAAGGAAAAGGAACGAAGTTCCTTGGCATTAGTTCAGCTGAGGAGTATATGCCATTCTCTGTGTTATTCCCGTGTACGTTTCTTTGAGTAACAATCTCCTTTGTTTGTACGCGCGCAGATGATGAATTGTTGCATAGCGAGGAAGAAGACGAGGGAGGAGAACGCGCACAAACCCCAGAGCATGGACATCGATGATGTGGAGGAGACAGGTAACGTTACGATACGCGATGCGTTTGACCCTTCGTTAATCGCAATATTTTTCATCCATGAATGGTCGCGATATATCAGGGGTTTCGGTTAATTTCAAAAGTTTTTTGGTTCAAAAGCGCATTTATTAAAAAAAAAAAAAACGATACGTTGTATCTCAATCAAAATATTTCTCACCGCTTGCTACAACCTTTTCCCATCTTGTTTGTCGATAAATGGATTCCACGGTATTCCTGATAGAAAAAAAGACTTATCTTTAGAAGCGATCCATTCATCGATGAATTGTTTGATTTCTTCAAAATTTCGAAAGTGTACCTTGGAGCGCATGTTACATCATGTATCTATTGGATATTATAACTAACGGAAAATTAATGACGCTTGATAACGCGAGAAACGTAATCTGAGGAAACGGAGGGACCGCAGAGCTCGGCTTGATTTGTGCAGAATCCGAGGAAGAGGAATTCTTCGAGTGCTCAAGTGAGGAATTGGCGAACGAGGAGGTTTCATCAACGAGGATGCAACTGAAGGCGAAGCACCTGCTGTGGAACAAACCCGCGGGAAGATTGGCCAAACACCCTACACTCAGGTTCGCTTTCCTGCGCGAATGACAGCCACAAATTGGCGGAAATTTGCACGGATCGCTCTAGCGCGAAATTTCGTCTGAGATCCTGAAGAATCAAAGACAACGGTTTCTTATCTTATTGTATCATCGCGAGCACCATAGAGATTCGAGAATATCACGTAATGTCGGTACTTGTCGGTGCTTTATATTGAACGAGTATCGAGTACCGTTAATTTCTCTCTCTCTCTCTCTCTCTCTACACTGATAGAAAATTATAGTTAGTTTCAGCGTTAAACATATCTTTTAACCACAAAATTAGTCGGGAGAACCATTTTTCTAATGTGTCCTATAGTGTTAGTGATAATAACTTTACATGCATATTGTTACTACTAAAATATGTTTGATACCAAAAGCAACTATAGTTTTCTGTCGGTGTAAGGTCACAGGTAAAGAGAGAAAGAGCGGAGGATTGGTTAAGAATGCGTTAGCTTTGACCAGCACTTCTGGGAACGGCTCTTCGTAGTTTTAAGTACCCCTATCTATTTAAGATCGCGCATATGACATTAGCCTTACCTTGCCGACGGTGCAAATCTGAGAAAGTACGACTGCCTCATGACTCAATGGGATGGGAATTGATGCGTAGGCTGATTCAAAGCGGAGATCCTCTTTATCTACCCGTCACGCAGGATCCCGTTCCGAAAACGGAGGACCAGCTGGAGGAGGACGCGCAGGTGATGATGCAGCTCGGCACCGATAAGTACGCCTCCGAGATGCGCGCGCGAATGATGAGCGCCTCCCTACTGTCCGATATGGAGTCCTTCAAGGTGCGCACAGCATGCGATATCCCGGGTCGAAATTTTTCATTTTACATTAAGTTCTTCAAGTGGAGAAAACATCAATATAACTTCCTTATTCTTAGCAGCAAAGAGCACAATGGGAGACAATTTGAGCATTTAATGTAGAACTAAATTCGATTTAAACCGGGACTCAAATTTCGACTCAGGATAGGTCGAGCCTAAACCCAGCTAAGATGTACTTTGTAATGACACCCATTTTGCTTGTGATATGACGCAGGCGGCGAATCCTGGCGCGGTGCTGGAGGACTTCATCCGATGGTACTCCCCGAGGGACTGGATCGACGACGAAGGGTTCGACGAGTGGGGACAAGGAAAGGGTCGGTATCGTTTTTTTTTTTTTTCATAATACTTAGGAAACGTCCTGGAACTGTATTCCGTACATCCGTTTACCGAGAATTGTCAGCTCGGTATGCGTCATTGCGCAGCTATTTTATAATACGATTACACCTGCGTGGAATAGCAGTCCTGGGGACCCATGACAATATCTCCGAATAATCCCCGTGTCATCTGCAATTTTACACACGCCATTATCTCATACACCTCAGTTAGATAATTGAAGATGTAACGTAAGAAGTGCTGCAACGACTCTCGTATAATTATTTCCCGCTGGAAAAGGCTCCATTGTGCTCGAGGCTGTAGTGGAGAAATGTGAAAGGTTGCGTGCGCGTCATTTACAAAAATACCTCCGAGTCGCGAGGAGATTGTCAGGAGTATAGCTTCGCGTGCGCTTCGTCGGACAAGATAGCGCTTGGGAAAATAATCTTTCCGACGCTTTCTTTCACTTGATTTCGTGCATTTTGATTTTCCCGCACGCCGGGTTTATTCGAATTTTCCGGAACGCAGGCCATCTGTCGCCGCGGATGATGATCCCCGATAATCCTTGGTCGACGACGTGGGCATCGGCGCAACCAGTTCCTGCGCACCGGCAGAAGAGGCTGTTCGACGACACGCGGGAGGCGGAGAAGGTCCTGCACTACCTGTGCTCCAAACGAATAGGCCAGGTCGCGCAACTTCTACTGCCGACCCTTACGCACGCAGCGCTCTACACCTTGAGCTCGCAGAAACAGGAGGCTCTGCCGAGCCTGCCCGACGTGGCGCACAGCATACTCAACCGACTGCAATTCGCGACGAAGCCGACTCACCAGAAACTCAATTTATACGAGGTACATCTCGTACCTGCGCGCGTGTATTTAAATAACGATAAATACACATGAATCTTCGCGGAGATACATTTGGGCGCTACCGGTTTCAAATGAATACTTCCAGGATATCACGCGCGACGTCGAGGGCGTAGAGGCGCTGGTCGCTCAAGTGAATTCACTGCAGCGCAAACTGGGCGGTAGTAACGACTCGAAGGAATTCACGTCATTCTTGATCCAGCTGATGCGGGGCAAGGAAGTGAGCGTGCCTGGTGGTTCCAGAGGTGACATCGCATCTCGCATAACGACGATGTTCCGCGACGCTCAGAGGGTGAGGGAAAATTGCGTCGGCGCAAACCTGCGCACCTGCACGGCCAGTGTCGTGTATGCTGTACCGTACCTTAGGTGGAAAATTACACGATTTTCAGCCTTGTATATGATCCATAAGGTTGAAAATCGCACAAGTAACTCCAATTACAATGATACAGTTATATTAGCTCTAATTATGATCTTTACGGTTCTGACTTTTGGTCTGGTCCTTATTCTTAGCTGAACTGGCTGCACTATTTCAAGAAATTTATGCACACTGAAGCGTGAGAATCTTGTAGATATATTTCGTACGCTTCAATGTATATAAATTTCGCCAACTGATGCGCCCAGTTCAACTATAAAGAACAGATCACTTGTGTAAAATCGAAAAACCGTAATTTTTGATCTAGGAAATAATAGTACGGCATACACACGTGACGTCGACTGTACACACTGTGTCATTGCACGCTGTAACATTTCCTAGATCGAGAGTTACACGATTTCGAGCTTATGCTAGGCGCGCATAAGGTCGCATAAGTAATTTTAATTATAATAGTAAGGTTATATTAGTTTTAATTATGACAGTTTAGGTCTTGCATAAGGCTGAAAATCATTATGTCACTTTTAATTCGAAATGGTAGACATGACCATTCCCTAGATGGAAAATTACGATTTCCAGGTTTACATACACAACCCGTAAGGTTAAAAATCCAATGAGTAACTCTAATTATAATAGGTTTACATTTGGCTCTAATTATGACGTTCTTCATCTTATATGTGCAAATGTTGAAAAATGATATAATGATAAAAAGTGTAGAAAATGGTAGGGCATACATAACGCCGGCTGTACACGCGTGTCGTGATGAGAAGGGAGAAAAGGAAAGACAAAACCTGAACGCTCCGCTCGTGTTTCAGGCCGCTCACATGATGACGTCCACCAGCGGCAATAACGACGCGGACGCCGCGGGAGACAGCCGGCATAAAACGTTCCCCGAGCCCACGTCCAAGGAATTTATTCTGCGGGCGATAATACCGCGACCTTCACCGGCCTCCACACCGCAGCCGCAGCGGCTGTACGCCTGCCTCAAACGAGACCACATTCGTTTGGCCGGATTCTTCTCCGAAGACACGACGTTCTTGTAGTCCCCGCCCCGATCAGAATTCCCCGTCATGGTGGAATTCGCGTAATCTTCGTAAACGGGTTCGCCGCGCGAGCGACTGTCGCCGGTGAGCGCGCGAATAGCGAGAGCTGATACGCTCGTTCCCTTCGTCCGACGACGATCGTCCGCGCTTCATCCGTGCCGTGTTGTATCCGGGAACCTTCGCGACTTCGCGTTCGTTTCTTGCAAACGCAGCGCGACGCGCTCTCGTCGTCTCATCGCGCATTTATTTAACGGGATGTGCGCACGTTAGATGCACACAGGCGTTACAGCTTTTATCGCTCACTCGTCTTACTTTCTTACCGGTCGATCTTGGAAATATTTCGGTGGCTTGATTAAGCATAACGCGTACGTTGCCGAGGAGAACGTTCTCAGAGCCGATTCCGAGAAGGCGAGAGATTTGTATATATTATATAAATACCGTAACATATTAATTAAAAATACTATACAACAAATGAGTATCGAAGTGCCCGGCGGCATCACAACGGCCGGTCCAACACGAATATCTGCTTCTCGAGCTTGCTCGGCTTGCTCAAAAAATCCTGTACAATCAGGTCGATTTCCTCCAAGGCTAACTGAGCGTGCAGCTGCAGCACCGGGTCGTTGTCCTCGTCGCGCAGGTGTTTCAGTCCGCGATATAAGTTGATCAATTCGCCACCGAGACTGGTCAACGTGTCCTTGCCAAGGCCGCGAAACAGAAGCGTGGCGACCAGCACGGCGGCGCGTCGGCATTCGGGCGCTTTGTCGGATTTCACTATTATCGCGATGCAGTAGACGATCTGAAAATATATCGACGAGAGAGCGGATTTTTAGACGGTCTCTCTTTCTCTCTCGACTTGACATTTCTGCTTGCATTTCCTGCGAGATTTTCGTGTACGCACCTCGGAGAGAACGTTTCCCAGTCGGAAGCCCAGAACTTTGCAAAGCTCCCCTAAGCAAGAGAGAGCGGAAGCTCGCACCAAAGGCTCCTTGTCGCGGACGGCGCACAAAAAGCCGTTGACTAGCAAATTCTTGTGAACCACGCCCATGTCGCCTGCAAAATGCTTTGCTTCGATTATTGCGTTCGCGTTTGTCACGACGCGACAAAACATTGATGGCTCTTGGTTCGGCGTATTAATACTTTTGCAGAGACCAATTAACACGATGCAGACGTGAGATGAAGATGCACCGGCCATTTGGTCTGTACAAATGAACAATGAACAAACTGATTTCTGCATACCTAAGGCTCTTGTCGTCTTTACTAACATTTCGCCGAGCTTGACTCTAGTCTCGATGGTTACTTCCGTGCCTGTGATGCGATTTGGCATGTCGATGTATTCGGGCACTAATGTTTCTATGACCTCCTGCGGAAACGCGGTCGCCAATGCACACAACCCATTGATGGATGCCAGGTATATGTACGAGTCTTCGTGTTTCAAATTTGTCTGCGAGCGAATATGTAAAACAGATATATCGAGAGGAACAAGCCAGGCGATTGGATATAACGTTACTGTCGATCTACTTAAATGTTTCCAAGAGTATTTCACAGTTGAATTTAATTTTCAAATTAATTAAATTAACTTTTGAATTAAATTAATTTTTAAATCACGATTAAGTCCATTTTTTAATTAAATTTAGGATATATATATATATGTATATATATATATATATATTTAATTATCGTCGCTGTCGTGGGAAAACTTCCTGTATACATTTTTCTATGAATTCGAAATATTTGCGTCACCATATGCAGAGTGGAATTATGAAAATATGATGCTATAAATATCTTGCAATCACAAAAAAATACATATAAGAGACTTTTGCCACAACAGCGACGTTATATCACCGCACGAACCTGCAAGAGACTCAGAACGATCCCTCTGCGCGCGACAGTGCAGGGATCCTGGCTCTCGATCAGTTTCCTGAGCGTCATAAGGCCGTTCGCCTGAACGGGGATTAACGGGTCCGCGAGATCTCTCACGGCCTTGTCGAACTTATCCGACTCGGTCGGATTCACCGACAAATCTTGATAGTATTTCTTGCTGGACTCGCCGTAAGTCTCGACGCAGCCTACCACGTCGTTGATCAACGATTTAAGCTGCTTGGGCATCCTCGAGTTCACGTGTTGCTTTAGAAACATGCTGAAATCCTTGAAGAGATCGATCTGAAGCTCAGCTTCCTCCTCGACCGACGTTTTGACCAGCATCAGGCTGAGATACAGTAGCTCACACTCGCTCTCCTCCATTTCGCCCAGTCTTTTCGCATCCGTGTATTTGGTGAACAAGGATTTTATAAACGACAGCAGCCACTGTGGTTTCTTCGCTTGCGCCTCGCGAACCGTGCTCATATCTGCTAACTGTTGGAGAAGCACACAAGCCGCTATTTGCATGTCCACGTGTTTCATCCGGTCGTCTTCTGTCTCTAAGATTTCCCGTTGTTCGATTCGATCGGTTTGATTGATATTCGACAGGAAGCTTAACACATAAGTGAACACACCGGGCGATAAGTTCTTGGCGATACACACCAGATCGTGAACTGTATCAGCCAATTCAGTGTATTCTAGATCTTCGCTCAAGCCAGTGATCTCGATACCACCGGTCGGCCCGAACTCTGACGTCACGTAATCCCCGAATCCAGCCGACGTACGGTATCCCAGGAAAGCAGAATAGAGCTCTTCCCGCTTCGTCTCGTCCTCGAGGATTTTCAGCAACAGCTGTTGCAAATGTTTCTTCAACACACAAGGGCTTCGACGGGCTTGGTTGTAGAGGCAAAACAAAGGCGTAGCGACATGCAGGATGAGTTTGCTAGGTGGATGCTTGAACTTCGCGTCCTCGGCTAGAAAGCATTTCGCCAACGTCGTGATGCACCGTTCCGTTTCCTTCTCGGATCTTGAAACGAACGGTTCTGCCGTTGTTAAAGGCGTACACATGGCTTCTATTATGTACTTATGACAGGCGGACGGGTTGCGATTGTACAGAGCGACGATACAACAGTTCGCTATCGTCGAGCCGTGGTTGATTTTATCCGACGAGAGTAGATCTAGAATCTAGAAACGTAAACACTCGGTGAGAGGTCGAGAATTAATGTGATCTGTTTCATCTTATTTTGTATATGAGCGTGTAATATAAATTTTATGCAATATACTTTATGTAATATATTTTGCATATTTCAATTTTAACACACGACCAAACACGCACGCACGCACACACACCTACCTACCTGTGGACACACAAGTCTGTAATATTCGTCCGAGTTCTTTCCGTGGGGTGTTGCTAACAACTTTGAGACCAAGTCCAACATGGGCCAGTTCTCGCCAATATCCAACTCGTTGCCGCAAATCGCATTGATTAGCGACAACACTCCGCCTGGCTGCGTAACCTTGCTAATTAAAATGTTCCGAGTGCACGTGCGCAGCCATTTGGGTGTTTTCTGCTGTCCATGAATCACCATTAATTCTTGGATACACTTGTATTGTGGGCAACCACTTAGCAGCGAAATTAATCTAATATAAAATTCTTTTTGCTGGCCCACTAAATATTGATATCGTTTTACTGTCACACGAAACTGTGCCTGGTCACAGTTTTTGGTGTTTGACGTTTGTCCGCTTTCTATGTTGGGTTTAGTCAGTGGGGCAAAAGATAATTGCAATAGAGCTGCCAGTATTGCACCGAGATACAAAAGTATAGTTGGTCGTAAGATATTATCGTGAAACAGATCTGTGAGAGCAATAGTTGTATATTTTAGTCGTTCGTATCTCTGAAAAGTGAAATTCGCGATGAAACACGACAGTTCCATAGACAGATTACACAATATGAAATTCATTGTACAGAAAGTAAAGAATCTCACCTGCATGCAGCTTAGATCTTCTTGTGGAATTTTCACAGCTCTGGGACACAGCTTTGCCATATCTATACCTACGCCTTGTTCCAGACAAGGTATAATTCCTATTGAGACTGTTATTCCCACCGCTATTTTCACAGATTGGATCTGTTTCACACTGAATGTTTCTATATCATCTGTTACATTTGCTTTTATAATATTGTTTAGTACAGAAACCAATGTTTCTAAGTACTTTTTTCTGTAAATAGAAATCAATATGTCATGTAATTACATAGGCTATCAATTTTATGACAGATACATAGGTGTTCTATTCTTGATTCTACATTGTCCTAGATAATAATTTAACGATACAACTCACCGGACAGATTCATCCTCTACTTTTATGTTCATCTCATCTGTGATTAACGTTTCTGTCTCATATAGTTTTCGCGCCAGCTTATCGTCGAAACTTTCGGAGCGATCTGTAAACGTTGTTTGAAAATATGGAACATAAATATGATCGTTAACGTTTTATTAGCTAAAGCAGTTTCTTAACCTAAAATCAAGTACATTTATATCGAGATCCGGGATCTGTATCTTAACTTACGTAATTCATTATTAATAGAATATCTTTATTTGAAACCTTACCATCATCACTGGACGTTAACGTGGACAATATTTTGTAAAGAGTTGTTTTCATACACATACTTTTTGTATTTGTTTAGACCGCGCTCAAGACCGCCAACACGTTTCATACCATCGATGAAATAGTTGTGGTCTGTTCTTTACAGCTGCACTGCTGAACTGATGCACAAAACATATTTGTCTCACTCTAACTTATTGCGCTAGTTCGGCAGCGCAGCTAAAAAGAACAGACCAGTGAAAAGTGAACAAGGGGTGCAAAACTTTCTGTGAAAATTAGCGTCAGTTTCCAACGCCACCTACAATATGACCCGCAGTGACCGACTGATTTGAATCATGTAACACGGAGTGAGGACGCGCGCTTTATGGCGTTTTCGATTTGTTGACTCGACTCGGGGTCATTGTACTGCGTTCTGATTGGTGCATTTTTAGAAATGACTCTGAGTCGAGTCAGCAAATCGAAAACGCCATTATTTAGCTCACGCGGTCGCGTGCACTTCCAAATTTATCGGGTTGACCAAAATTTCATGCGGCTTTTGCTGATAGATGGCTTTAGATATTCTAAAATTTCCATCATCAGTCCAAATCTTAGAAGCGCGTAATTATGACAGGTAACATTTCAACGTACATTAAAAAGAAAATTTTGTTTCCAGGTAAAGAATCGCACTGAATTACCGGCCAACTTGCAAGCATACATCAATTTGTTCATCTATTGTTTCGCGATTTTCGCAATATTCATTAAAAAATTAAATAAAAACAATTAGCGAACAGAGTGTACGGCGTAGCGTTATCGAATAATCAAACATTGTTTTTGGTTTATATATATATATATATATATAATTTTTTTTTTTTATATACATATACACGTGTGTTGACAAAAATAACTTTCCAAGAAAAAGTCTTTTGTCAAGACCATTTATAATAAAAAAAATAATATTGTATAAGTATAAAATAATATGAATAATAAATATAAAGTCACATGATAACATAATATAAGAATAATAAATATAAATTCACATGATAATATTAATTTGTAGGAAGGGCAAAGGACTGGCACGCATTGTGAGAAAATCAAGAACCTTGATTGCCTTAATTTGACTTTGCATTCTCCCTTAAGGATATTTATAATCATTATCTGAGCGACCATAATTATTATATATAATTTATCAGACAGTTCATATGATATTACATATAATTTATCGGACATCTCATATGATGATATTCAAATATTAAATACGAGGGCTGTATGATAAGTACCCGTGTTTAACGACTGATGGAGTCATTGATTCAAAGTCTATATATCATCGTTTAACGCTATCTTCCGAATGACGACAGTCAAAATTTCAGATAGATTTATTAAGTAGTTTTGTTTTGATAACTGTTGAAAGTGGACAAGTTTTTGATTGCCACCGTGGAAAAAGAGCAATATCAGGCAGTGATTCGGCCCTTTACGATTTCTATTTATTTTCAAACATAAAAAAATGGCTTGGCGAAAAGCGGTTCACCTCAAACGAGGAAGTCATCGCTGAAACAGAGGCCTATTTTATGGAGTTCGACAAATCATATTTTTTAGGATGGCATAAAAACGTTGGAGTATCGTTGGACAAAGTGTATCGAGCTGAAAGAAGACTATGTTAAGAAATAAGTAAAAAAAGAATTTTTTTTTAATTCGTTTCCTCCCCTAACACGGATACTTATCATACAGCCATCATATGATGATCTCATATCTAGTAACGGTGATAAAGTAATTTTAGTAATGATAGTTGAAATAATAATATGTAATTGCATTTTATTTCTATTAAGTTCAGGAATTGATTATTTTCTGAAGGATTTCTCATGACATATCTGTTCGATAGTAATTTACAAATATTGCATATCTGTTATAAAAGTTCCTAACAACATTGTTCCTACAACATTGTTCCTAACTAGAACAATTATAGAGTTTTTTTTAAATAGAATTTCCGCCTAGCATTTCAAGGCATCTTCAGACATGTTATTAAGAAAATTATCTTAACATAGGCACGAGATTAACTCTCCGTTAGTTGCAATATATTTCACCCACGAATAGTAATATATCTCACAAATACACTAATTTTCTCGTTATTTTCCTCTGTTTCTTGAAACAACTTTTCTTTCATTAGCATTTGACTAATAGAGGTACTAGAATACATACAAAATAGTAAAGAACAAGAAGGAAAAAGAAAAAAAACATTGAGTGAAATTCGATCTTGAAGCGATATAGCAACGGCGATACATTGTAGCCTGAACATGTATCTATTAGATGTTGCAAATAACGGAGAGTTAGGTAAATACAAAAGAATAACTGAAATTAAGATTGAATTTAGAATGATGACAAAAATGGCACTTGCAATATTCTTTGTTGTTTCTACTAATATTTCTCTCTAAGATTAGCAACAAACTTACGATAATCATTATACACAAATACGTTAAATAATAATGTTGGATTGAAAGACTTTAAGAGATTATCGGAAATATTTTAATAAATACAGTAAAAAAAAATCTTTGTATACACATGTATAATACTATATGTATCGATAAATATTTATATAGATATACGCGTAACAAGACTAAAAATTGTTTAACATTATGTTTTCATATACTCGACTTGATCTTAACATTCCAATATTTAATTATATTATTTTACAGTTCGATTAAGTCGAATTGTATTATAGACTATACGCAAGTAACTATAATGTATAGAAATTTATCACCGTTCTTATCCTAACAGATTGTCTTATCGACTAAAAATTATTAAGACATTCAGCAGTCTTATCGGTGTCAGATAATAAAATATTTTTTACCTGTTGTAATATAGCAATCTATAACATTATATCTTTTCCGGCGATATCTCCAATTTTTCACATTTTTCCTTTAGCAACGCGATCTCTTTCTGTAATTCTCGAATCGTGTTATCTCTCTCAAGAAGATTCTTTTTCAACTCAGTTATCGTGGCATCCTTCTCTTCGTTTAAATCTTGCAGAAGCTGATTCGCACATGGTCGTTTAACAGGATCCTCTTTTATTAATTGTATAATCAATCGTGCCTAAGTAAAAGATAAAAGATTCAATCAGATGTTATGGCTATATATAGGGTCGTGCAACGTGATCAGCTTAGTTTATTCTGCTTTAAGTGGATGATCTTAAAGCTCATCTTGAACTATGTTATACTAGACAAAAAATGTTCAAACGGTCCACTAACAGTGGAATAAACTAAACTGACCACGTTGCATCGTTCACCCTGTATATGTATTTACAAGGATATGCATAACCCACCCATTTAAGTCGCTCAGTGCTGAGATCCTGAGGAATGTCGCCATGCTTTAAAGAATTGATCACATGTATTAATTCCATTTGCGTTTGCGTTAGAATCAACAGCTCTGTGAGAACGATTCCCGTACTATATATGTCACTCTGAAAGTATGGAGAATGCCAAATAAAAATACGTCTAAATATCAATATGCTAATCATTCTCTGTTTTCAGTTACTTACTTTCGAGTCACATTTTCCTTCCAGTTGTTCCGGCGCCGCGTACATTTGAGTACCAATTACTGAATGATGGTTCTTTCTGTGTAACGAACAAGCTAAGCCAAAGTCGCCCAAATGAATCTGAAGTGGTCCGGACGTCGTAATGAATATGTTGCTCGGCTGTAACAATATAATGTGTCCTATTAGATTCGAGAATAACACGATATTTTACAAGTTTAAGTGAGAGATATAAACATCTACTTTTATGTCGTGATGTGTGATTCCTTGTGAATGGATGTAGTCAAGTCCAGCAACAATTTGTTCGAACACCGCTTTGACCACCGGGAGAGGCGTTGCGTTTGATCTCTCGCACATCCATTCTTTGAGCGTTTGTTCATACAAAGCCATTTGAATATATAATGTCATGTACTGTTGATTTTGTATGTAAAATAAGAAAAATATTGATATATTAATATAGTGTCTTGCAGAGTAATATGCTGCAATGTTCAGATATTAATAT
This sequence comes from Dinoponera quadriceps, assembly GCF_001313825.1. Taxonomy (NCBI): domain Eukaryota; kingdom Metazoa; phylum Arthropoda; class Insecta; order Hymenoptera; family Formicidae; genus Dinoponera; species Dinoponera quadriceps. The sequence continues at coordinate 1,527,546 of NW_014554764.1, forward strand.
TTTTAAATGTACCTTGCTTGTTTTCATTACGTCGAAGGTGGGGAAAAATGTGCACATTTCTCGATGGTTAGAGGATTCCTGATGTGAATCATTATGATTTGCGGAGTTAGAATGTTTTGAAGCTTCACTTTTATTCTCGCTACTTTTGCTATTTCTAAAAGATACTATGTATGAATTATCTTCAGAACATTCTTGCGTAATACTTTTCTCTGTTATACGCTTCCCTATCATATTAGTTAATGAATTAAGTTCACTTAATCTCTTATTAACTGTATCATCATTAGCTGTATAGCCATTGGCAGTGTCATCCATTTTATTCTCCCACTTGATGTTCAGTAGACATTTTGATATTTTAGCAGACTTATTAGCTGTTTTGCCGTGAAGAAATGTAGTTTGCCTCTTACTGTCTTTTGCCTTATCAAGATTTAAACTGCTTGAATTATTAGTGGAATTTTCATTAGACTGCGAGTTCTCCGATTGTGAATCTTTCGCGTCTTCTAATGTATGTGATTTGTGCGATGTGGATGTTTCTGTAGATACGGACGACATATTTGAAACAAAGGACGACGGCAACGATGGCTCAATCCAAGCTGCTTTGTATTGAACAATATTTGGATGATTTAACTTAGCCAGAGTCTTCACTTCCTTTAGATACGAAGTTATAGTTTTCAAACGACTTGAGAGTACACTTATTTTCTTGATTGCATATTCAATACCGTCAAGACGATGTAGTGCTTTAAACACTTGGCCAAATCCACCACCAGCAATGAAATTTATTTCTTGAAATTCCCAAAGGTAACGAGAAAAATCCGGCAAGTAACTGTGTAGAAATAAATAATATTAATATAGAATTGTCTGTAAAATCTAAGAAATTATAAAAAATATCTCATTATTAGTGGGATCTCCTTAGAGATCCAATTACTTCAGAGGCTATATAAAAAACTACAATACTTAGGTATATGCAGAATGTTCTCACTCCCAGTTATGGAACGTGCAAGTGTGATTAAACGATAAATGGCACGTTGATATTGTCCTCTCATTGACTCAAATTCCATCATATTATAAGAATTATCAATTAATTCAAATTCATGCATTTTATCACAGATTGCTGCAAAATACAAAGTTATCAATCTTTCTGAATAGAATTCTCTCTGTATATATGATATCGAAATGATATATATAAAAATAACATATATATTTTAAAACTAATTTAAATATATTACCGTAATATAACTTATTTCTGCTTGCTTCATCTTTCTCAAGCAAGGCACATAAATGTTGTATAATAGACACAATTAACATACTAGATGAAGAATTTACTTGTGCAACTTGTCTATTGTCTTGACTTTCTCTAATATTATTTAGACGAAGTGTTGGCATCATATTATTACCTATTTGCATAAAAATAATGAATATAACTGAAATTTTAGATATATATATATATATATATAGATAAATTATTTATATATGATAAACAATTTATTTGATATTTTTCCATCGTTATATATGTTTTCTATATAATATAGACCTCGAAATGATATATAATTTAAATAATCAGAATAACCAGATGCATAAAAGTGATTCTTTTGTGAAAAATTATATTTTCGAAGATAATTGAAAAAACCGCGGAATAACCAATATTGAAACTTTTGTAATTTATTGCATTATACCCTGATCAAACGTAGTAATAGTTTCCAAGGTGCTCCAAGGATGATCCGAGTTATTAATATCCTCCGGCCTTCTGCAATCTGCTGATTCTTCGTCGCGAGTATTCTCCATAACAACAATTTATACAAAATTAAATTGACAGATTCGTGACATCCGACGACATAAACCGACGAACACCAACTGCCGTATATATTCCGCTGACTATTCGTTTCATTGAGATTCAGCTTCGGCCGCTGCATTTGGACTTAGATAACACACACTAGACAGGTGGTCACTGACTTCTTGAAAAGAAAAGTCTGTAAAACTCACGATATTGTAGATATTTTAATCCTTCTGTAGAAATAATCCAGCAACCACGAATAAATGATAACTGCTCTTGATTGGTATATTCTCCTGGATCTATGAAAGATCCAAAAGAATATTCTAGTCGAAAACAATTGGTGCTTTCCATTTGGTGACACAAGTCGACACAAACATCATTTTGTCTTTGTTTCGCGTTCAAATAATAAGAAAGATTTGTTATTCAACTTGTGTAACTAAATAGAAAGCACCGAATAGTTGCGTTCAGTATCTTTGCAACTGTTGTAAAATTTGTGAATCTAATTGGTATATGCTTTCAGATTTAACCAAGATTAAAAGTCTACACCTATCACGAATTTCATCAGGTTCATGAATTTTACACAGGTTCAAAGTTGCTTTCTTTGCTGAACACAACCAATTGCATTCAGTACTACCGTAACATCCCCGTTCCCACTAGGGTATTAGGAATAACCTTTGCTCTTTTGTTTTAGGCCCATCAGTATTCACCGGCGCTACCTGAGATGTTGAGTGCTCTGCGTCTGGATAAGAATATGAATATAGCGAAAGGTTGAGCGAAGAACAATGAAGACACGAGCAATTGCGTAAATATACAATAGCATGCATTTATTATAGTTATTAAAAGATTATATACGTCCAGAACGTCAGACTTATCGTAATGATCCCTGAAAAATAGGGACTACACCACTTATTAATGGCTTCTGCCCATAGAACGCGGCAACGCTTGCCCCGCGGCGAAAATTCACGCGGCAGCCAATCAACATGCAGCTTTTCGGTAAGAACTAGAAGTTTATTGGCTATCTGGCTGTGGTAGAAACCATAAGACCCGTATTTGCAAAAATTTGTTGCGAATGTTCCATTCAAATGTCTAGTGATTAAGCATATTTTATTGTATTTTATGTACTTTTCAAGTTTCATAATCGAAAATGAATGATTTCTTCTGAATTCATGTATTTTTTTTTATTCCGAAAGTACTTAATTTCACTTTACCGAAAGAATATACTTTTTGAAAATAATCGAAATAATAATATTTTTTTGTTAAAGTACGTTCGATTACCTTTGAAAACCCGCTGAAGAAATCTCTTTAACGGTTTTCCTCTCGAAAAAACTACGAATTTAAAAGAAAAAAAAGTGTTTTTCCTGTGAGTTAAAATGTTTCCTTTTCTTTTCTCCTAAATATTCCGAATATTTACAATTTCTCGATTTTCATACCCATTCAGTCTCCCTTTTCATCGTTTGAAGTATCAATTAAAAAAAAAAAAAGTCTAAATTCTATGCGTTACATACAAAGATATATGCGATTGAAAACGTCGGGTGACGCACACCTATGTGCTCTAGAATCGAGAGGCAGATATAATGCTCCAGCAGAGGGTTAAGTTTTTTTATTTCTGACAATTGACAATGTTATAAAATATATGCGTTTAAATATCAAGTTGATCAGAAATTTCCTTCATTTCGATAGATGATTTGATCGACGATTCGTATTAGAACATGAAGAACGAGACGAACAAATCGCAGCCATTAATTTCTTAAAATCATCATAAATTTTGCCAACAATGCTTTTGGTAATTCATCAAGGACAAAAGGTCTTGAAGCAAGGACAGAATAAGAATGCGATGATGCATTATAAACAGAAGCAAAAGACCAAAGAAATACAAAATAAAATGTACAAGCTTACAGAGGCTAATGAGAACTTCCAAAACAAAATAACGGGATGAGAAATTAGATACTTAAAAAGATATGATAATAGATATATATATTCTAAGCTTGGAACCTTCTTCACTTATATCTATTCGTCTGAGTAATCTATCGTTTTTTTTCGTAATTATATTATTAACATGTTGACTACCAACTACGAGATATCTCGTAGGTTGTTTACTTGCCCAGGACGCCAACTACGAGTTATCTCGTCGCTTCATTACTTGATTAAATCAAATTGGCTTCTTAGACCAGAATCATGAAAAGTTCCGTGGCAGTCAACATGTTAGAAAAAACAGGAAGAAGAATATGATTTGATCAACTTAATACATATATATATTAAGATATATATATATATATATATATA
>NW_014554764.1:1531751-1543588 GCF_001313825.1 Dinoponera quadriceps
ATATGTATAGATTATATAACAAATAATGATTCTATTACACGTTACGCAACGTTAGTTTAGTTTAACAACGATCGTAGTTAATGAGATCTTGCATTCGACTGATATTCTCTTAGATCTAAGAATATATTCCAATTAAATGCAAAAGTTCACTAACTACGGCTGTTACTAAACTGAATTAATTTTGCGGTATAAATATTATCAATAACATGTTAAACTACAAAAGTGAGAAATCAATTGAATCAAGGCAGAGACTAGCAAACAAAAGTATCCTCAACCAGTTTTACCAATCAATAAATTATTAAACTGACCAATCTGTTGAATAATTGATTTATTTTTACATATAACACAAAGGAAAAAGGATTTACATAATTTATCCCTCCTAACTAGTATAATTTAATATATTTTGAAAACCACAAGACCCTTAAAAGTAAAAACCAATATTAACAATTGAAATCATTCAACGACCTATATAACCCTTTTATCTTTATTACCCCTTTAATTAACCCCTTAATCTTTGACACAGTCCTGGTTCCAAGCCATATCTGTAACATTTATTATCATTTCCTGGCTGAGATCCCACAACCGCAAACTTAGTGAGCGATTCAACGACGCACTCGACGGAGAGCAGCGGTAACAGTTGTTGAAGTAGCCACCGGTTACGCCGTCCAGCTCGAGTGCCGTTGCACAGAATATCGACGTGCTTGCTGCTTGTTGCTGCAATGCATTTTGTATGCAATTTCTCATTCGTATTCTTTTTTCATACTAACAAGTGAAGTCAAGGACAGTTAATAAGTTTTTTTTCATACCAACGATTTCGTAAATGGCCGTCCTAGTATGAACAGCACTTTAAATAGCCACCAGTATCGCGATAAGGACGAAGACACCAGGTTGCCGGGATGGCAGGAGAACACACTTACAGTGGGCCACCTATGCGCCAGTTCTTGCGCGAACATGACATTGCAGAGCTTCGAATCGTTATACGCTCCCATCGCCCAGTACTTGTTCGCCGGCGGGGACAATCTCGACTGTTGAATATCTTCTAGATTTCGTATCGTTGAAAATCTACATTACGAAATGTATCTGGTTATATGAGGATCCGGATAATTTGGTTTTACATTTAATACGACGAAAATGCACGTCGAGTTATTACCTGTGCGATTCGCTGGAAACTATTACAATTCTAGGATTAGCAGCTTTTTGTATGGAATGTTCTAATAAGAGTGTCAGATAAAACTGCGACAAGTGATTCACTTGAAACGTTGTCTCGTAACCGTCATTTGTGAGCTGATATGGTATTCCAAGCACACCAGCGTTTAATATGAGAATGTCAAGAGACCTGAACAACAAAAATTACTTCATGGTATAAGAAAGTAAAAAATTAACAATCATGTAATAAGAGCTTGTACGACTTCAAAAAATTGATATAACATGTGACACACGAAATTACTTAAATGACTTCTTGAACTCCTCCACAGCTTCTTGCACACTATGTAATGACGATAAGTCCAACTTCAGTGCTCTGCAATTTACACCCTCCTTCTCACATTTAATACGCCTTATTGCTTCTTCAGTTTTCTCTATATCTCTGCAGGCTAATACCACACTACAGCCGTGTAAAGCTAAGGATCTAGCAGTTTCGTACCCTACGTAGGAAATTTTTTTTTAATTGGTTGACGTATAAAGGCAATCGTATTATAGTAGCAAAGCTCATTTACCAATGCCTGTATTAGCTCCTGTGACTAAGGCAACTTTGTCACGTAAATCTCTGCCATATAACACTGCCAGAGCTGTGCTACTGCCATCGAATCTCTGTCGTACTGGTTGAGACATATCTCTGTACTCAGTGGCAAATGCAAGTCTTGGATCAGTGTAGGTCGTTGTACGGTTTGTATGGTCGACAAATAGAACTTTACCATCATCTGATACACATCTCTCCCATCCAGATGGAAGATCTGAAAAGAAATATTTAATTGTCTGTAACTCTGTCCTTGTTCAAGTCATTGTTAACTCTTTGTGCTTCCAAATGGCTTTAGAAAGTAGTCAGCTTAATAACATTCATTAATGAAAATCAAAGCAATATCTTGTATTATATTTTTGCATGCTGGAAAAGTTACATAACATATATATATATATACACACACATACATGTATATATACATTTATATATACACATATATGTTTACGGAATGTTTACAAACATATATTTTTGTTTCTAGGAAATAATGAAACAATGTTTTTTTATGCATGTAATATTTAATAGTTGTACAATATATATATATATATAATGCCAAAACTAATTAATATAAGTTATCCTTACACATAATCTTGTAAAAGTTAACCAAGTATTGTGTTAACAAATAATGAAACTAGTATATGTATACATGACAGAATATACATAAAAATTATTATAAATATAGTTGTCAAATCTAATTGACGTAAGAATTTAAAGGCTTAAATACCTCCGTCAACGATCTTCTTGCGGCCAGTTCTAGGATGAGTCCATTGGGTGCCCTTAATATAGTGACTACAAAACAATACTGTAATTCACGACCGAGTAATTCTAACTGCAAAGCGGTACTGTAATACGCGATTTATAGCACATAGATATTAACATTCTCTCGAGTCAGAGTGATCTTTGATCTATTGTTAAGGTCAAGAGACACGTGATACGAGACACGCGAAGGTCAAGAGACACATACAATGTAATAATACTTAAAAACATGATTTGTCAAAAAAACAAAATATATACTTCACGTAATAAACATTCCCATCCAATGTCGTCCGTTCTTCCCACCCCGGTGGTAATTCGTCCTCGCTGTCGGATTCGTTTAAAACACCCACCATTCTTGAAATCCTAACCTCCTCTTGTCCCTAAAATCAAAACAACCGGCTCGAGCTTGTCAAAATATTCGCGGGCTACGTTCTATTTGATGACAGTGTCGACGCGAACATCTTTTTATCTCTGTTTTTCACCGCATGTGGACGGAAATAGTACGATTCTCGCGTCCACCAAATGGAACCAACTTTTATGTAACATACTAGAAATACGATCCACTTGAAGCTGCGAGCACTTAGAGCGCTTAAAGTAAAAACATGATTGGTCTATATGGCGTTTTAAAGTATACTCAACGGAAAGTGGAACCTGTCTTAAAGTCAGATCACATTAACAATTGACAATTGAATTGCGATTGCGACTGGAGATTACTTTTCAACCATTCAGAGTTATGTATTTCTATCTGGACGTACGTAAGTACCGGCAGAATTTAAGAGTTCATAAAGATGAAAGCAAAGCAAGTTCCTTTGAAATATAATATATTGTTCATAAAAATGTTAACAATCTTTTCAGAATATGTGACATAACATATATAGAAACATATAAAATTAAATTTGTTTCTAAGATATGTATAATTGCAAGAAGTGGAGACTCGACTATTTTTTCGTTTTTCGCGCGTGTATGTAATAAATTATATATTGTCACTACCTCGATAATAATCGTCGCACGTCGACTGACAGGTTCAGTGTGAATCCTGCATAAGCTTTGTTCTACGCATACAATTGAAAATTACACAATTGTAACAGTAAAGTTATAATAATATAAAAAGTTATAATAGCTCCGCTTATAATGTTTTCGGCCTTATGTGATCTGTGTAAGATTGAAAATTATGTAATTCTCGATCTGGCACACATGACATCGACTGTGCTAAATTATAGTCATAGCAGTCTAGATAACATATAGAAGTAACAAGTATGTATAAAAGTTTGTACTTTTCACACTATACCTGCTTGAAATAACAGATAAGGATCGAAGAAGATATATGGTGTGAAAACGTGACTTTTTTTTACACAGGTATATTAGTCAATTGATACCAGGAAAATTGTTATTTCAGCATCATTTCAATTTCATTTTCAATAACCCGTTTTATGATCTTTTTGTTTTTTTTGTTTCTTTTCAGAAAACTCCTTTGCTCTAATGCTGCGACAGAGATTGTTTCATGTTGCGAAGTACAGTAGAATCTTGCAGAGAGTTTTGTGTAAAAACAATCATGCAGGATACAAGGTACACGATATGAAATAAATATATCAGGATATAAGATCTGTTTTTGATGGTTGTGTTTTCTGAACGACCTAGTAATTCTGTTTCTTCTCCCATCCACCAAGTGTCGAGCAGATGTTTTTTTCATCTTAAATAAAGATACCGTGCAACTCGTTACAGTTAATACAGCAAGGACAGACTTATGATAACAATGTTTGCATGTATTAAGTATATCAAAATAATTCTTTGTACAAGGTGAACGATATAAGAGTTGTCAGGAAGTTAACATGGGCAGCATCGCCATTTATTTCAATGGGAATATGGGGATTCATGAAAAACACGAAAGGAGAAGAAAACAATGTTGAAACACAAATCATAGATAGAAAAATTCTTCTTCATAAGGCGGATGCGCTCTTTGATCAAGGAAATTACAAAGAAATATACGACATCTTATTGAACCATAAGGTAGCCAATATTTTCTAAATTATTGTTATATACATGATTTATACCAGTATTATGTACTTTTTGTTTATCTTATTTATAGGACAGCAAGGATGTTGAGATTTTGTGGCGTTTGAGCAGAGCTATTTATAAGATATCCAAAACTGCTAGTGATGTCGAAGCACGAAAGTTGATTTACGAAGGATACGACTTGATACACACTGCCCTTGGCCTTGAAAAAGATCACTTTGCTGTTCATAAATGGATGGCCATCTTCCTTGATAGCAAAGGCACTCTAGAAGGCACAAAAGCACATATAAAAGAATTGCAGAACATTAAAAGACATTTATTGGTAAGATACTTCATGGGAAATTCATTTAAATATAAATACAAATTTGTAAGTTAAATAATGAAGTATGACATTTTCTAAATTTATGCGTACAAAGGGTACTTGGAACGTTATGTTATCGTTATGCGTATTATGTTGTACTGCAGAGAGCGACTGAATTAAATCCAGCCGACGCGACGACATTTTACATACTTGGATGCTGGTGCTATGAAATTTCAAATTTGACATGGTACCAACGTAAAATAGCGTCCGTCATATTTGGCGAACCTCCATTCTCGTCCTTCGAAGAGGCGTTAACGTATTTCGAACAGGCCGAGAAAGCTGATCCAAATTTTTACAGTCACAATTTATTGATGTTAGGAAAGACGTACCTGAAGCTGCAACGTAACGAGGATGCGGTGAAGTATCTGCAGAAAGTTATCGCATTCCCGGCAAAGAATGATGACGATCAGAAAGCGAAACAGGAGGCCCAGAAAATATTAAGCGATATTTCTTTGAAATAAAAATAGTGATATTTTAAATATATTTTTACACTTTTATATATATGGGAGAAATATATATGCAACATAACGTACATATTATTTTGTATTTTATATATATATATATATATATATATATATGGGAAAAAGGATTGTATTGCGCACATATATATATATAAACAGATGTATTTCTTCTTGTAGATGTGATTAAAAGACTTCTTTTACAATAGCGAATTCCTTGTAAAAACACGCATGTATACATGTGTACATATGTGCCTGTGGGAATCTTTTAAAGATTAAAAGTCTTTTTTGACTATATATCAGGTGTAGAAGTTTGAAACCGGGATTTTTTTGTAAAAATTACACGTCTTGTTTGAAAATGATAAAAAATATTCTATTCAAAATAATGTCCATTGCTATTTATACATTTTTCCCACCTCTCCGGCAGTTTATGAATGCCACGCCAAAAAAACATTTCTTCTTTTGAAGTGAACCAGCTATCGAGCCATTTTCGTACATTTTCATACGAATTGAAGCGTGTTCAGCGAGAGCGTGTCCCATTGATGCGAATAGATGATAATCGGACGGAGCCAAGTCTGAAGAATAAGCCGCATGCGTTATATTCATTAATATAATTTATTATATAATTGATTCATGATGTATAGTCAGAGTCAGAACAAATGTTTTTTTTGTGTCATTTGTTTCTAACTGTAAGATCAATTTTATATTACATTAGATATTTTTATATATTTATATAAAAAATATTCCACGTTTAGAATCAATAGTAATTTTTTTATAAAAACGTAAAATTTAATATATATTTTTATACATATACATATTGTGTTTCGATATCAACCCGATATTTGTACGAAGCGTATTATCGAATCCTTCCTTACCAACGATTCGTGTAGTGGTTATCCTGCGACGAATATGATTGTTGACAGGTCGAACTACTGACATTAGGCAATTATTCGTTTGTTCTTGACTAGTCTATTGTTAAGCCAATGTCAGTATTATTATACCTGCCCAACAATGAGTTTAGTGTACGGGTAACTTAGCAGAAAGGTAAATACCTTGATACCTGTAACGTCTTTGTAACAGGCATTATTCTTTCGTCACATATTATAATTTAAACGAATTATAAAAGTGAAGTGTCTCTTATATTACGTTATTTCATTGTTCGTTCATATTAGTTCATTATTCGTTATGTACAATCATTTTTTGAATGTTATATCTTTAAAGCACAACGTTTGTGGATCTGTTCTTTATAGGTTAGGTGATGTTTAACAGCGCGTCTTCATAAAAGAAAAGAAAAGAGAAAAGGACTACGATGTTGCATCGATCCTACAAATTTCTGAACTTCATTCGGAGCACAAGTATTCGATGCAACGTCGATCGGTTGGGCGTATACCAGGTTGAATTTATCAGAAGACACGCCAGTATTTTTATAATACCCAAATATGGCACTCGGTACAAAATGTGCAAGTTCACAAGTTCTCAAAGAATTCTCATTAATGGGAAAGTGGACAAGTATGATGATCGGAGATCGATCTATACGACGAGATTTTTATCCGATGATGCGAAGACTAAGAAGGACAAGTCTGAAAAAATAGTTGGGGATTCCCAACAGAGAATAATAGAATTAGATGAAGAGAAACTAGGTAAATTAAAGGAAAGAGTATTAGATATAGAACCAATTAGTCCAGTTGACAAAAGCAGAGTAGAGACTGGGGAAACGGCGAAGCTTGCCGAAAAGCAGTCCGCGGAGTCCAAAGAATCATTGAAAGACGATGTTTTAGATACACTGAAGAAAGGTATGAAATGCCAAGAAGTACCAGCTTGTGTGTCTTCGACGCTAATTTTTCACATTTTTCTTTAGCGAAGAAGAAGATCAGAGTTGACAAGTCGACATCTTCCTTGGAACGTAACTTTATCACACCTGTGAGAGCTATGTCCGACTTCTTGTTGAAGCCCACTGACTTGGAGACTCTGCCAAAAACCAAGAGACGCTCACCCTACGAGCTCGAGCCACCCATCACGGTTTACTGGAGGAAGGATGTTGAGGCCAAGTGAGAAAGAAAGAGAGAGAAAGTGACTCATTGCGCGCATCAAGTACTACGACCGCTCACTGAGCTCCTGTGTTTAATCGACCTGTTCTCTTAATTTCCAAAATATACACCGATCAGACGAGCGAGAACTCTGATCGAGTGGTTGTAGCATTGAATGCACCCGGTGACTCAGTAAATTAAGTTAAACATTCAAGTCTCGTCTCTTCACAGAGCGTTAGAAGTGTGGGGTTCGCGGGAGGCTTTGCTGAAGGAGATCCTGAAGAAAGAGGTCGAGCGGAAGATCTATCAGCAAAGTAAATATGTAAATAGTATACAAAGGTCAAACTGTAATATATTTTGATAGAAAGAAAGAGAGAGAGAATATCGCGATAGGAAAATCTTCTTGATAGAATAACCGGCGCAAAGTTTGAAATCCGAAACTTTCGTTCGCAGATGTCTTCACGGTCAAGCGAAGGTTGAGGGATTACAGGCGAGAGATCGGCAGCAAGACGGAAATAATCCAGAAGGAAGGTCTCTTCGGCAGATCCGGCAAAGTGGTGTTGACCGCAGTAGCGATGTACGTGTCTAACGTTTTCATCACCATGTGAATCATGTGTCCGACTCCAGGTTGCCCCGATTAATCCTCTCCCCTTGTTTCCTCCTTTCCAGAAACGCCAGCAACTTCTTCTGCAAATTGGTCGCCTGGTTGTACACCGGCTCGCACAGTATGTTCTCCGAGTGCATACACTCCGCGGCGGACACGTGTAATCAGCTGATTCTCGCGTACGGTATTCACAAGTCGGTACAGGTGAATATTCATCACGTCCCTACGTTTCGACCGAGTTGTAGAAGTTCTTCTCACTCGAGCCACTTTGCAGAATCCCAATCCCGACCACCCGTACGGCTACACGAACATGAAGTATGTTTCCTCGCTGATATCGGGCGTAGGTATCTTCTGCGTCGGTACCGGTCTCTCCGTCTACCACGGGATTCACGGGCTCTTGTTCCCCGAGTCACTGGATTCCCTCTTCTGGGCGTACTTCGTCCTGGGCGGATCCCTGCTCTCCGAAGGCGCGACATTAATGATGGCGTTGCATTCTGTGAGGAAGGGCGCGGAAGAGAAGAAAGAGAGCTTCAAGCAGTACGTCCTGGAAGGGCAGGATCCATCCGTGAACGTTGTACTCATGGAGGACTTTGCAGCCGTGAGTTGTCGCGCTCTCGGATCGTTCTATCCGACTCCTTGCCGTCCTGAGTCTTTCTAGTGCGAATCGTCGATACGGAGAAGAGATTTTGAAGAAAAGTTTTTGATCATCGAGAAAAGTAACGATCATAGATTCTAAGTGCCGCCGCAGGCCCCAAAATGGATCAAATGTTTGAACGTTTAATTTTGTTATCTAAACGTTTGGTTCTTTTATTTAGATGTTTAATTTTTTCATTTAAATTCTTTTTTTTTTTTTTTTTAATCTAAACGTTCAATTTTGATTGTGCTCAGGTACTCGGCGTGATCGGTGCGGCCGGATGTATGGGTTTGACTTCGTATTTAGGGAATCCGATGTTCGACGCCATCGGTTCGCTCCTGGTCGGCGGCCTCCTCGGCGGAGTGGCATCTTTTATTATTTACTCGAACGTCGCCGCCCTCGTAGGCAGAAGTATTTCACAAGAGAATCTCGATAAGATCAATGCTGAATTAGAAGCGGATATAATGGTAATGCCGTCTAAATCAAATCATCCACGTTTCGTCGTCTTTCACGATTTCTCGATATAACGTTTTCTCTCCACGTAACAATTGAATTTAGGTCCGCGCCATACACGATGTGAAAGGCATCGATATGGGCAATAATTTAGTAAGGTACAAAGCCGAATTGGATTTTGATGGGCGGGAACTAACAAGATCTTACCTAGACAAGCATGATCTTGTCACGATGCTAGAGGTATATAATTATATATAATAAGTATCGGTGTTATTTCTCCTATCTTCACTCAAAGTGGTGTAGTAATATAATCGTAATAATTGAATCCTGCTTCATCTTTTCTCGCGTAGGAAGTAAAGAGTATGCAGAATATCGATGAATTAGAAACCTTCCTACTGAGACATGGCGAAAATATCGTAGACATGCTTGGTGGGGAGATCGATAGAATAGAATTAAAGCTGAAGGTAAGCGAAATTATTAATCTTGTTAATCTCTAGATTCGTAATTAGTAATTACAAATCTAAAAGTATCAACGTGCCGGACATTTTCGTAATTCTCTTATATTTTCAGAAAAATCATCCCGAGATACGGCATTGTGATTTAGAAATTCTATAAGCATTCATCAAGATGATTTTCTAAGTTCAATTTAGGTGAAAATCGATGTAAAATATTCAACTAAAAAATATATATATATATTTAATATATGTAAATTATATATAATATAAATTATATATAATTATATGTATTATATATATATATGTATTATAATAATAATTATGTATTATAATATGTATTATAATAATAATTGTTAGATTATAAGGAAAACAATTTTTTAGGCGCTCGAAATAAAAACTCAGTGTTTGATTTGAGTAGCGGGGAAGAGTCGTACGTTTTGTAAATGATTTATATAAGTTGTATAGCTGCTGTAAAGGCATCGTTCAGTGAAATAAATTGGCGAGTATTTGTACAAATATCGCGCGCCCGTTGTGTCTCCCATATCTTAACAATAAAACACAGAAATTTCATATAACCGTACAATGACGCGTGACACTGTATTTGTAATCTTATATTCAATTGCAATTTAAATTTAAAAAAACTATTATAAATATGAGCGTAAAAAGACACGCGGAGCGGAACTCATTAATCGGCGATACCTTTTTAGCGTATCGATTTTTCCAGCCGGTCTCCACAGAGCCCCGTAACGACAACAGAGCGTTACTATGGACTTGGTTCACGACGATCCCAGGCCTTGAGATCACCGGCTAGTTGCGTGGTTGAACCGCCGGGTGTTGACCCTGCGAGGGAGAGTTTTCGGCGTGCCGGTTGGTTTTTTGCTGCGACTATCCAAGAACGAAGAGAGCTCGCGCGAAATTGGTTACGAGCCGCTGGGACGACGGCCGAACGATCAGCACGTCCTGGCTTAGGAGATGGCACGTCGAAATCGAGACTCCCACGGGGAAGAGAGGTCCACGGAGATCGCCGGGCCGTTCGAGCGGAACGACAGTGAGAACGACGCCGCGGACAATGATAGCTACGCGAAAGCTGGTAGCGCGCAGAAACGACGGACCAGCTCCGAAGACTCGAGCCGGCCGTACAACCAGGAAGCCAAGACAGTTTGTATCGGCTCGATTATATCGGAGCAGAGAGAGAGAGAGAGAGAGAGAGAGAGAGAGAGCGTGATATCATAATCGGAATCTATTCTATCTGTCTTATTTCACTCGTCGCCTTGCGAATAAAAAATCGATCCGCGGGAATAATTCGCGACGGCCGATAAATCTGTGTGTCTCGGTTTATCTCGCGTTACGCTCGCTTGAGAGGCGACGCGTATTTAAGTAATAGTAAGGAAAGAAAAAAAAATAGAAATGGAGGTGGCGCGAATTACATCGAACATTGAACTCTCGCTGTTCAACATCTCAGAGCTTCCTGCGGCGGCAAGGCGACATCGGAGACACGGAGACCGGGTTTCCGGGCGTTAAGAATAACGACCAGCCTCGCAGGGTCGAGGAGCGTTTACGTGGGAAGGCGTATCATCCCGATACTCGCGCGAACGAGGACAGGGTCGCGTCAAAATCGCTGGCAAGCAGGAAGCGGAAGCGCAGTAAACGGACTGAGAGACGGAGACTCGGCGATCGTCGCGATCGCCTCGACTCCGAGTCGTCCCCGAGACGTTACAGCGGGGTAGATGGCCTGACCGATAAATCACAGAGGAAGAGGAAAAACGCCAGCCGAGGTAATGAGGAGAGCAATCTTTTTACCGCGGATCAACGGATTTTTTGCTGTCTTCGTCTTTCTGAGAAATCTTGGTCTCACACAGGAAAAAGTAGTCTTATATAAACCAATGATAGATATTCTCATACATAAGCAAGAATATTATAATATTCTTAGAAGATTCTTAGTCTTTTGAACTGAATATATCATAAGTTCGTCGTAAACGTCGAATTTATTTATCAAAATATATCCCTAGTAAGTTAAGTGCCTCAATCGAGAATAATAGAACAAACTTTAGTTTAATCGAATTAACCGAATTTAACTTTTCCTCGATAAAGTTTATATTATTCAGAAGAGAATAAATTCTCCCCTTGAATACATGATAAACGAGCTTCTCTCAAATTTGCGATGAGTATATTTTAAGACTATCGTCGGGGAAATATTCTTTGTTGAAGATAGCTATTATTTAAAAGAAGGAAAATAAACTGAGTAATCGTTTTTCTCAGCAGTAGTTTTCTCTGTATGCAACATAAGAACTATGATATGAGTAAAACAGATTTAATATATATATATATATATATATATATA
>NW_014554764.1:1543626-1574654 GCF_001313825.1 Dinoponera quadriceps
TATATATATATATTTAACAATTCTAATAATGAGATATTTTATTTCCATTTTTATCTCGATAATGTCTTGAATTTATTTATTTATTGATTTATTTTTTTTTATTATTTCTCTGCTTATCAATCGAGAATTGAAATTTCAGGAAACATGTTTTTAATTGACGATTTGACTTTCCACGCAAGCGGACGACGAGGTGCCCATCACGGAGATCCTGAAGAAGGCTGAGGAAAACGCGCGCGCCAAATACGAGGAGCCCGTGCCGCTTCCGGAATTGACTACGGATACGATTTATATTCAAGGCAAGAATGGCTTTAGCGCCGTGAAAATTGGTGGGTTGAGACGTGCCTTGGGAAATGATACGGCACGTGGGGCGGCAAAAGACGAAGCGGCGAGTGGGAAAGAGCGCGATTTCGCAAGGACGCGAACGCACACGTTGATAAGAGTGGCGATTACCGTCCAGAAAATCTGGAAATCTACAGGACTTGTCTTTCAGGGCCTCTTGGGCGGAATGGCGCTTCTGCATTTCGTAATGGTGAGCGCGCCTTCTTCTCAACGAGCGGTTAAGTTCTGTTTGTTTTCGAAGTGATGGAGTAACGAAAGAAACAATATGAATGGAAATATAATAGAAAAATGTTACACCTTGTGTGCGGTATAAAATGTGAATATGAAAAATATAAGTAAAGAATCACGATAACGTGATAAATAAATATATAAGATTACTATAAATAAATACAAGACAATTTTGGGAATAACGAGCTGTCATCATGTTGCAGTTGCGCGTCTTCTTCAGCACTTCGATGGATTTCGTGTCCAGTTATTCGGTCTTTTCCGAGGTGTACACCAATGTGTTCTCCTTCTTGATCGCCCTCTGCGTCATATCTGTTTTCGACAAGTACGCCCGACGATTTTAAACAGATACGAATGTGTGTGCCCGACGGGACTCAACGGGATTTGATCTCAAAGAGGGACACCTCGTTTCCAGATTCGATCTGACGCGGCTCGACACGGATCATCTGCGTGAAATTTACACGGATCACGCGAGATCCGCGATCGCCGTTCCGCTTTACCTGGTGACGTTCGGTCTCCATCAGGCGTCGTCGAGGACAGACGATCGGTTGGCCGTAGCGCGCTATTGCGATATCAACGAGACCATATGGTCGAACGTAAGGAACACACTTCACAAGTGGCGTCAATTATCGTTTCACTAATCGAATCTCTTTCCGCAATAAGGCTCTTTCTGAAACTTCGAGTGTACACAAAACGTTGAAATATTGAAAATCTTAAAAAACAAAAAGCGAAGAAGAGAGAAACAGATTTCCGGCTTGACAGAGTTATCTCAGCCCGGCGCCTAATTCATTACAATTGAGATTCTCCTCTGTGTGACGATAATTGGCCAACTAACACGCGCGCTCGTATTCATCTGGTCACCCTGAGGAGAGCATTGAGATACGCTTTCGATCACTTTTCAGAGCACGACGCTGGAAACCTTTCTGGACGAATTAGACGGCTGGCAGAAGGTTACGTTGTCAAAGAATCTCCTCGCGGTGTTCGCCTGGTTCTTCGTCGCTCTCGGGACGCGCGACAACATGCTACTGATGCATCTCGAGTCGATGGAGAAATACGCGAGCGACACGCAGTCGTCTCCCAGGTGACGATTGAGGAACGGAGAAGATTGTCGAGCGACGAAGTGACATTTCATACCACTAATTGCGTCCCGGATTCGAAAGAGTTCGCCGGTGGTGTGTCCCCGGAATTGGGATACACGGAGGGAGGATTGGACGTGAAGGTACGATTTAAACATTTATTCGTAACAGAATAGCGTTTGATATGTACAATATGTATAAAGTCTGGCTAGACGCTAATCGATACAATATATAATATATATATATATGTATATGTATATATATGTATATATATGTATACATAATATATAGCAAAGGGGACAATAATGTTAAGGGGGAAATAATATGCGACGGCGTTGGTATGGTAGTAAAATATGTCCGGGAAACTTTCTCGGGCGCACGACGGAATCCGCAATTGCAAAGAGCAACCGTAACTTCCCGACGACGACGACGCGCCGTCCGTCGGTTGAAAAAATACAAAATTATCGCAACGGCCGAAATTCGACGTCGATCGGAGTTTACGTTACGACTTTCGCTTCCGTTTCTCCCTCTTTCGTTGTTTCTCTTCTTTTTCTTCTTTCCTTTCGTAGCTCGCAATTGCCGATTCGAGGCGGCGCGCGTCCTCATTGTATAAAGAAAGGAAGCGTTCGTTATATAAATAATGTGCGAAAAGGCTTGTACTCGTTTGCGAAGCAACGGATAAATATATACATGCCGCGCGCGCGCGCGCAAAATTTCCAACGCGCCAAAGTCCGTCCTCATTTTCTCCGTCTTGATTTCCTCTCCTCGCGATTTTTACACCGTCCCATGACGTTTTCTCTTTATGTATATATATGTGTGTATATCTTCTTTTTTTTTTTCCGTTTTTTCCCCTTCCTTTTTTCCGTTTGTCCTCCGCGTACTCTAAAATATCTCTGGGCTTAACAATATCATCAAGGCACTGTTAACAGTTCTCCGAGGTCAGAGTCGACTTTTTAGACGTCCGCCTTCGGTACGCCTTCGAATCGCCAATCCGTCATCGAGTTTATCCGCTTCATTTCTTTTATCTCACATCGCTGATGGCAGGTTCTCAACTAAACTCGATGGCGCGCGATCCGCCGGCGAAATCCGAGAAAATCGACGCCGCTCGATCGGTCAGATCTACGTTTCGTTACATTAGGAGAAGTCACGCGACAACAAATTCCCTCTCCCTTTCTCTCTCGTCATGGTTCTTTGTTCACTGGTATCGGTACTTCGTACATAGCGATTAAAAATGTGCAAATTCGTAATGGCAGTATCGGGTGGAGTTTTCGGCGCTTTCGCGCGGTGCGAGATTACTCCGAGAGTTTGTTAGATTATTACGTTCGGCGGTGAAGATTGGGGGGGGGGGGGGCTTAACNACGTCACGATTGACGACGGGGATTGTGTGACGGAAAGGATCGCGAATTCGCTCGTCCGAGGGGGGAAATAGTCGAACGCCATCTCGACAGCGAGAATTATAAGCGATTTACGGCTTAGCCGTGATCGACGTCGTAAGACACATTTCAAAGATTTTCCGTTTTCGTCGCGTATATGCACCCGGATAGCTCAGGTGAGCGGAAGTTCAGGTGAAGGATTCGCTTCGAAGGATACCCGAAGAATTGGAGAAGCGAATATCTGAGGAATTCTTGAAGCATTCTCCAAAAGTTCATCGCAACTTCGAGATTCGGAGTGTGATTCCCTTGTCAATTCTGTACGGCCCTTAATTAATTTGGGACTCTTTCCTTTCTTGCGAAAGTGAAAACTAAACGTGTTCGAAGAATTTGTTTAATTGTTTTACTCGTGTGGAAGAAGACCGTCCAGTAAACACCAAGTAGTAACGCTACATCAATATTAATATTTCCAATTTAATCATTAACTAGCCATTACTTGAGCGTTACGTACATATTGGTAATAAAAGTTCCAACTCAGGAAAGGAGGAAACTTCAAGATTGCTTTAAGAGGATCCACCGTCTGCCATCTGGGTGCACATATATATCTCGTAATAACACCGTCCTCGAAGGTATCGATGCCATATCGAGGTCGATGCGCGAATCTCGAACCGCGCCGATGCACAAGCGTTCGGCGCACGCAGGAGCGCATTCGGTCCTTCGTTTCGCGATCTATGGATATCCGAATCGATTTTTACGTTCCTTCGTCCTCGATCCTTCGCTGCTTCCCTCGGCTATTCGTCTCGAGCGCGGGAGGAGAGGCAGACAGAGCCGGCGAAAACAGCGGCGTTTCCTCTTCGCTAGCAACAACGTTTCCGCTCTTCGATACTCCTCCGGAAGTACGAGAAGGAGAAGGACGAGAAGAAGGAGGAGGAGGCGGGAGTCGCAAAAGAGAGTCCGCAGCTACAGGTGGATCCCTTTTATCCGAATGGTCCTGCGGCTGCGATTGCGCGTCCTCCCGCCTCTACTCCGACGATCAAACGGTCCCCGAGTTGTTCTGCATGTACCTGCACCACGACTGGCCGTTGTTGTTGCCCTCGCGGCATTGAAGCAATTCTCAGTCGTCGAAGTCGTGCCTGAGCTTAATGTAGAGGCAGGAGCCGAGAACGATGCCGAAGAGCTCGAGGACGGACAGACCGAGGCCAACGGCGCCCAGAATGATCAGGTGGTCCTTCGTCGTCTCCAGGAACTTGTATATGCAGCCCTGAGGAAGAAGGTGAAGCGATTTAGATTTATCGACAGGGTCCTCCCCCTTCGCAGCTCGCTTTCTGACTCGCCATTATCCGCTCGGAACGCAGCTAAACTATTCTAATTTAAGTTAAAAGAAGAGACTCTCTCGTAAATCCCGGTGAGAGTGCGCGATTACGTCGCGGCGACGTTGCGTCTCACGGTGATACGCCGTGTTTAACGCATCCTTTGCGCTCCAGGTACCAACCTGATTGGCTTCTTGCGGCTTTCGCTATTCTATTCTGCGCGTGCCAACTCGCTCGACTATAAAATTGTTATATAATTTAAATAAAATGGAAATTTAGATGAAACTAAAACTTGACACTTAAGTAAAAACTGAAATTTAATTCAAATTCAAATTCAAATGGAATTTAAATTTAAATAGAATCACAAGGTGTGTAACCGACTGTTGATAAATAAGTTATTATCATTTCACAAGGAACATACGGAAAGCTGCTAATAATCTTTACTCTTATCTCGTCGATATTATTGACAACGGATAATGGTTACTTCAACCGCGTATAGATGGCTTTGTGTGGATATCGTAATTACAATATTGTTAAAACAAGCAAGATAAGCACAGCTCTTGTTGCTCGTTATGTTCTTCATTTATTTCAATAAAAAAAAAAAATTTGCTGAAAAAGAAAGATTGTTCCAACGAGGTCTTCGACTTCTAGTTAAGGCATTTTCATTCTCGGGCGCATCGTATCTACACATTTTTGTATCGTGACGTTTCAAAAAAAAAAAATAAATAAATAAAATCAGCAACTCAATCGTATCGAATAGCGACAATACAAACATGTATGCACCGTTACATGAACTCTTGTTATACGCGCATAGTTGACAAATATCTTCTCCAGATTACGTTTCTCTCTTTCTGTCTCCGGATTAACTCCAGATGCAGGTGGATCGAATCGGCGTACAATCTGAGTTAATATCGCGCCCGATAATCAGGCCGGGAAAGCCGGAAGAAGCTCGTGAGGAGCTTCGAGAGACGTACCGTGTATTGAATATTGGAGGGATGATCCCTTTTCCCGCAGAGTAACGTCGGCGTCTTGCAGCAGCTGTCAGGTACGACACTGCCGTTCTTAAGGACCCCCTCGTCTTTGTGCCACTCGCTCACGAGCCAGTCCTCGAATCTCAAGGCGCCGCAGCATTTGAACTGAAAAATTTCAATAATAATGTCCTCCGTGGCGTCGAGAGAGACGGATGCGGGAAGGAATTCAAGGGAGAACCGGAGGAGCACCGCTATTCTCGCGCGCACGCGTCTGTTCCCTTCAGCCATTGTAACACACTGCTAAGATTTTAATTGCCACGAGAGGGAGAGAGAGAAAGATAAAGCGAGCGAAGGCTCGGGAATTGGTTTCGAGTCGAATCCGGTCGGACCTCACCGTGAAATCCCGCCCGAAGTGCGACGCGCTTCCTCGGCCATAAAAGACACGAGTGGCTCTCTTCATAAGCTTCAATACGAACAAGGTGGCGATAAGTGACCGTTTGTAGCGACAAAGGGGAACAATAGCCCGTACAACCCGCCGTCGTATTTCCTCAGCATTTCTCCTGCTGGCTCGTCGAAATCCGATTTCGCCGAGGTGAAGCGCGGAGTATCAAAATTTCCAAACTCGTGCGCGCGACGACGCTGTTAATCATAAATAAAAATCCCACCGACGACGAGAATCTCATTTGTCTCGAGGAGGAGGAGGACACGGTATAATGGGTCCTTCGAAACTGCATTAACTCTGCTCCGTTAACGACGAGAGTCCCGTTTTTCTCATTTTCCAGCTCCGTCCTACGACGGTAAAGTGTACGTGGACGAGGCAATGAGGGGGGAAGGTGGGGAGGACGATGATAGCCGCGATAACAACGATAATAGCCGCGTACGATAATAACGATAGCGCGACGGGACGCGCCGGGACGTCGCGGAGTCATCGAGAGAGAGTGAGAGAGAAAGAACGAGTGAAGGGGGAAGAACGACGAAGGATGAGGGGGGGGGGGCAGATTAATGGAGGTGAGAAACGTGTTCCGGCGGCGGCAGCAAGTTAAATGGTAACTTTAATGCGGGCACGTAATCCCGCGGGATTCATCGCGCGCCGGAACCATTAGTCGCGATAAACACTTCTGCAGGTCCTTTACACATGCAATGGCGACGGCGGCGATCTCTATACGGTCAACGGAATTTCGGGTCGCCGCGGCTCTAGGATCCTTCCTGAATACGCGCAATTTGCCGCCGTCCCGGATCGGTCGGCGGGATCCGACTGGTCGTAAAAGTAAAACTCCGCGGAATCTTCCCGACTCATTAACGGCGCTAACACTTCTCTCTCTCTCTCTCTCTATATGTATGTATCTCTCTCTTCTTTCATTTCGTTTTACCGCGAGCGAAGCGGTTGCATAAACCCGCGTGGAAAATTTCCCGGGATCTAATCGGGATCTCAGTACGATTCGTCGAAATAATTACGGGCTTCGGTTGGGAAATCTACGCAGGTCCTGGTTAGAACTGTCAATGATTCAAACGATTCTATTTTACTCGGGTCAAGTAAATATTACCGTATCCAGGTAAAAATGTGCCAATGAGCACCGGCGTAATTATTTCCTCGAATCGAATACTTTTTTTCCCGTGTGTTCTAATTGAAATCGGAATCTATACTCGGTACGGGAAAATCCGGGAAAATTTCTATCGCAGTATCCGCCGTCGGATCTGCTCCCCTCATCTCTGAACGTTGAGCGCTTCATCGTCTGAGTGACGCCGATGAGACGACGATGAGGAGGAGCGACTCTTTCGTCGATGAAATTTTATTCGATTTTAGGAGAGTCTCTCATACACATCGAGATTTCGTCCGATGGAGCGAACGTCAGCTCTTCAGCTTCGAAGCGGCGCTGCAACGATCTCGATTAATTATTTGTCGTTCGCTAAACGGATGTGCCTCGGGCGCGTCTCTCGAAGGGAGGAGGTGAGCATCGAAAAATCCGCGAGAACCTCCGAAGGGAGGGCGCGAGACGGCGCTTCCGCGCGACTTTTTGCAAACGCACACAGCAGTGATGTGCGGAAACGCGCGTTATCCGGAAGCGGGATTTCTTACATCTGCTTTCGACTTTGATTTACCAACGTTCCGGAGGGCTACGATGAATCTCATTTATATGGAAATTGAGCTCTTACTTCGCGTCTCAAATAGATAGCGAACGGACAATTTCTTGCTTGAGGGCTGAAAGAGGACCTCCAGAAAAATAAAGATACAACAAATCCGAGCAGAATCGAGCTTTAGACAGGACCGGCATACCAGTATTAAGCGGTATAAATTAATCCGGTGCTTTTGTTAAATCAAAATCAAGATTTATTTATTAACGGAAAGGGTGTGTAATGATCGAAATGATCTCCATTATTACCCGATAACCTTATATCGTCCATAGGGTAGCATAGTCGAATTCCATCGCGGAAGATTAAGAAAGAAAGATAAGATAAGAAAAGAAGGCAAACAGATCGAAAGCTTTACTGCTGCCAGTCGTTTGTCATCATTGTTATTTGAACAAATTATTACCGAGCCAACACAGAGGATAGAATCAAAAGGGATCGATTCTGTCCGTGTTCAAAGCGTCCGTAAGTAGATGTTAAATTACAAACTCGATGGAAAAATTGAGCTTTGAAGCGGAAGCGAAATTCCGACCAGTTGATGAAGTTAGCGCGCGATATCGATTCTGCTCGATGCCTGATCGAGAGGCGCGCGTACGCAACGTTGCGCGAGTTGGAACTCGAAAAACTACAACGAATATTCCCCGTTATTTTCACCCATTCGAATGTAATAAAGTTCATCAACAGAGCTGGGCCCATCGAGTCCTCGAATAGGCGGAAACTTGCGAGAGGGGAAAATCGAGGGCGACGAGCGCAGACATCCGTCTTTCCCCCCGTCTGTCGCTCGATAATCAGCATATCGCGCCAAAACCATACCGAGCAAGGGAGATCGATAGACTCACTTCGAGTGCGTTCACCGACACTGGCAGCGTAAGTACATACGACGAGCGCGCGAGATATTTATTTCCGTCGGCGGGAAACGTCAACCTCAAAAATCCCCGACGAGCGCGCTGTCGCGGTAAAACCCGATTTCCCGAACGGAATGAAATGCTTGTACACGTAGATCCTGCCGTGTATAAATAAAATAAATAAAATGCGGAGCCCGAATTTCTCGCTTGGCGGACGGTCTCACCGATTTTGGCGGGCGGAAAAGGGGGATGGGACGCTATGGAGGTAAGAGAAGTGGTTTACGTCGTGAGAGTGCCTTGCTTGCCTGCCTGCCGACGCGAAGAAATGGAAACGAAAATCCTCGAATGGCCAATAGGAGGATCCGGCGGAAGGGTGAAATTTGCGCGTCTCCATTTATCAGGGCAACTTGTGCGGTGCGAGAGAGAGAGAGAGAGAGGGGAGACTTGCGCAATAGCTTTTGGTCCATTATCAGCGCTGTAAATCGCATCACGCGTGCTTACAAGCCCGATCTGAATCAAGATGTAGCTGTACTGGAATGCAAAGTGGCTCTATGGACGGCAGGGGAGAGGACCGGGGTTAGAAGTTGCACGGATAAATTGTTGCAAAGCTTGTATCTCGCTTAACACATTGCCAACCGCGCGACTTGCTGCGCCTCGCCAGGCACGCATTTCGTAAACGGGGCACACAGTAACATACCTTGACGTGAATTTTTACAATTCGTGTGCAACACACAAGTCAATGTGATTGAATCTAAGAGTAAAAATAATAACTTTCTCGAGACTCGTCAAAAGTTTTGCTTGACCAATCGAGCGACGGTCAGTGGAGAAGATGATAGATCTACAGAAATCGAGTAACATCGGATTATATTATCCGAATTCTACATTCGTGGAACAACAGGAACAGGCCGTACGATAACGCGCCGTCATGTCGGACGATTTTTCAGCGGAGTCATCGGCGACGGGAGGAAGACGTTGCGCGCGCGCGCGCGCGAGGAAAAATGCGAAGTTTTCCGTGTCGCGTATTCACCACGGCGCGCTAATCGATTTATAGCGAATGGGCGGAAACTGTTCCGCGATGCGATAACGATGATTTACCGCTGTAAGGTCCTCGTAAGAGAGAGAGTGCCATCGCCGTGCCGAGGATATAAATAAAAGTGCTGCCAGGTGATATCGTGCGAGCACAAAAGCCACCGCCGAGACGTTTTGACTGGTGCATTCGTAAATTAACGTCGAGTAACCTCGAGCTGACGCGGGCGTGCGCTGCTGCGGTTTACTTTCGATCGGAAAAACGCGCCAAGACATATACCGAGTGTCGCACGGAACACACCATCGCCGCAAATGCGCGAGGAACGAGGGGATACTCTCGACGGAATTATGACGAGCGATCGGACATATCTCGTTCCCGTCGGCAATCCGGGAATTTTCCCCCCGAAATCTGTTATCAGGGTCCATCCGGTTCCTTGGACCGGATCTTCTTATCTTCCAATCACGATTGAATTGCCCGCCGGCTGCGCCGAGTGTTTGCGATGAATACTCGATGCCGGATAAACGCGTCAGCGTCCACGGGGAAAGATGATTCGGAGCGGCAAATTTGTTTCACCGTCGTAGCAGGTAAATAACCATACAAGGTGGTTCTTAAGTACCGTCCAATATTTCACGAGTTGATTTTCCAAGTCATTTTAGAAAAGAAACGAACATATACCGTTCACGTGAATTTTTCTCCCTGCACTTTCGTGCACTTTTGAAGCATTGAAACGTGAATCACCTTAGGCACGTGAGGATATCACTTAAGAGGAACAGTTTGGAGAGGGAGGGGGGAGGAGTTTCTTCTCCAAAGTTCCTTTCGTAATAAATACATAGACGAAACGTACGGGCAATCTATCCCTTGCGTAAACCTCCCCTGTAAGAACTTTCAGCGCGTTTCATTCGGCCGACGAATGGCCGATAGCGCCTGCTCGTTCGATCGTGTGTGTACGCTATGGCCGCGTCGTTCGCTTGAGAAATGGATAGAAAAGGTTCCGCCGGAGCACTTACTTCTTTCTGCATTTGGTCAATCGCTGTGGTCTCCCTGAACCGCACGGCATAGTTCTCGAGGAAGGTGCGGTTTAGATTCATCTTCAATTCAGGACCGACCTGTTCCTCATAGAGGCGCGCCAAAGCACCGACTCCGGCCTCCAGGACCAGCACCGCCATCACCACGAAGACGTACTGGCAAAGAGAAAAACAAACCAGAACGGGAGAAATTAGGACCGGTTGAAACAACACGTGTTACTTGTGTTCAAGAATTTGTATCCGAGCATTTCGTCGTTTCGTTTAATCAAACCGTGTTATTTGACATAAGAACGTACGTGTTATTCGATACATTGTTGTTTTTTTTTTCTAAACTAATTTATCGTTTGAATCGACTGTTATATATGTTATATTATAATGTCTGATTAATAATACAAAAGCAATCTCATGGCACTATCGATTCGGCAGGGTGTCTGATAATTAACACTACGCCGCTCGCGGACGGATAAAAGCGGATGTTATTTGTTTTAAGTGTGTTTCACACAGGCTTACATATCCGCAAATATGTCATATCGCAAGTTCATCACAGCATCGTATTTATTCAAAATATATTCTGAATCCTAGCAAGTTTAGTATTTCAATCGATTATATTGAATTAAAGCAAACTTCGGTTTACTTATTCAAATTAACTGAATTTCATCTTTCTTCCATAAAGGTAATATATATAGGGTGTCCCAGATCAACATGGACAAACTTTGCAAGGGCGTAGAACGGATTGAGATGAACAAGAAAGTTCTGTACCATTTTGCAAATAACATGGAAATTTTCGAGTTATTAATTGAAAAGGCCTTTGCACACGGCCACTTTCAATAATTAATAACTCGAAATTTTGCACGTTGTTTGCAATAATGGTACAAGACTTTTTCGTTCACCTCGAACCGTCCGACGTCCTCATGAAATTTGTCCATCTTGATCTGGGACATCATATATATAATATTTACAATACTTTTGAGTAGAATTCCTTTTTTGTCAGTACGTGGTAACGAGCTTTTCTAATTTGAGATGAGTATACTTTTAGACTGTTATCAGGAAGACGTTCCTTGTTGGGGATAACTGTTACTTAGAAGAAGACGAGTAAACCGCGAGTGTAATCGCTTTTCTTCGCGGTAGAACGATATTTTTCTCGGTGTAACATCGAGTTTTCGTCTGACCCGCAGGCTGCGGAAAATTCAGTTACACCAACGGAATTGTTTTTTTTCCCCGTGTAGGAGCGCCTTTCGATAAAATGCGAGCCGAATGCGTCGAAAATATAATTTCTCGGGATGTTGTAGCGAGAAGCGATTTTTCAGCGCTCGCTTTTCTCACAAACGTGGGTGTATATACAGCCGTCGGGCGAAATCCGTCACGTCCATCCCGTTTCCACGAGGAATCTTCGCGCGTTACGCGTAACGATATTTATTCCCGGCGTATTTTCATACGCGTTGTTCCCGCGCAGTCCCTTCTCGTCGCGCATACATACACAATCCGAATCATTCTGTGTCCCGAAATATAAATATCCCCCTCCCCCCTTCTCTTTACACACTCTCGTAGAACGTCGCACGCTAAATAGCGCAGCCCGTGTCTGTTCTGTGAAATGCTAATACAGAGGTAGCGCGCGGATTCCGAAGCGACGTTTAATACCACGCTCTCGCACAATTTGTAACACGGATTTACGAAGCAAAGTCGGCGAGATGTAACGAAGAAAGGGAGGGGGAGGAGGGGAGAAGGAGAGGATTCACCGTTCGCTCGCTCGTTCGTTCGTTCGTTCGAGTCATCGTTCGTTCTTCGCGAGGCGAGCGACGTATTAAAATTGCGTAATGCCCAACGAAGCTTTTCAGATTTTTCATGAATATAAACCCCCACCGGAGAGACGGCGCGCGCGCGCCCCGACAATCCCCCTTCTATGAATATTCAAACTTCGGCGACTAACTATCGCTCGTTCGTACTTTCGTGAGATTTCGACCTGCGGAGAAGAGGAAGAAAGAGAGACAAGCAAAGATAGAGAGAGAGAGAGAGAGGAAGGTGGGAGGGAGAGGAGGGTAGCACGGTAAATCACGAGGAAATGTTTCCCTCACTTAATAATTTTGTCGTTTATCAATTTTCTTCTTAATGCATCTTACATCTTCCTTAATCCTTTCGTTGTGTTCGACGTATATTTCAATGGAACAGCATTTAATACATAATGAAAGAAATTTTTTAAATTGTAAACCAAATATTTTCTTTAAATAATACTATTTTTTTTTTTTACTAAACAACATAAACCCAAGTCAAGCAAACACGTGTGTTAAATCGAAAGAAAAATCTTTTTCTCTGAGTGCGCATACATTACGTCGTGGAAAATCGTCTGTATCTCGTTTGAATTTTACGGTTAGGAATTTTCTTCATTACATATCATTCCCGCCTCAGTGTCACACGATAGAATATAGTGCCGCGCACAGCGAGTGTTCTTGGTTAGAACTACCAGGTCGCCTTTAATCTTTATTTCGCTCTCCTTTCCTCTTCGACGGAGCTTACATTCGCACAGATTTCCATAGTACGGAGAACTTCGCGCGAGATCTGTGAAAGGCCGGTGAACTCTCTTCGATTATACGATCGAAATAAAGCAGAGACGCGCGTTAACCTACGCGGAAGACCGCGACTTTACAGCTTCCGCGGTTCGAGAGCCGATTAACACAACGTGCTTCTTTCAGTCCGCTAATTAGATCGAGCGCTCGAGTCGAACGCGCGAAATTAGAACGGTCGAAGCTAAGGCGATCCGCCGATGATCGATGGCGGACTTCCGCATAAATGCAAGCTTCTTCTCCCCCTCTTCTCTCTCCTATCACAATCTCTCTCTTTCTTAGCTGAGAAACGCGCGATAAAATGGAATTTCCTGACGAATGACGCAATAACGCATAATTCGTAATATGTCGGGGTATCCAACGAGCGAGCAAGGGTAAATGTTCTCCGTCGGTTTCCATCTTCGTACCCGTTAGTCGGTATCTGTTTCAGTCGTTGCGTCGAAGAGAAAGAGAGAGAGAGAGATGAGGACAGATCGCAGTGCTTCCGCTTGCCTCCTACCCCCTCCCGTCCCGGTCTCCCATCGCGTTAGAACCCGGAGTGCGTCGGAGTAGATCGAGAAGCTGCGACGTCTGCCGACGTGGTACCTACATGTACTACCTAAGTGTACCTACATATTAGTACCTAAGTCAATAAATCGCTCGGGATATATATATATATATATATATATATATATATATATATGTAATGGCGGAAACGGCACGGCGCGCCGAGGGTAGGAATGGCAATCGACAGTTTGGGATTGGTGAGGAGGCTGACAGCGAGCGGGAGAGACGATAGATCAAACGCGCCAATTGCTTTTCCACCGCGGCCATGTACACGGGGTGATTCGAAAGTGGTATGCCGAAATTGCGCGCGTCCCGGTACGTTCTTCGGCGTTTATCTGACGAATATGCTCGGTGCGCGCGCGATTTCTCCAGGTGTATCGATTTTCCCAAGAACGTCGAGGGCGAGAGAGAGAGAGAGGAGAGGGAGAAAGCGGAAAGATGATTGTTTTCACTTTCGCGCACGCACACTGGGCGATCTCTTCGAATCGCCGGAGACATCAGGCGTCCTCGTATTGTTCCTCACGAGCGAGACGGGGATCGCGTGCAGCCTCGGCGCTGGCGAGAACTCGCGATAAATTTAGTTAATGTTTTTAATCTACCGAGCGTAACACACGGATAGCGTATTCCATTGTGCGGCAGCCGTGGTAGCTCGCCGAGGCAAGATAAACTTCGTCTTGAGATTACCGCCACGAGACATTGAGAACGGGAGAGGTTTAAGCTGGTCATGGTTCCCGGGCTTAATGCGAGCCCGCGAGACACGGAGACACGGGAAATCACGGGATTGCGAGTCGCGTGGAGAGGACAGACCGTGAATACTCTCGGACGAGTACTTGCGAGATGAAACGTCAATTACAACGGGCGCACTTGATGACGAGATTGCGCGACCGTGGATAATCGCGCAGGCTGTCATTCGCGACCCGGCCATTTATCGCGTCCGTTCCGTGGATTCCGGGATAGACAGATGGCGAACGCGAGAAGGCGGAGTGAAAATGTCTATACGTAGGTGTTTCCTCTCACTCCGAGGGTTTTATATCGCTCCTCTTTCATAAGAATGCAAACTTACGCATTAGTTCTTTTAATTGCAATTTCTGTTTATCGCTCCTTTTTTATTTCGTCGTTCTTACAGTCCGTTTCATAATCGGTCCGTCGAAAGAATTTCCTTCCCTTCACATCGAAGTAAATCAACACGTCCGTAAGGTTGGACAATGATAAACCATCAGGAAACAGAGATATTCGTAACTGAAGGTGACGCTTTTTATACACATTGAGGTTAATGTTTTTAACTTCTACTTTCAGTCTCTCCTAAATCGCACGTAGGATTTAATGAAAAACCGCAGTGATATGAAGGATTCATATAGAGACGTTATATACAAAGGATTTCGAAATTATTGACCGTTTTGTTTTGGAAATGTGGCTGTTAAAAATCATTACATGCGCAGGTACGACTAATTTATTTTAATTAGCCGAGATATAAAATAAATTATACACGCATATATTTCGGTATACGTATTGCATCTTATCAAAAGAAAATGAGATTTATTGTTCACAAATTGTGTTTCTTTGTTCGAGAGAGCGTCTCACGTAAGAGCGTTTGAACGTCGTTACAAAATCGGTCGGTGGTAGAAAAAGAAAAAAAAAAAGGAAAACGGCGACCGGGCTGTGCACTAAGCTAACTTTCTCCGTGCACCCATAAAGTCTCTCTGCCTTCCGCAGAATCTCGCCGTCGTGTTCATTATCCGGATTTACCTTACCTTACCCACCGGCAAAAATCTTAATTGAACGCCATATAAGGCCTTGGCTAATGAGACGATTCGCTCGTGCCATCCGTGTATAGGTGGTGAAAGGGAGCAGGACCAACGGGAAAGCCGTGGCAAAAGGTTGCCGCGCAAGAAGGGGTAGGCGGGTCTTCTTGCGCCGTGGATCGAGCCGATAGTTTATCGTCGCCACGGTGGATTAAGCTCGTTACTTCGCCGTTTGCGCCGGATATTATCCGCCGGAGATCCCCCTCGTTCGAAAAACGACGAGCGAAATTCGCGCTCGACGCACATCGCGATCATTTCGTCCGATACTCGTATGATAATCGGCCGGGGGAATACGCGCGCACGACAGTCGCGCGGAGAAAGCGCGCAGGAACAAACTGTCGACCGCTGATAAACGACGAAGACTTCTCGCGTTGATTGTCGATAGTTTCGCTAACAACAACGTAGGCTGTTATTTTATGATTACCAAGGAACGAGAGGGAGCCGCGCGAAATGCAACCATCGTCATCCGGGCCTCTCTCTCTCTCTCTCTCTCTTTCTCTACGGAGAGAAACTAACTGCTCGCTCAGTTGCCAGCTCGGAATTGCAAAAAAACTGTATGGTATTTTCAGGTATTCGCGTCACATACTGAGAAAAATTCCGCTAAAAAATTATAGTCATTTCTTTCGGTCTTAAATTATATCTTCACCCTACTTTTACATCCAAAAAATAATAGTAGCAGCAAATATACAAGGTTATTATCGTTCAAATTTATCAGAAAAATATCTTTCCTGATTATAATTCTCTCTTCTCATGCGTTTATTAATGCCAAAGATTTTTTCGCAATGCAGAAAACGGTTGGTACGAGGCTATTGGGGTTTTCATGAGGATCAAGGATGGAAAGCGTCGATCCCGAACATCCCAAGACACAAGGTTTAACGCGATAATTGTACTAGATTGGATCACACATTTTTTCTCGTAAACATTAAATAAACATTGATATGAACGAAGCATTTTATGCATTTGTTGAATCAAACGTTCGTTTGTTTGCTCCACTTCAATAGAGAAATTTGTTTCAATTCAAGAAATCTTATCAAATCCAACGGAATCTTTTTTTCTACACACATTTCTCCCGTGTAATATCTGGAAATGAATTTAAGACGATCTTAAATACAAGATCTAAGTATGAATGTTGCACTGTGATATCGGGGGTGTTGGCTCGATCTCTTCAAACTTATCTCAGTGCCCGTATTCGTGCCGGTTAGCACGTTGAACATGTTACAGCGAAGGGATAGTCTTTCATAACAACGAATTAACGCAAACGCAGCGGCTACAGGGCGAGCGTTTACACACGGGAACTCGGCGAGAAGCGCCGCGAGCGAGATGGCCATTTAAAGAGCAGATTGTTACACTCTGTAAACCTTTCCCGGCTGAAACAACGGGCGGATCTGTTATCTCGCGATAATTTCGCAACTTGGCAGCGGAGTCGGAAACATAATTAGGAAAAAGGTTAATTGACTTCGCGCCCGAAGCGCGAGTGTCCAAATAAACGGAACGACGCGGCTGGAATAAGCGGCGCGCAGGACACAATAGAACGACGGGTGGAATGAGAAGGAGGGAGGGGGGACCGGGGGTGGTTAAGAAGAGAAAAAATAACGTCGGAGGAACCGGACGGAGATCGTCGATAACTACGTTAAAGGGCGGACTAAGGTCGTTTCGTTATGAAGCGGGTTTTAAAGCCAGTCTACATAGGTGTCCTTACAAAAATATTTCGCCGCTTTCAGCTCGTGAAAATGGTTAATTTGAAAACGTGCATTCGGCTGAGTATGATCTTACTATCAAGCCGGAAAGCGGCACTTTTTCGTAATAACGAATGGTTATAGCGGATTGCATATCCGGGTATATCCGAATGGCATTAACGTATTATTGAGTAATTTCAAATAGTAAACACGTACAGTGCTATGTAAATTTGAGGTGTGTAAATACATACATTCAGCTACGAGTGTAAAATATTGATTTAACGCTCGGAAACATTCACATTGCACATTTTGAAATAGCACGAGTAAATACACGACTTTTTAACTTAATTATTTCCAACGAAACGAAAACGAATGAAAAGGGGACGTATACTAAGAAAAAGAAATTGTAATTTTGCGAGGCAAATGTTTCGCGCGGCATGTTTTTTTTTCCACACTTATTGGTTAGCAAAAAAAATTGGATTGTGATGACGGAATATACATTTTTGTGAGATATACCTGAATCTTCTTATTAATCGGTTTATTTGCTAGGAATAAAATTTTATTTTTACGTGCTTAAATAAACGTTTATTTCTGTGAAACAAAATCTTACATTAATCAACCTTATCTCAATTTGATTGATATTTTCATGTATTTTTCTCTGTTTCCATTTTTTTTTTTATAAATCTTCCCGTTTAAATAAATAAACTTTTCATGCGCGTCTGCGACCTACTGTAGACGAGCCCTTACGCAGACACGCGCGCTTTTCGCGGCCACGCGGAATTTTCCACGCAGCGGAAATTATGCTCCTCACCGGCGGGACGGGCAACTACAATCAGACGGGACATTGTTCGTTTTTCAGCGACGACGTTTGACAATTTCGGGCCGGTCTCTCGTCGGGAATACATAGGGGTAGGGGATGGGCGAAAAATTTGCCGCCTCGCTGTGATTTTCCGCGTGAATCCCCGAGTTCGCTCGCCGCGACAGCTATAAAATTTTCTCTTTTCCTCGTTTCTCTGCTTTCTTCTCTTCATTGCATCTCGTTTGCAATACGTTTCCGATGTTGGACTCTTTCGTCGGGCGAGCAACATTCGATGCGCGAAATGAGAGGAAAGAAATTGTTAGAAAATCTGTTAGATAAAACAAGCGTAACGACTCTCGGATCGGCCTCCCACATCATGCCGCATCTATTTCCGCATCGTTCGTTATGTAAGGTATCGTCTTTCGACGTTCTACTATTGAGAGTTACGTAGAATCTTCCTGTCGCGGGACCAGCCGGCGATCATTGTGATTACTCGTGGAATTTGAAACACCGAGAAGAGGAGTCGAAGGGACTTCGTCTTCGACGAGGAATTTATCGCTGAAAATGGGGAAAACGGTTCTCAAAAGAAGATTCGATAATAAGTGCTAAAATTTGGCCAATATTTGTACATACAGTACTATAGTTCTGCATATTATATATTTCACGAGCGGTAATAAAGAAAGTAGCGTAAAGTACGCTTATTATATACAGGCTACGTCGCGCCGAAGCGCGTCGAGAGAGCAAAGCTGGCTGGCGCGCCGCAAAAAGGAAAACCGTCGAAACTTTATTAAGCTATTATTACGAAAGCGTCCCTAAAACGGCAGGTCGGAATAATTAACAAGGCAAGGAAAGCACGTTCGCGCGCGTTTTCCCTTTCGTCGCGATCGCGCACGAGCGACACGTCGTGTGCTGCAGCGGGGAGAACGGCGGGGCGCAAGAAAACGTCGGTTATCGTCTGCTCCCCCCCCCCTCCTCTCCCCCCTCCGTCACCGCGAGAAATACGGCGCAGAGAACCGCGCAATTATAAGGACATTAAACTTGACGAGCTCTCTCATAGGGCCGACCGCTTCTCATTGAATCTTTACCGCCGCCGAAGATTGCCGCACCTGCAAAAAAGGGCGCGAACTGAATTCCGGCTTCGTCTCGACGACGACGAGCAATCCGCCTCGTATAACCCGAGGGCTTTCGTTTCTCCTCGCTCTATCCGTGTGTATCCTGTGTATAACGGGCAACTGGTTTCAGCTGGTGGTATGAGACGCGTCTCGCACCGGGAAGCTAACGGCTGCTGCAAAAACGAGCCCAGTTTTGCAACGATCGAGGCGTGAATTCGACTTTCGGCGATGAGAGCCGGGGAGAGTCGTCGGACTAGTTGTTACATCGTATCTCTAGCAATTTGTTGCGATATCACGACGTGGAAGTGGATAAAACGACGAAAGAAGTTGTTACGCACTGAGAAGTTGAAATTTTACGAATGCTCCTTGCGACGTTTCCTTCGATACTTATTGGTTAGAAGAAAATTTGACCGTAATGACGGAATATATATTCTTGCGAAATATACCGAGGTTTTCTCATCAAATTGGTTTACTTGCCAGATAAAATCGTATCTCGCCGTATTTGAATAAACGTTCATTCCCGCGAAATAAACATTATTAATTTTACAAATAAATTTTCAAGTCTTTTCTTCTCAGTGCGTCAGTTCATCGGCCCGGAAGACGCGTTTCGCCGTTGCAATACTTGGCGAGTATTCTTTTTTTTTTATATTTGACGCGTCGTAAAACGCGTTGTAAGACGCGATAAAAACGTCTCGTTAATACGAAGCAATCGTAAATCGCGCACATTCCGATACGGTGCCATTTACAGGAAGTTTCGCCTAAAATGGCGAGGGGACGGAGATATTACATACATTCGTAACGGGGAAATAATTCGTTTTGCTTTTACGTAGTCTCGTCGCGGAGGCTGTGTGAATTCGCGTGTAAAAAACGATTTTTAATCGCATGTAAGGGACGTGCCTTCGCGCGGCCCGTACGTCAGCGGACAATCTCGGGATTCGCGATCAAGGAGGTCGTTATTCCCCGACGTGGACACGGTTTTAACAAGGTGCTCGCCATCATCCTTCGAGAATCTCCATTTACGTTCCGTTGTAACTCTAACGAGCTTCGCCACGTGCTTTCGCGGAGGAAAACCCCGTCCCCGCCGGACTTTCAGATTTCGCTGTCGATCGCGCGATATTGTCAATTAACTGAAGTATTGAAATAAAAAGGAAATAATGGGAGAACGAAAGACGTTAAAAAATGGCCCCTTTATTGTTCCATTCGTTATATTACATCGTTCATTTTTGCCGATACTACGATGACAGTGGATCGATACTTTGCGAGTCGCAGGGAGAAAAGAGGAAACGCACAGTACCCCGCGAGATTTCGTTGGCCGCCACGCGAGAGTGTCAATTATTCAAAACACTGAAGAAGCAATACAGACGCGCAAGCAGACGAAGTGGTTCTATCATTATTCCGTTTGTAGTCACCTCGTTCTTTTTTCCAAATAGTAATCAATCGGTTGTTAATTACACAAATAAAAGTGGAGACACGTCGCATCACGCAATATTGCCAATTACTCAAGGTACTTGAAGCGACTCTATAATTATTCCGTTCGTAATGTTTCCTCTCGTTCTCATTCCGCAAATACCATAGTAATCAATCAGTGTGTTGACGATTACAGAAAAATAAAAGGAAGCGGACACAGTCGCACGAGAAACTGGTCTCTTTTAAATAGCAGCGATAAATACAAAAAAAAGAACGAAAGTGTGAGAGAGAGAGAGAAAATCCAGACAATGCCCTAGAGATATCTACCCCCGCTCTCCCTCCGCGCCCCCGACCGGTCGTCGTGTAATCTCCGAGCAATTTTGTGTGCACAACCGCCGATCCGGCGGCCTCGACAATAAACACCGCCGAATAGCATTTTGCGGTCTGCGATACCGCGCGTCCGTTTTCTCTCCGGCTGCGATTATTGCGCTTGTGCGCGCGTTCCCGCATAAATTGGCCATAAGCACCGCGGCGATCGCGGCGCGTTGCATACTTAGAGAGTAATGCGGTTCCGCCCGGAGCCCGTTCGGATCTCGATGCGCGATCCCGAGACGTTGAACTTGTTCGCCGAGAGGCGTCAAGTTCCGTTCGCAGATCCGGCCGGGGAGATCGCGATATGTCATTCTCGCGGCACGGCAAAACCGAAGGGTCGACGGGCGTGTTGCGGCCGGCCGCGAAAAATCGCGGGAGCTTTTATTTTCGATAGACTGCCCTTATCTCATTCGCCTCTCATCTCTCCTTGCCATCGAGAGCGACTCGGGAGAACGGAGAGAGAGAGAGAGAGAGAGAGAGAGAGAGAGAGAGAGAGAGAGAAAAGATCGGCGCATCCAACGGACGTTGATTTACTGTCTAATGACACGGGCCGCGAAGGTAAAACGAGGCCGACGGCTTCTCCCCTCTCTCCTCCTTCTTTGCTTACGCACACGGAGAAAAATCGCCCGGGGGGACAGCGAATTTTACGCTGTCGCCTAGCGGGTAAATAAATATACACAGTGTTCCTCAAGTACCGTCCAATATTTTAGAAGCTGATTCCCGAAGTGATTTTACGAAGAAGTTAACATAAAACGATTCCGTTAGTCATTCCGCGTGTAAAAGTACCGGGATAGAAAATCGTCGGAAGGTACGCGCTTTCCGAGATATTTGATATATTCCGATACTTTTGTCGTACGCAATATCTCGCGGAGATATTTACCGCAAGACATGAAATATGCCGTAAATTGATTACAAATGTCAAATATTTTCCTCTCAGTATGATCGTGTGCAACTTTGAGCTGGGGAAAAAGTTCTCTGCACACAGCGGATTCGACGGATCCTTTCGCCTTTTCGTCCCGTTGCAGCTGAAGCGCGACAAATTGTTGAGGGAGAAAGTGTAACAACCAGCCGCATCGGACGGATGCAACGGTGAATCGCGCGTGCAACAAGAGGCGCGCTCGGGAAAGTCTTATGCAATTAAGATCGGGCGGACGGATAGAGAGACGTGATACGAGAGTGCGCAACGACGCGCGAGTAGTAGTGGTAGAATAATGGTGGTATTACCCGGTGATTAGTGACGGTTGTTGCCGGGTGATTTAACGATTTTTCTTTTGCGCCTCGGACGCTCGCGGTATGCGCTTTCCCGATGCGCCGGCGATTTATCACGTTGGGAAAAGTGTGGCGGCGGCCCGAAGCGTGATAACGTGCGAAAATAATAAGAGGATGATAGTTGTAATAATGTCGTAAGAAGAGGGCGATTAAAAAGCGTACTGCACTGGCGGAGGAGGAGGAGAGCCCGTGGCGATGCGGAGAAGCGGAGGGCGGCGAAGGGGAATCGCGCAATTAAGGCTGAACTAATGATTCGGGAGGAGGCATGGGTTAAGTGGAATTATCTGGTGATTAGCGGTGGTTATTACGGGTGATTTAATCCTCATCTTTATGTGAATAGATGAATCGTCTGCATCGAGAGCGAGCGAGAGAGAGAGAGAGAGAGCGCATTATGCTTCGATCGGAATCGAGTACATAAATACTAAGTTCTTCGCTCCAATACCTCGTTTATGTACCGAGTCGCATTAGTTCTCCTATTTCGCACAATTCTGCCGATCACGCCGGTCATTATTGAATCAGCCAGCAGTTGTCTTCTCTCGTTGAAAATTTTGGAATTTGACCGGTAATATTGAGCCGGTGAAAAAGTTCTGTTCGATTTATGAGTCAAATAATCAAATTAACAGTCGTAATCGTTGTTTATCGACCAAATAGTTGCTGTCACTGCCCACTATCGGTCACCGATAACTGTTCGTTTGACTCTCATAAACAGTCTGGCCGAAAGAGAGAGAGAGAGAGAGAGAGAGAGAGGCAGAAAAATCGAACTGAACTTTCTGAGCTGATAATATTTCTATTCCGTGAGTTACAACAGCACGGCATTTTATTAAGCGAAACGATATCACCCACGCCAGCGCGCGGTAGATTGGAGAGATTTAATGATAATTACGATTAATTCGTTGAATACACATCTCGTACAAAGGAAAACGGTTTCGCTTGACACGTCGGCGAGCACTTACGCAATTAAGATCGCGTGCGTGGGTCGAGATTCGAGTGAGACGCACCGCAGACCTTATTGACCTTAGTGACGGTTGTAAAAGAAGCTGAACTCGGCCGGCAGATTGGATGAAAGATAATTCAATTGCTCTGATTAGATACTTCGCGAAACTCTCTGCCGACGGTAATGGTGTTGATACTTGCTCCGCAGTGATACATCGCGCAGAAAAAGAAACGAAAGGTCAGCGACGTCCGTATTTCGCTGCGATCGTAAAAAAAAGAACGGAGAGAGAAAGAGAGGGCCTTTGAAAAAAAAAAAATAAATAACGCGAGGGAAACAACGTAGGAGGAAGTGTGAGGTTTATTTGAGAAGCTTTCTCATCGGCATTTAACGTTAAAAAAAGACTCGCTTAATGAGAGACGAAGAACGGCAAAATTTGCTATATCTGATATAGAATATAAACAATCTCATATTTCATGAGATGATGTGTGCGTGGACACATCTCATTACTGTCTCTCTTCAATGCGCACAAGCGAGGCGAGATAATGATTCGCTGAGAAACAACGCGGGCGGGACATAAGGATGTGAGTCGACGCGAGGGACGGCGGCGGTGCAATTCCCAAAGGAGCCACGTGGCGGGACATTGCGGTTAGTAACGATCGGCAAAGCTCGTTACCGGTGTTTAACTATCATTTAGGCAGGATTAAAGATAATCCAGTCGGGTGTCGTTGAAGATATAGCGAAAGCGCGAGCTACCACTTACGGTTGCCGCGCTAACTCCCGATTAAGGTCGATTTATTACCCGCTGCGGAGCAGGGGGTGCCCCGTCCGAAAAGGGGAGCGCGGAACGGAGATAGAGGAAGATCGGCTAAATATATATCCCAGGTAGGCATTACCGTGGAGGTAACCGTAAAGAGAAAAAGAGAGAGAGAGAGAGAGAGAGAGAGAGATCGTTCCTCTCGGAAATAAAGGAATATTCCGCGCGTCGCAGCGGGGGTGACCGAGGGAAACACTCTATAAAAATATAATTCATCGTTATTATTAAACAGTGTGATATAAAAAAAGCAAAGGTCCCACATGGGGGGGGGGGGGGTTAAGNNNNGGGGGGGGGGGGAGTTAAGCGGCGCTCTTCTCGGCGGAGCGAGCGGGCCGGCTTTAAATCTTTTAAATAAGCCGCCGAGAGCAGGCGAGGAGGGGAGCGGGTGGATGCCGTGTGATGGCGCGTTGCTCCCCTGTGTGGGAATTTACCGTCGCCCGGCGGGGGAGCGGCTGCCATAAAATATATCGCGCTACGACGCATGAATGCGCGATTTGTCAAAGCGTACGCGTGCGCGCGCGCTTCGCGGCTACTCCTCGGAATACTCCTCGGGATGCTCGGAGACGCTCGGCTCCTCGCGAACGTGCCTCATCGGGCGCGTACATACGTATATCGCATGAAATAATCATCCGTGTAAACGCAGCGGAGTTACCGCTCGCGCGCGCGTGTCCGCCGGTGTAATAATGTTGCCGGCACGCGAGAGATATTTCCGCCTTATTCCATAAGTTCGTATTAGCGCGCATTAAGCGGCACGGCACCCCGTGGGTGTCCACGCGTGCGGCCGCATTTCCGATGAGTTACGTTTTCCCTCACACCGCTCTCGCGCGCGGGTTAAGCCGCTTTCGAAAGTATACCGCGCGTTATCTGCAGCGCGCGCGCGCGCGCCAGCGAGAGTTCGCGAGCAGGCCTCGAGGGAAAGACTTCTCGTCGGCCGACGGCGATAATGTCGGAGGTAGTAGACTATGGATAAGGTCAAAGGCGAGCTCGAACCCCCTTTCACCTGACGGTTCAAAGGAGCAGGCGAACATTGTTAAGGGGGGGAGGTGCCCCCTCCCCTCCCCAAGCCGTATCGCGGCGCGCTGAGTTATCCGCTATCGACATTATGGCTCATTGTGATCGGCCGCGGGCTTATCGATTTTTCATTTATAGACGGGGAGAGGGTGGGCCTCTTTTTCTCTCTCTCTCTCTCTCTCTTTCTCCTGCGCGACTTCGTCATCGACAACTCGGCGTCAACGTCGACGTCGCCGGCGTCGTCGTCATCATCGTCATGGCCGAAGGCCAAAGGCGCGTAATTTTAGCGGCCGGCGAGAGCGCGGAACTTGACCGGAAAACGCGAACGCGGTAATGAGAGAAATCGGAAACAATGTTGAGCGCGCGCGCCGACGCAAGAGAATGGCACTCGATCGATTCGCGATTATTACCTCGTCGCGCGGTAATTGAGATGATTAGTCCCGGCGCGCTCCGAGTCGCGCGCGGAAACCGGTTGCCTCCGAGAGAATCCGGGCGTTCCACCGCCGGTGGTTTCTCGCAACTAAACCGGAATGATAAATGTTTTTTAACGGATCGTGTTCTCTTTTCTTTTTCTCTCATTATGCAAACGTATCCGCCGTGTTAATCCGTGTAACAAGGTGTTACCGGGTAAGGATAAAAGAAGGGTACTTGGCGCGAAGCATTTCGTATCTTAATTGTGTCGTGTTTTTAAGCAGAAAACTTGGACTTTTTATCGAATACTT
Source organism: Dinoponera quadriceps (assembly GCF_001313825.1). Classification (NCBI taxonomy): domain Eukaryota; kingdom Metazoa; phylum Arthropoda; class Insecta; order Hymenoptera; family Formicidae; genus Dinoponera; species Dinoponera quadriceps. The sequence goes on from NW_014554764.1 coordinate 1,568,964, forward strand.
TTGCGTGTAGAGTGACTTGAGGGATAAATAAAGAGAAATGATAATAATAAGAACGAGCAATTACACGCTCGAGTACCCGGATAATATCTGGAAGATTCGGATAGTACTCGAAATAATCGAGTACTTATCAGGATACAAATGAAACTACAAATGAATGTTGAATAAGATTCCTTTCCTTCTCGGTATTCAGTATCTGGGAATAAATACTGACAGCATGAAAAGACAGCGCGATGCAAAGGTCCGAAGATATATTCCCCCGTGGATATTTCGAATAATTCTACAGAAAAGGAAAGAGAAAAAGACTCCGCGCAGCAGAGCGATTTTCACTCAGCACGGCTCAAGTGGTGAATGGCACACGTTGCACGTCGCATCGTTTTTCCACGCACGGATATTAGTTCACTTTGAGCAACAGTTTTTAATTTACTCACACAACTCGCGTCCGCTTCCCTCTTCCCTATCCTCCTGCTTCATCCGCTGGTCACGTAACTAACTGGCTTCCAACAAAAGACCGGCCCGCCCCGAGCAATAATGTTCAAGCCGCTCGCTAAGTCAAAGGAATGTTCGAGTTCGTAGGTGAAGAGTAGCGACTCGTCTTCGAGGAGCGCGCTACTTTGAACGAAGTTCTTCTTGAGACTACCCGTGAGCGATATTAACGATAACCAACGTAAATAAATTCTTTTGAAGTCTCCCGCTGAGCCCTTGGTACTTATAGCGTATTCGCGCGAATCATGATTAAATGGGCGGCGAGGAAGAGCCGGGCAAGTATGCGATATGATAATCAGCGAGCGGAGAGAGGCGTCGAATTTCAATGATATTGACGGTGGTCGATTAATGAACGTTTGCAATAAATATTCCCCATATCTCTCTGTATAGGCAGAATCGTAATTTAAAAGAGGACAGAGAGAGAGAGAGAGAGAGCAGCGGTGAAATTACGGTAAAAGCTAACCGATGTCTCGAGGGGACTGTCCATTAGTTAGTTAATACAAACTTTGCCCAACAGCTTTACATACCGGGCTAACGCGCAAATAATTTTCATTGGATTGCGCATGTTCAGTTACCACTCCGCGATCCACTCGGTTCAAATGATATTATTCTAGTCACACTGGTGTATCTAGCCTGGTTTCATTTCGAAAGTTCTCTACGTTATTACACGGACCACACGTAGCGGGGTGAAAATCGAAAGCAGAAAAATATTTGTTCTGCACTTGTGCCAAGATTGCCCCCCTCCCCCCTTCCTTCCGTTGTTTGCTTACACCGCGAAGTCGGTCGTGTTTGATATACACAATGTGTGTCCCACAACCGGCATTACAGCCGAGAAGGCATATGAAAAAAAAAGTCAAATATAAATAAAATGTTTTCGCATGAGATTCTGTCTTGGAAAAGATTGATCTCGAGAAATCAATAATCATCAATGATTTTGCTATTTTCAGTTTGGATAACATTGAATGTCCTTTGAGATTCGTACGTCAAGTCATAAATAAAATAGAACAATCGGAACCAGCGACTTTTATCCAATTCGAATTTATATTCATTTATAGTTTTAATTTTAATTTAACCGAATTTTAATTGATGATTAACTCAGCCGGCGGAGCCGGCTTCTCCAACGTAAGGATAAAAAGGAAGTTGTTGAAGTAAATAAGAAAATTTTCTCTTTGATCTATATTTAAAATTGTTATCAGTCATGCACTGTCTGCTGCATTTCGCCAGAGAATTGCTGATTTCTTCGTTGAAAAAATAACCGAAGATAACGTGTAATACATTATTTATGTTGTGTTTGTGATATATGGTTCTATTAGAGCAACTGATGCATAAATTTAGCATTAATAAGAAAAAAATAAAAATAATAATATTCAAATGCTTGTAATATTGCGCATATATATTTATATTTATCTCAATCTTCGTTTCAAGTTAACATTTGTTATTTATTATTTAGGTAGCGAAGTAAATGTATGAAAACGTAATTGCCGAAACGATAAATACGAAATTTACGAATGGCTCCCTTGAGTCGCCACTGAAAACGCAGAATTTTACAATCTCTCTCGAACAGCGGAAATTATTGATAATCGCAATCAATTTTCAGGATCCATTTGCCCAGAAATAAACCCTCGTGTGTGAGGGAAATTTTTTCTGAATATTCCTGATTCACCTTTTCTCGCGCATGGGACCACCTCGTCTTCAAAGATGCACCATCATGTACAAAACAGCTCGCGCGCGCGGTCGTAAAAAAATTCTGTCGCGCATAAAACGCCCTGCATAGCGATTTAAAATTGCATACGCCTTATCTACGTACACGAGCGGGGCGACTATAAGCGAGTGGCGCCTTTCTGCATATCGTGCGGCCGGCAAAATAGTTCCGGCTGGACTTCCGGTAACCCGAGAGCAAAGCGCGCACAACACGTGACGCCCCGCCGCTCGACATCGTCGCGCGGCTGATCGCACAAAAGCGCATCTAACGCGAATGCGGGGGTAATTTTTAAGGATGATGGCTCGTTTCCTGATACTCGATTCCCCGATAACCACTCTCCTTCGCCGGCTCGAGGAGGTTCTCTCGCGTCGCTATTTCGATCTCGTGTCCGCCAGCCGGGGAATTAATTAATCAGCCGATAACGCCTCGGTGACGAATGATTCTCTCTTAGAGCCGATAAGAGCGAACTACCGGCCGGCAGGGAGAAAGGGGGAAAGAGAAAGAAAGAGGAGAAGAGGGGGAAGGGGATCTCCCACGACTTCGCTCGATATTTCTCTTTGAACGGGAATAACGCCAGTTGACAAACTCGTTACTTTCCGTCGCCGTTCTCGGCGACGAAGTACGTCCGCGAAGCTGGCGCAACGAGCGAGGTGAATCGCGTAATTTATTTGCCATTTATCATCTAATGAATTAAGATCTCCGCGAGCGCGTCGACGGAGCTGCCAGAGAGGGATTATTATTGTAATCGATCCGACTATATCGCCGCGCGCCGAACTCCTCCGGCACTTCACATCGGTTCCCGAAAGTCGATTAGTGCAACTCGAGAACGCGACGATGATTAATGAATAATTATATTCGGACGTGCGAAACGTTCGAGTGTAGGGGAGAACGAAAGGCTAGGTAATCATTTTGCCAACTTTTGTTTCCCTTAACAAATTTGTTACAGTCGGTGTCACGTACGCGGTAACATAGTGGACGGAAAATTACGCAGTTTTGCCTTGTTTTGCCAGATAAAGCGAAAACTGTGATAATTAAAGCCGTTATAACACTATTGTTATAATTAGGGTTACTTATGCGGTTTTCAACTTATGCACATGCAACGGGAAGCGTTAATGTACCGGTAAGACTTACTATGAGAAGGACACATCGATTTTCCGAGGTTACGCCGCCGCATCCGAGCCAGCTACCGATGACGGCCAGTACACCTGCGACGATCAGGGCGTAAGCCAAAGTGGGATACGTCGAGGTGGACATCAGGGACACGTAGCTGTGCTTCGACACTACCGTCCAGATACCAATTCCACCCACCACCAGGCCAGACAGCTGCAACACGAGTGAGAAATCCTCGACTTAATTTCGCGGGGCAAAAGCGAAACGTCGCGAGAGATATTGGACGCCACGTAGGCGTGAACGTGGCCTCGATCAGCAGAGAGAGAGAGAGAGAGAGAACGACGTGTCCCACAAAATCTCTCTCTTTCTCTCTCTCTCTCTCTTTCTCATATCGCTCAAAAATTCGCGCTATTCGAAATTATTACGACGCGTGGTAATCGGTTTAGAGATCCGTTGTGAAAATTCGTGATGAAAGTCGATTCAACGACTCTCAATTTATCGCTCGGAATGTTTTGGAAGGATGACATAATAAAAAATAAGGATTTTCCAACGTATGAAATAATTTCAGTTTATTAAAACGATCCGAATGAATTCGTTGCACAGGGAGAACGAAAACGGCGAACGAAAGTGAAATAAGTTTTAGTTCAAAGGGAATTTCTACCGCACTTTACGAAAATGTTCCAGCGAAATAGGTTGAATTGGCCGAAGAAGCGGCTTTTATCAAATCCCAGCTGAGTTAATTGACGATCAACTCAGCCGGCGGAGTTTCCAAGATAAAGATAGAAATGAAAGGCAGTTTGTTGTCAAAATAAGTAAAAGAATGTCTTCCTTTAATCTACTTTTAAAATTGCCGCCAGCCAAGCGTTATCTGCTGCATTTTTAGTTAGAGAATTATTAATTTTTCCCCGGTTATCGTTGGACGACATCTTACGTTGCTGGAAATTGCTGCCGGTTAATCATCGATTGGTTCAAGTCTCACTCTTCTTCGTACATATTTGCTTGTAATCTAAGAAAAAAACTTTACCCGCATCCCGGCAAATCTGCATACTGCAATCGATATCGCGGACTGACGTCCGTAAAAACGTGGCATTAAATGGAAATTCCGTCTCGTATCAATCGGAGCTCCGCGTCAATTTATATTTTATACCGAATCGAACGTCGTATCAGCCGAAAACCGAGCTCATCGGGGCCCTCCTGCTCTATACTTCGACGACGTTCGCGAGTGACGAGAGAAACGCGACTCGTCGTTCACACGAATCGATCTTCGAAGAAGAATAATATTGATAAGCGGCGGTGATTAATGCAAAGAGAGGAGAGATGAGATCTTTCCCGGTATATCAACTCGAAGATTTCTAACGTCGTCGTCGTCGAATTAAATCTCCCGGCGAGTCGTCGAGCTTCGCTCTTTAAAGCCCGGCCGGAAATGAATTCTTGTCCTTTAGAAGTTGGCGGATCGAGCCCGAATGGAAATCTTGTCGAAGGAAGGAGGGAGAGGGAAGGAGGGGGGAGGAGCGGAAAGAAGAGAAAACGCCGAGGAGGCGATTACGCGTCCGACTACATTCGGGCCGCTGTCTCTGAAAATCTCGTCTCGTCCGGATAATCGGTAGCGCCGATCATCGGGCGGACGTAATAACGGGCGCGGCGAATCGTCCGCGTCCGCGGAACTTCCGATAGGATCAGTCCACGGCGTACAGACAGTGCGTTTTATTCAATTTGATATCGTGCCCGCACCGGTTCCACCGCGGGCGTAAAGTCTGCCTCGATGACTGGTCGGATATCGTCGCCGCCCACGACAGCTGCTACGAGAGAGAAAGAGAGAGGGAACGAATAACGGATATCGGTCCGATAACTACACACACACCCACATGTGTGCGCATTATACGGGGTGGGCGATAATTGCCGTCGGGAAATCGGCGCCGATTCTCGTGAAGTTAGGATCACGAAGAAGGATTAAAGCTACGATCAGAAGAAAAGTATGAAGAATGCTCGCGCGCGCTGTATCTTCTTCGCTCTTCTTGTTTATTTATGTTAGTATTTCGCACAATTACCTTGTTTCTATCTTGGATTCTTTTTTTTACCGAAGTTGAACTTGAGAAAATTTTTTATCTCCGCTCGAAGATCGCTCCAACCACTTTGAGACGTATAGCTGCGGCATCGTCGTCATCGTCACGCGCTGCGATTTATTCGCGTTCTTCTTCCGTCGGACCTCGTTTCTCCCGCGCGTGATCTTTTTTTCCTCCTTTCTCCCCCCGTGACACACAAATGCGGAGATCTCCCGTGGGAGAGCGGTCGAAGGTAACCCGGGATATACGGGCCAACGTAAATATCGGCGGACGCGCGCGATATTTACGGTATCGGGGGAATGCGCGTTATGTGCACGTGGGGGGGGGGGGGGG
>NW_014554764.1:1574660-1576016 GCF_001313825.1 Dinoponera quadriceps
GGGGGGGGGGGGGGGGGAGGGCCAAGGGAACAACGACCGAATTACAGGTCGGACGAAAATCGCCGCAAATATGCCGGCATGCGTCCTGCGATTCCCGTAATTATCGCGACCACGACGAGCAACCGGGAGAAAATTCTCGACGCGTTACCGGAAACTGCTGGGGTCTGTTACACAATAAGTCACACACGTCAGATGTCGGAATGCGTGCTGACGGGCGAGTGGAAGGATTTATTTTTCGAAAACGAGTTCCCTGATTGAACCATCGGCTGAGTTCCGACATTCGATAGCGACATACGACTTATACTGAGAGAAGAATATTTGCTATTTGTATAATTATAATAATCACAATTATAAACTAAAGTAAGAGAATTATAGACGGGAGAACGATTTATTAATTAAAATGTTGTCACGCAGAAAAAATGCTAGAATCAAGTAGACATAATTACCTGTTTTTCAGCCTCTTAAATCAAGTAATATTTTTATCAATTTAAGTACAGATCAATAGATTGTAGTTAATACTTACTTGAACGCAATAATATCTCAATTTTTAGATGAATTACTGAACGTAAGCGTAGAACGTTTCTAAATTTAAGAGAATATTTACTTAGGATTACGTAATATTTCTCTTCCATCGAAGAAATCTGGCTAAATTTCCAAATTTAGATTTTTCCATCTGGTAATTCTTTTCCAAACATGAATTCTGATATTCTCAATTTTGTAAATTTAATCCTCGTCGCAATTGCTTCGCGTGACACATACAAGTAAACGTGTACTTATACGAAGGAGATATATTGCATATAGTCCATCACATTTCTACTTGAAACAGGCCTAAGAGTTTCGTCCGTTAACAGCGCGACCTGAAAAGAGACAATCACAACGGATCGTCCGATTAGCGAGCGCAGCTGAAAGACGAATCAGAATTTCGTAACTTCCGGCCGAGAGTGCCGTCAGTCGACGTGTTACATGATGCTCCGCTGCATTATTTCTCTCGATCCTCCACGACGTCGAAGATAAGAAATGTCAAGGAATGTCCTAGGAGAATCTTCCCCGCGTTTCTAAACGAGCTCTAACGTTTTCTCGATATATCGATACTAAAGCCCGCATCAAATATTGAAATTAGTCCCACGTGGGGCATTCGGATCTGAACGCAACTGTCTTCTGACCGGCCGCTCACGTCTCTCGTCTGACTCTGAATTTTTCAAACTCGTCGTCGTTCTAATTCAGACGGCCTCGCAGGACCTCGGGGGCTCCTGAGCTCAGCCGGGCTCCGTGTACCTCCAGGATCGTTTATAAAGATGTACCCGCATCCCGTCGCTCCGGTTCTTCTTATTCGTTGCCGCCTCTTCTCCCCCCCCC
>NW_014554764.1:1576025-1708532 GCF_001313825.1 Dinoponera quadriceps
CCGGAAGTCACAGCGACGGCGATGGCGGAGCGTGCACGGCAGGATGATATTATTCGGAATAAGGTGATATCGTGCGTGAAATATGTAAACACCGGTCGATACGCGATATTTACGATATTGGAGAATGCGGCCTGCGCGCACATCGTTGTTCGGCACGGCCGAGATCCAAATTACGAGCTGGCAATTCGCGGGGGTGTCCGCGCGAATGTGTGCGTAACGCGCGCAGTGCGTTCTAACGACGTGTACCGCGATAATTTGACCCTTACGGTGTAGCGAGCTGGTTCTCTCCCCGTCGGGGGAATAAAAACGCCGTAATTTCGCGCGTTGTTTCCAGGGAATAGCCGCGCGGCCCGGAATTTCGATTCGATATCCGGCCCGTAATCGCCGGTCGTTTGTACGAGAGCCGGACGAAGTATTCGATTACCCGCGACAAATTTTTCATCGCGCGCGCTTCCCGTGCGATCCGGGGAGGGGGGGGAGGGGGGAACTGATTTCGCGAAATGTGGAGAACGCACGATCTGATCGCGCGAAATTCGCGAAGTCGATGTAACCGGGATCTCGGGGAGGGAAAAATACCGATGTGTACGGCGAGCGCGCAGAGGGTTTCCTTCGATATATTTGAGTGTAGCACCTTTTTCTTTCGGTGTACTGCGTTATCGTTTATTTCCCGTCGGATAAATAAGCAGTATTAATGATTAACAGTATTTTAATACATGTGACGTTGATAATATTAATGAGATAACATAATATCAATGATTGAACGCGAATCATTCATAAGTTCTCCGAAATCATATCGCGTTGTCTCTCGTTGCGAAAAAAAAAATGAGAAATACTCTAGAAATCTTTCAATGTCCGACGATCAATGAGACGTCGTTGAGAAGCGTGCACAGCTGCGGAAGGGAACTATTTCCAGCAATTTCTTTAATCGAGGAAAAACGTTACTGTTTTTGTGCTATCAAATAACATGATTTACTCCATCGAAACAACATATTCGTTAAAAAAAAAAATGATATTTGATATTAAATCATGTTGTTTATATTAAACCACGTGTGCTAAATCGTAATCGTAAATATTTGCTGAAGAATATTGGAGTAATTACAAAATAAATGTTATTTTATTTTAAGTAAATACTACTTTAATTTATATTTAAATGCAACATTCTTCCAGTGTGCTACATTCAACTAACACAATCCTTCGATACTCCTCAGCAAATATTTATTTGAGTATAATACTTTCTTCTATCCAGTGTACGTAAAAATGATTACGACGTACTTATATATTACTTATATATATATATATATATATATATACATATCACGCAATATCGTAAAACGAATTTTAATACGTCGCGTTACACGTCGTAAAGCTACGGCGAGGTAATAACGTTCCCGCGCCAATGTATCTCATACGACGAACTTTACGTCACTTTGGAACGTCGCCGCGCCGAATTGCACGCGACAATTTCTCCGATATCGTATCGCCCCCTCCCGCCCCCTTCCCCTCCTCTCCCATCTACAGCACGATACGACGCACGGACGCGCGCGCACGTTCCTACGCATAAATAACAAACGCCTGCTTCTCCATATCCGCACGGAACGTAATGCATCCATTAAAGATCCGGAGTCAACGGCGCCGGCGACCGTATCCGGGCGATATTCCTCCGGGTCGCCGGAGTCTCCTCGGGCCGCACGTATACGATTGTGCGCGAAGGGAACTCGATTCGATTCCCCCCCGCGGACGGGTTATGGGGCCATCGCGGTAGCGCGGGCTGTAATTTATTATTTGATCATTGTCCTGATGGCGCGCGTCCACACACACACATGTGTACACACAACCCACGAATATGTACACACACGTATCTTACGGTCTGGTGATATATCGTAAATCGTATGTATCGCGCCGATATTCTTCGCGTCTACGTGCTCGTATTTCAGATCAGCGCCCGTATATCCCCTCCTCCGCTCCTCCCTCCTGATGGTTCACGTCGCATCCAACATCGATAAAATAAAACGGAGGAGAAAGAGGGGAAATCGCAGAGACGCGATATCTACGTCGAAATTGCGTGTCCGGGCTATCCAACCCCCCTCCCCCTCTCTGTCTTTCTTTCTCTTTTCCTCTTTCTGTCTGTCTGCCTATCCTTGTTTCTCTCTCTCTCTCTCTCTCGCTTTCTTCCGTGACACGTTTTCGGCCGCGGCCGGTGCAATTTCGCTTACATCGGGAAACGCTTTACATAATTGATCTAGCGAGCCGCGGCATGAATTAAGCATGAATTAGGTGGACCGATAGCCGTGCAACAGGAAGAACCTCCGTGAAATTCCATTTGCGAGGGACTGCTCGATAAAACGAAGCCGCTGGGGTGGGGCCTTCGTGTCGAATTCGCATGACGAATTAAGAAGGATGGAATGCGGGAGAGGAAAGGAGGAAGGTGATGTCAGAAGATGATGATTCTCGGTGACCGAGGAGGACCGTGCGCGTCCTTAACGACGCGACGCGTCGTTCCCGAGCTTCCGTGTAACGAATCACGAAGGAGATGGCGAATTTATAGCGCGTCGCTCGCTAAAGGACCGTCGTAGATCCCGGCGCGACGCGAACGATCTCTTTCGGTACGCTGCTCGGATAGATGGGTGGGTAGGTAGGTAGGTTGGATGGTAGGTAGAGGTGAGCTCCAGTCAGCGGTCGCTTATGTACTTATGCATATAGTGCGCGCAAACCAGCGCGTACTGCATCGGATGTAACGAGACAGCTGGCGAACCGAACGTGCCGGCCAATGCAAGCGCGCGATCAGCTCCGGGTTAAACTACGTTGCAACTTGGGCAATGTTATGCTAATCCGTTCACGTACTCGCTAAATTTTGCTGAACGGCGCGCCTCGCGTGTTCGCGAGAGTGAGCGAGGCGCGTGCGAGCGACCGACGGCGGCGCGACGTGGCCGCGCGCGAAGAGCGGAATGGGAGAGACTATAAAAATCGTACATCTCCACGCGAGCCACGCATAAACATCCCGAAAAATACCGCGTGCAAATTGCGACGGAAGTGCGGTATATAATGATATATATATATATATATATATATATAGGTCCGCCCCGGCGAAAAACGGTTTAATGTTTCACGTCGGCGAAACCCGCCCGGTGACGTATTTCTCGTTTTCACACGCGGAAGATTCAATTACCCGATCCCCCGCGTCTCGCCGGGAGAAAAACGTAGTAATTACGCGAATCGTGTGATATCTCGTACATATAAATATAAAGCAGAGAAATATAAATATAAATTTGAAAAATAAATACAAGTAAACACGCACGCACGTGTATACATTTCGCGCACATCATTTTTTATACATTTTATAATATTAATATACCTTTTCATTAATACGAGTCTCATGAAAATACTTTTTCATATTATCGTTCCGGAGTAAATATATTTTTTATGAAAATGCTCTCATAACCCTCGCCCCCCCCCCCACCTCTACACCCACACACGTTGGATTTTTTTTACTATGGTAATGTTTAAAGGGGAAAGTGAATGAAGGAGCGCGTCGGAGTGTTACACAACTTTAATTCCATACACGGGCGGGGCGTTTACGATCACTGCTGGATCGTAACTTTCAACGAGTTGTCGTTAATCGGAAACACTCGCACCCTCCTGCCCCCCTCTTCTGCCCCCTGCTCTTCTCACCGAACCAACAACCGCGGAAATCTCGCTCGAACTGGTTTTCCGGTATTTTCAGAGGAACGTCGGCGTGCGCGACCTCCGCCGCCTCTCGCGTTTAGCTTTATTTTTTATTTTCCTTCGTCGGGGATTGGGACAGCGACTTATTCCCTCCCCCCCCCCCGACGTTTAANTAACCGTTCCGACTGGGGCAAATAAAGCCTTTAGGACGTAATCCGACGACCGGGACCTTCTTTTTCTCTTTTATTATCGCATTCCACCGTATAATTCTTCGCGGACCAATCGCGGGAGAACACGAGCGGTGCGATACGCCGGAAGAGGAGAATCCCGCGTGCTCGATAAGCAGAGCAAACGGACACGAGGAGGAAGGGACACACGATCAGAGAGAGAGAGAGAGAGAGTGAAAAGCGAGCAGCGGCGGCGACGACGACGACGGCGACGACGGCGGCGTCCCTGCGATTCGACTTTTTTCACTTTATTCCTATACGGCTCGGATCTCTCTCGCGAATCTATCGGCGGAATTGGGAGCATCTGTTTCCCGCCGGACGTACGTACAGCGATGCTTTTCCCTCTCGTTCGAGAACAGGATAAATGTGCGCTTCGACGGAACGGAGAATCAGACGCGAAACGGAGGCGAAGTGGAATTAAAGGCGAGACGATATTTCGAATTTGTGTATCTTGTCCTCCACTCCCTTTCTCTCTCCCTCTCTAATAAAAATTCACCTCGCTGCCTTGAACTCCGCCGTCAAGAAAAGGAGGTGGAGGGGGGGGGGATGAGGAAGAAGTTACCGCGCAATTACCGTCGCGCAATAATTGCGTTAAGAAAACGGAATTCGCAAGACGCTGTCTCGCTCGACGAACAACGAACGAGAGGAAGGGGGTAGAGAAGGGGGCGAGGGCCGAGACGCGCGGCGTAATGTAACAAAGGGGTGGGGAACAGGAAGCGTGAGTAGTAAGGAAGGCAGGAAGGAAGGAAGGAAGGAAAACTGCGGGCGCGCGGTCCCTGTAGCAGTCGGACAAAATTCCGAGCGTCTTCGGAACGACGCTCCCCGCATTCCCGGCGAGGCTAAATACTTCGTCCGCCGGGCTCCGCCGCAGAAATTCTCCTGCGAATGCCTGGCGTTCTCGAAATAATTAAATCATCCGCGCGCAAACACACCGCCGATTATTCGAACACGTCGCGCGGCGGGCGCGTCGACGTCGAAGAACGCGCGAGCCGGCCACGCGCGCCCGCCGAACGGTGTAATTCCCGCTCGGCGGTTGACCCTTTGAACCCCGGCGTCATCCTTAACCCTTCAAGGCCCGCACACGTCGATCCCGTTGGAGGGAAATGTTGTAATTTCGCGAGATCGTCTTAATAAAGGATGTTCCCGACGGCGATTCTTTCCGTCGGGAAGGACGATTTCCCAAATGTTATATAATTATATATATATATATATATATATATCGGCCGGTTTGAGACGCGTAAAAACGAGCTTGCCTTGGGAAAAGAGTCGTCTCCATTTCTCCAGCGATTTTTCAATCCCTCCCGCGGAAACTCTCGCAATTTTATCACCTGCCCGAAGCTAGTTCCTCCGAATCACACTTCTGAAAAGCACCGCTCGCGTGTATCTGATATCCCCTCTATTAGAATAACAAAGCGCTTCCGATACCGAAAGCCGGATTCAAAGGGTTAAATATTTCCGCGTCGTGCATCGACAATGCGTCGGCGAAGGTGACTAAACGCGTTAGGTTCTCCCCTCCCTCTCTCAACAGTCCTGATAAATTCGCGGATCGAGACGAGTGAATTCGTTACTACGTCTCGTCTGCACGAGAACGCCCGCTATTTCGTAGGACGCGCCGCACGGCCGGCTCGGAAATACGACGCGTACACGGCAGGAGGGGGAAGGGAATCGATTCTCTTTCCCATCGGTCCGCCGGCCGGTCGGCCGGCATTTTTATTACATTAGACGTCAGGATTTTCAATATCTCGACGATGTACGGCCGGACGACGAGGGGAATAAATTCCAGCGCGCGCGGCAGTCATCCCATTACCGGGGGGAGGGGAGGGTGCAGCAGCATCCGAAATCTGGGCCGGACGACGCATATTCCGTAAAGCGTCCAGTCGCGTCCATTTACGCGCCGGGAACGTACTCGTTTCCATTTTAATTGCGCCGATAACATTTCGCGACGCGCTTCCGATCTCGCCGGCGGCGCTATCGGGAAAGCATCGCTTCGCAGTTATCCGGCGTCTGGAATTCGGGCGAAATTCCGCCCGAATTGTCGCGGCCCGGCTTTGCTCGCGCCGTTCGCGCGTGTGTATGTGTGCGAGTTTGCGGAATATTTATAATTATATACGACACGCGATGGGCCCGCGCGACGGTGCGACGTTGCCCGTCATTGTCACGCGCGCAGCGAGTAAACCAACGAGCGCACTTCCGGTGAATAATTTCGGACGGTGGGATTTTCCCGGGAAATAGCATGATTTATTCTCTCGGTTACTCGCGCGACGTGTGAACGATGAACGCTGTACGGCTTAATCGGCCGTTAAATTTCCACCGAGATCGAGACTGTACGAAACGGAGGGACTGTACATCTCGAGGCTCTTGAAACAATGGCCCCCGTCGTATTTAACAACGAAGCGCAGCTGTTAGATTAGAATTAAGATCAATTCGGTGGGTGAGGGTTTGCGCCTTTGTTTTCTTCCCTTTAATGAATAGCACGCCGTACAATGGGACCGGGTCAATCAGCACCCGGCAAAGTAAAGTATATCGAACGCTGGTAGAAGATTATAGTTATTTTCAGCGCCGACCACAGCCGTTACTTGATTTTAACTATAGAGATAGTCAGGAGAACTGTTTTTTCCAATGAACGTTATTACAGTGTCGGTGATAATAACCTTGGATGCGTGCTGCTGGTATTGTAAAATACGATCGGCACCGAAAGTAACTGATAATTTCCCATCGGTGAAGTCACTGGGGAAGCGTATTACATTGTAATTAACGGGCAACGTATCCACAGGTGTGTTTCCGTATTAGTCGGACTGTCCGAGTCTTGACTTTTAATCAAACTGTTCAGACGAATGCAAATCACTCTGTCTCTCCACACATATTGTAGTTTTCCATAAAATTAAAATTTCCACGAGTCATTCAAACATAATAATAATCTCGCGTTTCGGTGTCAGATTTCCTTTGTGTTACAGCGAGGCGAGTCCACCAGACAGACTCGGTTATCCGTCGAAACGACATCGCTCGTTATACGACTGACACAATCAGTCTCAGAACGCGCGCTTACGCAATCCCGCCCGCTCATCTCCTTTGAATTGCGTACCTGCTCGAAGTATGCCGGGGTTAAGTCTAATTTTAGGTCCCACCCGCAGTCTCGATCGCGCATACCCGGACTCGTGCGGGCTCGCGCGTGAATTTCGCGGCATCTTTGCACCCGGCCGAAACGAGACGATCATTCCGTGAAAACGTTTCCCTGCTTGCAGAGAGAGAGAGAGAGAGAGAGAAAGCTGCTCAGGAAATTCCAAGTTCCATGTTGTATGTGCGATTCTAGCCCGACGGCGAAGCGCAGTAAATAATCGGTGCAACGAGTTCGTTATGACATTTACCGTCACATGTTTCTCAATCCCCGGCGCTTGTATATTTTACCAGATGATTCTCAACATCCGTCTCTTCGATAGTTCTCATAAACTTTCGTCGACGACTTCCTCCCTCTGTCTGTCTCTCTCTCTCTTGTTCCCTCTTCTTCATTCCCTCTTTCCGCCTCTCTTTCGGCCTGCGTCTCACGCCCACGCGCGCGTAAACGTGGCCATGAATTCATAAGTATGCATTACGATCCGGAATGATTACGTACGACACGGTAATTCCGTGGCAACCTTATTCAAAGATACAGCCCGGATGCTGCCGGTGCCGCCGCTGCCGCCGTCGCGAGATATCATCTGCACTGCCGTGCACTTTCCTTCCAGTCTCTCCCATTCTCTTTACGACCATTGCAATGTGTGTGCGTGTGTATACGTGTGTGTGTGTGTGTGCGCGCGCTGCGAGCACCGAGGTTCGCATGATTTACGGCAAACGAGTTAAGAGCACCGCGCCACCGCGTAATGATAAACATTTTCGACGTTGCGTGCGCGCGGACTCGCGATTCTCAGACCACGAAGGCGAGAGAGCCTAAGCGCGCCGTGTAATTTAATGGAATCGTTTACGGAGAGAGCTTTATGATAATCGAAGCGCCGGGGCTTCGCCGAATGCCGAATGGACCGCTCAGTCGTCGCGTCGGAAACTGCACAATTCGCGATACGTTTCTTTTCTCAGCACCTGGTTGGCGCCGCACGTGAGAAGGGAAAGAGCGCGATGAAATCCATTCGGAGACGGACATTTTTCCGAAAAACTAAAGGTGCCGAGATTCACAGAGGTGAGGTAATTTCCGGGAAAGCCGTAACCCCGTACGTCCGAACACCTAGGCAATCTCTCGGGATACAACTTTCCCGAAAATGGGAGGGACGCGCAATTGTCACGAAGGAAAGAGTTGCAATACCGAAATCAGTGCGACGATACACGGAAACGCGCGGAAAAATTATTGTTACCGTCGTTGTCGTTATGTTAGTGTATCATCCGGGATAACATGTGTCCATCGCGCATTCACAATTGATCTGCATAGCGTTAGACGAACACGAACGCACGAATACGTCGGCCGTCCAATTTTCGAGAATGTTTCAGGTTAAAACAGGAGCACATTTAGTCAGCGAAAATAGTTTGCTCGCGCTTCTTCTGTGAGACAACGAGAGCGCGTCTCCCTTCGCGTAAATATGAGATGAGAATTAGATAGCCGTGCTCTCAGCGCAAAGTGTACGGAGAGAAAACGGGCTATTATCTTTATTAGATGCTTTCTAAAGCGAATTGTGCCCGATCGCGTCCCCCAGGTACGTATATAATCGAAAATTTCTAACTCTCGGTATACAGGGTGGGTCCCGAAATGGACGTCGAACTGCAAGAGTTTACTCACCGTGAAAATACAGCAGTTTGTTTACCGCGGAATTGAAAGGGAAAATAGAAAAAAACATGTACCTACGAATCTTTGTCGCAAATAGAAAAACAAACAAAGCAAGAAAGCGTTTCCCCACATACGTTGAAAAAAAAAGTGCTACCGTAAAAGTAATATTTACACTTGATCCAAGTATAAAATGGTTACTTCAATACTCCTTGGCAAGTGTTCACTAGAAGTGTCACTTGAACACTTTTCTACATAATAATATGCGAGAAATTGATCGTAGATATTAAACATCGGACATTGGTGCATCGATGCATTTGCAAAATGTAATGGATTTTTTGGTTAAGATTTCTTTATGTTTGCTTCAGCGATCGAGCCCACCTGTCATTCTACGTATAAAAGTGTCAAGGTTAGATTCTCGAAAAGTGAGATATTTCACACCTTATAGCCTGAAAAATCTCAGATTATAAAGTGAAATATCTCGAAAAGTACTCATTTCTCGATGATCTTATCCCAGTACTTTTACACGCAGAACGAACAGAACGACTGATTTGCGTAAAAAAAAAAACAAAAAAACTATACAGATTCATTAAAAAGAAAAATTAAATTAAATTGTTGACCACACAACGAAGTTCAGGTCATCAACTTTATGTTCCTCTCTAAACCTCGCAACTGTTTTCTAAACCATATTTCAATCGCTCCGCTCTCAAGATTTCGCTATTTCCACCGTTAAAACGGAACATTTACACATATTATCTCGCAGATAGCGAGTAGACAATGGAAAAACACCGTGGAAAGATGAACTGTTGTCACGGGATTACAGAACTCGGCAGCGGAAGTGTCGAAATCGCATGCGCGCACTTCGTCTATAATTAATACGTTCGCATGACGGGGCGCCGAGCGTCGTGTTTGCGCCTCCGTATGTTAATATCATTTCGCGGCTAATTCGATTTAACGGCGAGCCCCGCTGGGAGGACGTGAAGCCGCGCTGCTAGTGTATCGAGCGGAAACGGCAGTTTCCGCGTGTACAACACGCGCGCTATCTATCCCCGTATTTTACGCTACTTTACTCCGGCTGGCCGGCGTTTATCGCGCGAGAGGATCGATCGATCCGCCATCAGGTAAACCGGTAAGTCGTCTTCGATTAAAACTCGCCTCGTAATAGCGCCCGATAAATTTCGCTCCGCAACAACGGTGCGGCGGCGGCGTTTAATCGCGTCGCGCGTCCATGCCGTCTCACTCCCCTCCCCCCTCTATTCCCTCCCCCACCGCCCCCAACCTCTTCTCAGTCCGTCCGGAGCGCGAGAAAGCCTGCGTTACCTACCTACGTGCGTGCGTACGGCTGCAAGCACGTCGACGCCGAGAGAAGGCGTCCATTAGCATAAGACTCGAGAGAGGATCTCCGCCGGTAGATAGCCGGTCTCCCCTTATTTATCAAGCCAGGACCGATCGGCCAATCGTGCGCGCGTCCTCCAGTCCGATAAAAGGCAGACCGTGGCGCCTGTCGCGATCATCCGAACGAGTCGGTCTTAACGTCGATTATCATTAAGAGCGGCACCCTCTCCGAGATGAGAAAGTGGGCGGAGGACGGCCTCGTCGAGAGAGAGAGAGAGAGACGTTCGCATCGACCGCGAGTCTTCGTGACGAGTCCGCGACGGAGGGTGACCGTTGCGAGAACGCGAGGGGGTGAGCGCGGTCGGATATAAAATTGTTCATATCCGCCCTCCCCTCTCCCTCCCGTCCGCCTCGTGGAAAATAACGGAGGTAAATAGTCGCGTTGCACGCATCGTGTCGCGATATTCGCATTATCGAAGAACTCGCCGAGGGGGAAGAATTTGCCGAGGAAGCGCGCGTCTTCTCTCGCTTTTTTTCTTTAATTTATTACTGCCCCGCCAGCCCCTCCTTCCACCGCGATCCCCCCGATATCGGGAATGTCGTTTCATGGCGGGTTGGATTATTATTCCGCGATGGCGAGCGTGAAACTGGCCTTAAGCCGCCGTCTGGAATATTCCAAGATCCAATCTCGGAGAGGCACGTAAATCCTCGCGAGGGAACCCCGGAGGTGAACCCCCGTTCTATCCCGGGGCGAAATTAGAATGATTACGCGTATATTCCAGCCTCCTGCCTCCCCTCGCCCGCTTATCCACCCCCTCGTTCACCGCTCGCGCCTGCCGAAGGGCCGAGACTTTAACCTTCGGGTGTCTCCCCCCCCCCCCNCTTTGGCTGTATTTAGCGACGAATTGTACGCGTCGTCCGCGAGATCCGGGAGTTAATCCCTTCACTTTCTCCTTTGCGGACGCCGAGTCCTCGTGGAAGGACTCCGAGGAAAGGGGATGGCGAGATCCACTCGTACGCCACTTCGGTATTGACAAAACGGATCTGTGCTATCAGTTGGATTATTTCGAGACGCACACGTCGATGCTCGCCGCCGAGTCACGGTGTTGTTGTGTTTATCGATGGGGGGGGTGGCGGGTAATAACAATCAAGGGAATCAATTGATGTTCGTCCGAGACGGGAACGCAATATCGGCTTCCCCCGTCGGCGTAAAAACCGACGACGAGGAAGTCCTTAATCGCAACTAATCACGGAGCTACGGCTGTCAGGAGAGTTTCAGCGGTTTTTCCACGTAGCACGTAGATACTACATCGTGCGAATTCACAATGACGAGGATCGCGTATTGGCGTGCCGTCTGCATTACCCGCGGCGTATCTAGCGTTACAACGTTATTACGTAACGTAATTTAATTTCCCCGCAGCCGCAGTCTCTGGCGTTTGTTCGCAAAACATGATAGCCGTTAAATTGCGCCGTACAATTAATCCGGTAATAACCCGTGGGGCTATTTATGTTTCCAACGGGTTTATTATGAAAATGTCGTTTAACGGCAAACGTCGGCTAATTGTCACTCCTGACGGAACACGCCGGTTCTGATTAGAGGTCCATTAGTTCTTGCCCGGCTCGGTGTACTGTATCAGTGTCGCGCGCGTCTGTGCGCAGATGCCGAAGTACATACCGTGAAATTTGAACGGAAACGCACGTAAATGCGGAAAGCGGCAAATGAAAGTCTTGACGCAGTGTGCAGGATTTTCATATATATATATATGTACTCTGTTTAAATTTCTCTCTCTCTCTCTCTGTCTCTAAATTTCAATTGGAATAAAATCCCACTGAAAGCGAGTGAAAATTTACTCAAAGCCGCCAGTGACACCGATATTCGGTTTCCCATATGGTGTTATCTGTATATTTTTATCTAAAAATCGCCTTTTCACAGCCTCGGTGATTTTGCCATCGCTATATAACACTTTGTTACATATTTATTTATACATATCACGGCCCTTATGGAATCTATCAGCGAGGAACTGCATGCGTTTAATAAAAGAACGTCTCCTACTAAATTCACCACCGCCCGGCTTGTAATCACCAGCGGTTTGATAAAAAAAAAAAGTTGGAACAAGGTAGGTCCATAAAAATATCGTCGTAACGGTGAAAAGAGAGGTTAATAAAAAAAAAAGTCCACGTCCTTTCTACGTTACGTTCAACGAAACCGGCGAATCTTTGTTAACCCTTTTAGTGCCGGGCGAAAAAGAGGTGCTTATGCGAAGATTTTACTAGGATTTGGTAAAAGGCTCATAAAAACCAAACGAAAAGCAATATTTAAAAATTATTTATTTTAATTCTCTCGTAATGAAATTAGACTATTTATAACGTATTTTAAATTTATTTTGATAGAGATCTCTCGCAATGCGAATAGTAAAGCGCTACAAGGTGCGGGCCGATATATCGGCTCTGGCACTTCTCGCCGGTGTAGCAGGAGCCGATATATCGGCTCCCGGCACTAAAAGGGTTAAAGTCTGAATAAATCTAAGGAAAGTCGCGCGACTTTGAAGAATACCTCTCATACGTGCGACTAATACCTAAACTTAACAGTAAACCGCCTACATTTCATGGTTTACGTTAACCCTTTCGGTAAACCCTACGTATAGCAACGTTTATATAATAATTGTAATAATACTCTCCGAGATGTATGTATAGATTTTGATTCCTTTCGTATTAACTTCCACGCGGTTCGATCGGGCAAGTCAACGTCCGTTCCGAGCGAATAAACCGGAGGAGCAAACCCGGCGCCCTCCGCCGCTAGCCGACGAGTGATGTTATTCGCCGCACGTTACAGGACGCGCCTGACGGTCGGACGATAATTAAGCGAGGTGTCGCGCGGGCACGCGAAATAATTCAGGACACGAATCCTCCGACGCGCGCGAAAGGGATTTCGGATGCCTCCGACGTGCAACCCCCTACGCTCATGTTCACCGGTCGATCCCCGCCGCTCCCTCCTGCGCGTCCTTGCAACTATGCACCGTCGATGTGTGTTCCGCCGATCAGCGAATGCGCGCCGATTGCATTCAGCATCGGCCACGGCGCCGGTATGCGCGCAATACTCGCTATATCGCGCGGTTCGCGCGCGACGAAATGCCGGCGCTCCTGGGAACGCAACCTGGCAATGCGTCCCTCTCACTCGCACACTCCGAGAAAAGTTCACTCCTGCGGCAACCTATGCAGGTGTCGACTATTAGACGAGTTTCACGTGTAGATTGATAAAAATTCAGTTACACCGGGTCGCAACAACTATACATGTATCCAAGTAGCGCAATATGGAGGAGTGTCTCGAGATCGGTTATAACATATGTAGACAATAAATAAGATATCTATTAAGTTGAAGATTTGACGTGGTACGTGAGTTAGGCGACTAATGAGAAATCTCGGGTTTGAATCTAAGGTGTGCATGCGTTACGAAAACCCGATGTGTAACGTGGAATCTATTAAATGATTAATAATGAAGATTTCGGGCGAAATCATCACCCGTAACTTTTCTTCAGCAAAAATATAATTTTGACAATGGCGTCGTTTATATATTTATACATAGATACGTTGATTACATTTCGCTATTACCGGAATATTTCGACAATAGTATTTTCATTCCCTTACATATCGTGAAATATGTTAAGGTTCGACCACGTTTCTGTAGTTGCAGTTACTTTTTCCTCTGAGCGCGCTCGGCATGGCGGCGGAATCCCGAAGCACAATTGACGATCAAAGTGAGCGACCGCGCGATGCATCGTCTGTCGGCGAAGAGATGGAGGGTGAGAAGGTGAGAGGGTGAGAAAGAGGAGACGAGGAGAAGAGAGGGACGAAAATACAATCACTGTATAAAGGACATTCCTGCGGAGAAACGACGGAGTCGGAAACAAAGGGCGTCACGAAGGGCGCGGTATTAACTCGGAAGCCGAATGAAGCAAGGGGACGAAAAGTTCCGTGGACAGGTGGTGTGAACCTGATACCCCACCTGACCCCGCTCGTGCGAGATTGAAGTGCGCGAATCGACCCGAATGCCTTCGTGGCGACTCGATATTATTGTCGTTGTCGTCATCGATTTTAGCGAGCTGAGAGAATGACCCTGCGGGTACAATCGGCGTCATATATAGTTGTACCATTCCGTAGATTGAAACTTTTTTACTTTTACACGATTTTCAGCATCCCACATATAAATTCGAGATTTACGTTACATAATTAGAGCTGTTACAACCTAAATTACATCTGCACGGAAACAATGCTGTTGAATTAATAAAATTGCCAACGGCGTACGTGACGCAGATACGGGAGCGGTTTAACCGTCGAAGATAGAGAAATGAGTTTCGTTATTGAGAGAAAAAAAAGGTAAGGAGACGGTGAATCTTTGAGAGAAGCGAGCAAAATTCCTTCCGATTTCGGCCACCCTTTGGCAGCGCGGGGATATATACGACACAGTGGAGTTTCTCGGGCTAAGGGGACCGTGGTAACTTTCATCATAGCAGCACCTCAGTACATTACACCGTGGATAACGAATTAGCGAGCGTTTATAAATGCACACGTCTGTTTCGCGTCATATCGGCCAGTGTAACTTTTAGTTCGCCAACTCTCGCGCGCGCGGCATGATTAATTACGCGCCTGTAACTTCGGTCGGATTATTACAAATAGTTGACTCACGACTAATGATAATTAATAAGCTTCGCGTAAATAACGTTGGTTTGCGAAACGAGGTGAGGAGGGGATAGTAGGATCAAACGTTGTTGTTGAACGTTGCTGTTGCAATTGATCAATTTAATTTAATGTTTATTAAAAAGCTGGTTGCCCGCCTTTCTCCAAAAGCTGCCAGCGAGATTAGAGCGCGATATTAAGGTCGACTGAGAGAAATTGCAAGTGAGAGAGAAAGAGAGAGAGAGAGAGAGAGAGAGAGAGAGGGAGCCGAGCGAACGCTTCATTTGAGTAGCGTAAGTACTTATTAGCCGGTAATTAGTAACTCCGTCGGCGATATAGTTAATTATTACAATTAAGCCGTGCCGGGAGTATCCCAATTCCCCGCGGGAACTTCCTCGCGCGCGTACAAGGCTGTTGCAATATTACTCGGGCCTGGATTTAGCGCGATCTCGCGCCAATTTCGCACAGTGTGACGAACGATGCGCGACTCGACGAATGATTGCGAAAAAAAGAAAAGAATCAGAAGTATGTAGTTAATATCGCGTCACTGTGATGTCAAGGCTATTACGCCGGCCTGTGCGCGTATAATTAATGCTAAATGCGCCGTGACGCGAAATTATTTCATTATTGGGGGATCGGCCGATTACGAACTTCGTCGGGCGTGCTTAGGCGCGCGAATGTAATTTTTCTTCTACCTAGTTAAAAGTTCGCGCGACGCGCGGCGGAAACTTTGAACTTCCTAAGCTACATCTTGTTTAAGTTTAAGGGATCCTGTCGATCAATTAGATCACTCACCGATGATTTATCGGCCGACGCACGATACGGTCGGGGAGACGGAAAGCAAAGGAGAAAGAGGAGGAGGGAGGGAGAGAGAGAGAGAGAGAACAGCTGACCACTTTTCGTACGTAATGCAATTACCACTCACTAATAGAGTGAAGTCGCAAAAAACCCGCGGTAATCACTTTATCACTTCTTTGCTGTAATGTTTCAAGGAGAGAATGTTCCACGAAAAGTCGATAACCCTCCCTTCGCGGATGCTCATCTCGATGTTATTGCGGCTGTGTCGAAATCTTTCAATGTGCCCGTAAAATTCACTTAATTAAGGCGCGTAATTGAGTTTTCTCGCGCATTATACATAATATACCTCACACATGGAGGAGAAAGTGGCGTTAAATGGCACATTTTACATCTTTACACAATAACTTTGTCAACGATCGGTACTTTTAATTGAAAACCGAACGATTACATTCGTCAAAGCGGTCAATCGACACAAAACTCAAAGTTATGAAATATTTATTATTTATTTAAATTTAGCTTGAATTCTTGACTCATCGAATAAACTATCTCGACACCGAAAACTTCGAAAAAGAGGCCGTGTTAAATCGATTTTAATGAGGAGGGGGGAGGGGGGGGAGCATATTAGCAAAAAAGTCATGCTATTCTTCAACTTCGCGCAGCTCGAAACGCACGCGAAGTAAAAAGTGCTGAATTTTTTATATCTCGGGAAATTATGTTTCCACGCTTTTGAACGCACGCGATTTAACTCGCGGGCCGTTAAGTTTCAAGTAAAATCGTCAAGCGCCGCATCCCCGTTTGTTTCGGCAGCGCAACCGTACCGAGGGCTTCCATAATTACACGCGCTCGCGGGCACGCCGGCGCATCGGTGGCGGTAACATTGAATCCACTGACTTTGGCCTGGCAGTGACTGCACTTCTCTCTGAATGCAATCAATGGCCGTAAACGCACGTGTTAAGCGGCCGGTATTGTTGCACCGCCATTGTTCGGGACAGGTTATTGTTACATTATGCCCGCATTATTGGACCTTATTACGACGTTTAAGGCCGCGCATTCACTGCGACTTACGTCGTGCAAACGCATGAATGAATGCGAGGAATGCGCATCGTTGACGGTCCCGCGTTTTGCGAGACAATACGCGCAGCTAATGCCGGGAGAGATCCGGCAGATATTATCGCGCTTCTTATCGCGAACGTGTTCTCTATTCTTTCTTATAAAAACAGCCGATTACTCTCGATATCGTCCTGCGGTGCTTTCTCCCGCAAATATCCTTGGGAGGAAAATGGAATCGCTAAACATTAAGAATACAATATTAAAAGTTATCCTCTCTCTCTCTCTCTCTCTCTCTCGAGCGTATTCCCGGCGTATCTTCTCTTCTTTCCCTTTCCCGAACTCGCCAAACTATTTTTAATTAGAAGATAATGATCTTCATTAAAAGTTTCGGCGTTCCGGGGCAATCGAGATACGGGAGGGCGCGCGGAAAATAAAATGATTTCGACGAATGAGATTATACCGAAAAGAAAGCGAAGCGCCGTCGCCTCGATCCGCGTCGTGCCAACCTCTCGTCGATGATCGATCGATCCGAACGATCCTCGCTCGTTTAATCCGCAGACCGTCCGCCGTACGACGTTAACGCGACTCTCGATGAGAGACGACTTTCGGGACCGAAATTACAAAGCGGGACTAGGTGCGGACCGCCGATCGATTTTCCCCCGGTTCCGCACTTTTTTCCCCTTTTCCGTCCACTTTAAAAAGCTCCGACCCTCCTGCCCGCTCTTCCTTCCTTCCTTCCTTCTCGTTTCCGCTGCGCACCGCCCTCTTCCGTCCGTTGTGCTCGCGCTTATATCCCAGACAACGTACAAGGTGTCTGCGCTTTACGACGAGGACTTTATTAGCATTTTATGGCATGTATCACCGCGCGCGAGACTCGATGTTGGCGCCCCACTTTTTTTATAATATCGAGAATAAGGAGAGGGGGAGAGAGAGAGAGAGAGAGAGGAAGAGCGGGAGGAAGGAAGAGAGAAAAGGAAAGAAGCAAAAAGGACGGCGCTCTCGGCAGGCAGAGGTGCGTCATTTTCCGAAAAATAAGGAACCTCTCATAAGCCGACCGCATGGCGCATAATCCTACTGTAATCTTGAATTTCGGGGGAATTCACTTTCCCCCTCCCCCTCCTTCTCGCCCCTCTATCTCTCTCTATTTCTCTCTCTTGCTCCCCATAGGTCATCATAATATCGTCACCGATGCAATTAACATGAATTTATTACGCGAAACTAATGACTCGCGCTCGGCCGAAACGAATCGCGCGATTATCCTGGCCGCGCGAGATTATTATTTAATTAGCCGCACGCGAGACTCCTCTTTTCAATTAACGCGGCCCGCCGCCGCGATATCCGCTCCTCCGTGAGTATCCATCTATTTTCTCACTTCATTTTCCCCTACCTCCGTCGGTTTCACCAACGATCGCCGTGCCGATCACGCAGGCCGCGCGGGGATGTTTGCCGTTATCGTGTTTCCTTTGACGGACGCATTCCTCGACGCATCGGCGTTTTTCGCACCGTATAATGTGTTACGCGCCGCTCCGATTGTTATATCGGATATCAAACGCCAACATGCGGCGCGTGCAAAGGAGTATCTGATTTGTTCCAGCACCGGCGGATTAACATTCGACGAGAGGACGCGCACAATACGACCGCGTTCGCGCGATAATACCGTGAATTTTCCGAAAGTCTCACCGGCGCGTTTCAGGGTGATCGACAACGCGCGGTGGCGCGCGAATTTTCACAATTCCGGCGATTTCGTTGAAGAGTGTTGCTTTTAACACGAGGAGGCCAGTAATAATCACCCCGCCACAAGTGGCGACCGGTCGAATCGGGAAGCAATCGGAGGGAGGGTTTTTCCAGTTTTTCGCGTCGAACCGTAGCGCGTCGCTCGCTCCGACACGCTACGCTCCTGGCGCGCGCCCTTTCTCATATTTCCGCCGGAAATCTCGGCGAATCGCAATTTATCTCACGAGAATTTCCATCGTACCGTACGGTGCGGTAATTTCGAACGGTCAATCGGCCGATCGCGTTGACAAGTGACTTGTTATCTGCCTTCTAACGCGTTGAGATCGATACAGGGTCACGGTGTCTCTTATGCCGAAGGGAAGAAAATCAGATAAATAGAATCAAGGATGTCGCGTAAATTCTGCCGCGCAAACTACGGTCGGGTGAAATTGAACAAAAATTGTGCTGGAACGACGACCTTCTGACGAGAGGATTTGAATCACGAGATTTGATCAACAGTAAAGAATTCACAAAATTGCAACGTAGTTGAGCGTGTGATTGAGATGCACTTTCAATTGTCGAAAGGTTGACTTTTTTAGCGCGTAACACGAGTAACATGACACATAGACAAGCACACTCTCCGATTGGAACGTTAAACGAATCTGACAGTTAATACGATCGATAATGTGCGTTTGGTCAGCTTTACCACCGCCGCATCGAACTTAATTTTGAATTCGTTCCGCACAAACGAGAGATTAAAAGAACGGCAACATTTTACTGAAAGTATCAAAGCAATTAGTTCGCCGCACTCTGAATTCAAGCTCGTCCCACTAGATTCGAACTATTCGAATTATATTGAAGCAGCAACGCTTTCGTTCAAACAAAGTGATATCTGATATTAAATCACGTCGTTTATACGTTAAACAAACACGCACGCTAAATCCGAAGAAACTCTTTTCTCCGTGCACGTAAATTAAAATCAGAATCGATCTTTCTTTTTCCATCACTCTTTATTTTCTCTCTTTTCTTCACTTTTTTTTTCTCCCGGAAACGCCGAGCTTTAACCGTGCTTCGTCTTACAAGGGAGAAACGAGCCACGGTGCTTTACTCGCTCGACGACGATCCCGCGGTATAGACGAGGCGATTCTACGACTCTGCGGAGGAGGAGAGTCCGCGACTGCAGCATCCATGGTGGCAGTCGCAGAAACGGGACTTAGATTAAAGCGACCTCGTCGTCGGGGATGTAAGATGCGTCGAGCGGTCTCTTATGAAGCGGGACGGAGAATTTCACGGTCCGCGTCTTTCATTTATGCTAACGTGCTCGTGCGCTAAACACGTTTCGAAATAAAATATCCCGCACTGTCACGCGAGGAAGCGGGCAAAATAAAGGGTAGGTACGGGTCGTACTTACAAACAACACCACGTTGTAAATGTGAAGGACGTATTTCAAGAAATTCACGGAGCAGCAGCCGTCGTCCCTGGTCCTAAGTCTGGTGGAAGTGCCGGGCAATCTCTCAGCGTTCTTGGCCATTTTCAGTCGATTGTTCCCTACGTCGTGCGTTTACCCTCGACTGCGTTGTCACCTCGTCGCCGTTACTGCAAAACACAAGTGAAAACGAAGGGAATGTAAGAGAAAGAGAGAGAGAGAGAGAGAGAGAGAGAACACGGAACTCGCGTCGTGGGAGATGGATGAAAAAGTCGCGAAACTTCATCCCCTTCCCCTCCTCGTCTCGACTAACTTATTCATGTTATACAGGGTGTGTCTCGCAACATGCGACCTTAATCTCTTTTCTCTTCGGGGGTTCTCTGAACAATTTAAAGTCCAGCAGAGCAAGAATTCAGAATTTTGTCAGCGAAATTCAGCGAAAATGCCGAGACATCAATAGTTTCCGGTGTATATACGCATATGGAGAAAAAATTGGTATGAAAACCCGGTATGAAAAGTACGGTCGATGAAACATGTTACACGCGCTTGGCGGGATTAAAAATAATCACGGGCCGTTCGTTGGCCGAAAACGAGGAGGTTTTCGCGAATTCTCGGTGGGGAGTTCGAAGGCAGGTAATCGACAAGTTTCCGACAAGTTTTCGACGGTCCGTCGACCGGGAAAGTAATCAACGAGCTTCACTTGCGACGTCGAGCGCTCCTCCATTGTTTGTTTATACTCGTCGCTTGAACATTAGGCGAACTTGAAGCCGTTCTGTCCAGGTTCAACGTGAACTTCGCCGGAATAGCAATATCGTCGAAGTGGACGTAGTTTGTTGTCAACTGCAAGTACACGGATCGAATTCTATTTCTCTCTCTCTCTCTCTCTCTCTCTCTCTCTCTCGGTTTTCGTGAACAATCGTCCGTTTTCCTTCCTGATAATCCCGGAAGAATTCGCATTAATTCCTGCGAAATGAACTTCCGGCAACATGGACAGCCCGTTTAATTGCCCGAATTTTCAGATTGGAATTCGCCCGCGAGAAAACATTGGCGCGTACACTGAGAAAATGATTTTTGACGCCATAATTATTAGCGTGAACGTTTTAAATGAAATCCAGTGCAATATTTTGAATTACCTATATTATGGTATAATATTTAATTAAATGTTAAATATCACAATATTTAATTTAAGAAGTGATATTTAATTAAATATTAAATACCGCGATATCCAATTCAAAACGTTTACATTACCATTACATTTAATTATAATTATAACTGCGCAAGTAAAGTAATTATGGTCGGGAGAAACTATTAGTCTAGTAAATGTTCATTATAGTGCCGGCGATAATAACCTTGTGTGCGTATTGTTGCTATTATTTTTTAGTTTAACCCTGACACTAGCGTGTTAGAAGCAGATAATGTAGTTGAGGCCGAAAATGGCTATAATTTTCTTCAAAGTCCTCGACTTCCCTCTTTCAGTGTAATTACGCACATCTGAGAGAGAGAGAGAGAGAGAGAGAGAGAGAGAGAAGAAACACCAGCGCCGTGCACTTTCGATGCACAGGGAACATCGTTCGGCGGGCTCGCGCTTTTCGCGAAGAACAAGAAGAAGACGACGACGACGACGAGGAGGCGAGTTAACTTTAATATCGTTAGAATGCAGGAGAGCGCAAAGGCGGCGCTCTGCGTCGCAACGACGTCGCTTGTAACGCCGCGGAGGCAACGGGAAATCGACGTAATTCGATAATGGCGTTCCCCGACGGCCGTACGGGACACACGGATGCGTGTGTGCGTCGGACGCGAGGGACAAAGGGCGAAGGATGATCGGCGACGTGGGACGTTGATCGAGCACTGCGGGAGAGAAAGAGAGGGAGGGAGGAAACGAGAGAAACTTGGTGTGCCAACTCCGAGTGAAAGCAACACGCGTTGGCACGAGCCCAACCAAGGGCGTCCGTAGATTTTGCCCCGACGGGGCCCACCGCGCTGTCGCCTGCTACTTTCCGTACGAGCCACTTGCTCGCGTGACCGATGACGCGATGTATCGATCTCGGCGCGAGGCCCCCCCCCCCCCCCCCCCCNNCCCCCCGAAATCACGTCGTTTCCCGAGCACAAGTGTCTCGGGTGCGCAGCTCCCTCGGATTTATCGGGTTTCCTCGGCCGCGAGGATTACACGGGTGAAGGAAGAAAAACCGGGGAAGATCGTTCTGAGTGTTCCGCAGATTTTGTCGCGCCAACTGCGATTGGATCGAATGAAAAATGAGACGGATTAATAGCCGGCGAATCTGAGCTACAAAGGTGATTCAACTGGAAATAGTCCGGTCAAACCGAAACATAGTTTATTTATTTATTTGTGGAACCGATGCCATTTGGTGCGTACAGAAGAGAGGGAACGTAAGATGTAACGTAAGATGAAGTGACGTAAGGTTTGTCTTTTGTCACCGTGATTAATTACAAGTGCTAATCGGATAAAAGCACTTGAGAGCGTGGTTAATGATACTCGCGGAATCAGATCGACGTACCTCGAACATCTGTTAGATAAAATGTAAATTCGATTAGTACAATTAAATTTATGATGTAGATGTTTTGTCGATTATATGAAAAGGTTGGCTCGCTTAGTACGAGTGATTCTACCTCCGTTGGAAGGTTAGACGAATCAAATACGAGCGATAGTGTATTAGGTCAGCTTCATGATCGCCTGACCGAACGAAATTTGGAGCTTCTCTCGCACACACAAGAGATGAAAAGGACACGAAAATGTTGCCGATAGAGTTAGGGCAGTTAGTTCGCCGTGTGCAGCCCTGAAATTGAGTTCAGTTAACTTGATTCGTGTCCTTTCGGCTGACCTTTTCTTAAAATGTGAGTTAAATGTTTTTCCGTCGATGTGAGGAGAACAATATTATATAATATCGTGAAGAGAGAAGCGATCAGTTTAGTTTCCTTCTTTTAAGTAACGGTTATCTTGAACAAAAAATATTTTCAAGAATGAGGAAAGCTCATCGTCATTCGCTCGAAACTCGAAGGCACGTAATGTTCCGCGTTGTCAAGAAACGCGAAGGCCTCTATCCGCTCTAATGCATCGCGTCCTCTCGTCCCTCGCGTCCCTTCCACGTGCGCGATTCCAGCCGGCGTTTGTGCACGCGAGACGCATTTCGCGTGCGCAAGAGTGGACGTCGCCGTATTTCGCATCCCCTCGCAGACCGACGTGAGACAGCAGATCGGTGTATTCCCGCGGCTTTTTACGATTATACCGTGGCGAAAAAGCAGCGGGACAAAAGCAGCGCGACACACGTCGAAACGACGTGACGGAAATATCCGGCTGATGTCGCAAACAGACCGCGGTAATTCGTAGCGCGCCGTGTCACCGTAATCGATGCTGCTTATCGCGCATGCGCGTGCAACTTCAACCCTTTCCCCGCGGAACTTTACCGCGACGTTGACGCGAGCGCTTCACCGCACTTGCACTAATATTGTCGAGAACCCAGTGAGCACGACTTGCGATATTTCCCGATAATTTTATTCATTTTTAATCGTTTCAATTCATAAATATAAATTTCGATCCCTGATTACCGAAATATCTCATTTCATTCCTTTCGTGGAGGCGAGAAATTCAAAATATATATTATATATATTACTTGCGTTTTTGGAGAAAGTTTTGACATAACGTTACTCGTATCATCGCGGGAGGTTTGTCACGCCCTGGCAAACCCTGAATATGTTCCCGCGACGGCGGAGCACGTCGGATTCGCTCTGAAATGTCGCCGGATAGAATACTCACTCGTCTGTTCGGAGTGAAGAATTCAATCGTCGTGAGTAAGATAAGTCACCTGGTTTCGAGCACCGTGACTCGGTGTTGTCACTCTACTTTTCCAGCGGAATTTCGCCCGAACAAATTCAGAGAATAGTTGAAATCGTCGGGGCCGAGTATCGCGCGATCCGCTCCCACCGGGAGTCCCGTTTCTCTCCCACCTGCCCGAAGTGAATCCATTCGTCAACGCGTTCGATTACCCACTACGGTCTGCAATTTTATTCGAACTTGGCACAATCTTCTTGTCACTGCCGGGCGAGCCGGTGCGCGCCGAAACTCTCTTGAGAGCGCCGGGGCTTGGAGCGCGCGAAGGGTTAAGTACGCTTATTAAATGCGCGCCTCTACAGTTTACAGCCGCCGCGCGCGAGTCCCGGCGGGGACCGAACCCTCCTCTTAGAATGTTGCAAAAAACGATGAATAATTCATACCTCAATTATGGCGTCGCGCGCCGTTCCGCGAATTTCGACCCCCGGTGCAAAATTGCAATCCGCCGGGAAGGAAATTACATTTGTTGCGGGCGACTCTCGTTCGTACGCGAGTCGCATAGCGAGCGGGAACGCGGCGGTTTCGTAAACCCACCTTTTCTATATATACATACATACATATATATATATATATATATACACATACACACACATACGTACACGAAGGAGCGCACCGGCGTAAAGAAACGCGAGCGAATCGACGACTTTACTCTGCGCGACACCATCCGTATGCTGTTTCCCTGCAAATTAAGACGCGTCTAATGGCGCGTAACAAAGAGCCTCGAAATGAAATACACGACGGTTACGAGAGTCCCTCCTCCCCCGACCGTGGAGAATAAATGGCGCATAATGAGGAGCAGAAGGATCCTCCCTCCCGCTCACGGATTGCGTCGTGGATCGGAAGGCGCGCTGGTGGTGATGCTGGGGAGCGGAAGACAGAGGTGATTACAGCGCGACGGCCGAAGAAACCCGCAGGAGGCAAGATGAAAGAAGAGAGAAACCGCGAAATTAAATGGGTGTGACCCGTCTTGTCCGCTCCGTGTGGGCGAGGCCGTCCACGAGAACGCGAGCACGTAGAAAACTTTCCCCGGCGTGTGCGTGAATACATTTTTTTCTCGCCGGCGAGCGCAAGGTCGAAGCGCTTTTAAACGCGAGGCGGTTCGATGCACCACCGGTTATCGGCCTCCTCGAGTTTATCGGCTATCCGGTTGAAGTGTTCTCGATCGAACAGCAGTCGACGCCACTCGGTGGCACTTTGACTGGATAATCTACTTATTTCCCTTTCCTTTTCCGCGAATGGTGTTCCTCCATCCTCCTCCTCCTCTTCCCTCTTTCTCTCTCTCTCTCTTTTTCTCTCTGACATCCTTGCGTTCCTCGATTCCGACTCGCGAATTTCTGCAACGGCGGTATCACGTGCGGAAAATTTCTTGGGATCTAATAGAAGTCTAATCGGATCTCCCAAAATAATTATGGATCCTGGTTGGGATATCGACGCAGGTTCTGCTTAAAAATGTAATAATGTTTCAAAGATACGATTCGAAGTGGGAATCACAATCGGATCTTATTTGATCACGCCGATGTTTTCCCTAATGATTGTTTCTCGCTTGCGTTTTACGCTACGAGATTCAATCGAAATGTACGCTTTGAGTATTCACACTTTACAGGTACGCAACACGCGTTCTGTTAAACATAGTAACGTTAAAATTGTAACTCCGTTAATTCGTTTCTTAATCTCTGTTCGGTCAAACTGTCACTCGGCGATCTTTCAAATCTGGCTTCTTCTTTCCGGTGTCTATCATAAAATTGATTTCTTCCTTAACTATAATATACTCACTTATATTTTCAGCTTTTTGTCCAGCTTGTCAGCTTCAATTATCACTTCATTTTTATGCTCTTTTTTTCGCGTTTGACGGGACAGTGTCCCAGAAAAGCACGCGATTCCCCTCTCGCTGACTCGCCGCGGAAATTCGACGCGTCCGATGAATTTTCCGATGCGCGACGTGCGCGCGACGCGAAAACGCGAATTATCGGTATCGATTCGCCGAAACGCGCGTATCACTCCCTCCCCCCTTCCCCCCGTAGTAATCAAGGAAAATGAATTCTGACTGATGCTGTCACAATTTAATCGCTTAAATTAATGAACACCGTTGAATTTCGCATGTAAACGAGGCCGCGGCGTTTATCGCGAATTTCGATTATTCGCCCGGCGCATTTATTTCTTCGGAACTTGGCCGCGCCCGCTCATTATCGTATATTCCCCGCCGTATATCAATCGTTCGTCAGCCGACAACGCTGCTCATTACGTCCTTCGGCGCGCGAAAACGCGCGGGTATCAACCGTCGATATTTACCGGGCGGAGTGCGCGGCGAAATTTCTTTGATCTCTCGGTGCTGACGGGACTAGAAAGAGAGAAGTAAATGCGAGGCCACGGATCTCTCTCTCCATTATCTTTTCACCGGCTGAATTTCTAGCCTAACGAGAACAGCACTGTATTGCCTCTTCCAAGTTGGGAGCATTTTTGCGTCGCAATTCGCACGCAATCTGCAAACGCGCCGCGTGCAAATGTCGCGTAAAACTGAAATTATGTTTACACACGTAACAAGCAAATACTGCGTATGTGGATTCTACTTGTTTATTATGCAAGGGAGATGCGCAAGTAAAATGAAATGTACACGGAATTTTCACAAGTGCCTCGCGTGTCCGGTCCGCACGAGTCGCTACTATCCACGCATCTTCTTGTTTCTTTTAACGTCCGTCAACGACGGATCCGATTTTCTGTCCGGTGCTGAATGTCGGTGGAGTCAACGTAGCGACGTGGTGCGAGCAGCCGGTGCGCCAGGTTTTAGCAGATTTGTTATCCACTTCCGGTTCAGAGGAGCGCATTAATTCGCGCCGCGGAGGGGCTTCCTCCGCGTTGTTCTCGCACGTTCGGCCAAGGGCAAGAGAAAAGGAGAGAGAGAGACAGCAGGGTGGCAAAGTTCCCCGGAAATATCGTCCATTATTCCGACACTCTCGGCGAAAAACACGCGGGCGCGAGTCGCAGGACAACGGAATAAACAATTTCGCGGCTTTCCACATCGGAGGAGCGCGCGAAAAAGACGAGGCGCGGCGGGCGAAAATGCGCCGCGACGAGCGCGCAGAGGGAAAGACCGCCAAGACCGACACACCAGTTGGTTTTCGGCCACTAAAATTCTGTTGAAGGGTGTAGAATTAAATTTACGCGCACGAATGCGAAGCGGAAACATTCCTCCGCTGAAATGCACGTCGCAGTTTTCTGAGAATTACTTCATATTGTCTCGCGAGTAGCTATTTTTTTCAGAAGTTGGAAGAATGAGAGCTCGGAGAATAGACTCGTGATATCTATCAGGAACTTGTCAAAGAAATGAAACGAAGAAAGTTCAAATAGACAAACAAAAATCTATGTCAGTTTTCGTGCTTTTTCGTGCTTTTCCGTCACTACTTTCGGGCGTCGTCACGCTTTCAGCGTCATAGCAGCGAAGCTATTTTCCTCTCTATCTCTCTCCTTTTTTTTTTACAAGCACGCTAATTAATTAATTTCATTCTCGTCAGTGGAAGTGTACAAGGCGGTTTAAATCGGGCGAATCGATTGAATCGATAAGCCGTTGATTTGATCATGGAAAATATTAGCCGACAAGAGCGCTTAATAATAATATACGTACGCTGCGAAGAGAAAAACTGAAAAAGGAAGAACGAAAAAAAAAGGAGAGAGAGAGAGAGAGAGAGAGAGAGAGAAAGAGGAAGCCTGGGAAATAAAATTTGTTTTTTGACAGAATGGAAATTTCATGGAAATCGCGCGAGAAAATCGACGTATACGCGGTATGTAGATTTAAAATCTCATGAATGTATTTGAATGTAATAATGCCGGGCTAATGGAAATATTCTCGATTCTTTGATTATGCGTCCAAAGCGCGCGCGCGCGCGCGCACGTTATCGCGGAATGGCGATATTTTAAAGAAGCACGTACGGGGTGTAACGTTATTTATTGGATTAGAAAGGCAAACTGATTTGCACACACCGAGTGCGCGTTTCGTGCGGGAGAATATTGTTGTGTTAAGTAACGCGCGCGATAACGTTCGGCGGACACGTTCGGCTCGGAACGTTCCGCCGTGAGTGTCAATATTTCGGCCGCGTGAAATTCACCAGTGACCGTCGACGAGTTGTGTAAAATAACGTATAATAATAATAATGCGTCACGCGCGCAAAAATTCGCGCGAGTACGGCGGGACCGCGCAAGTCTGCCGTCGCGTTTCGCGACGAAATCGTTCCCGTTGCATCCTTTTTTTCGGCAAATCATAATGCAACGTCGACGGGGGGAGGGGGAAGGGGGCACATTGTCTGGCTGAATATAAATAATAGACGACGTGTCGCTCGATAGCCCCGCCATCCGCACGTCGGGTCGGTCGGACAAAGGGGAAAGGCGAAAAAAAAAGGGAAGAAAGAAAAAACCGAGTCGAAACATTCGCCGCCGCTTTCCACGAATATTTTACAGCTTTACGGTTGTGCAGTCGTAGGAAAGAGCGGAAGGAGAGGAAAAGGTGGAGGGAAAGGGTTTTACGGAAGGATAAAATTTCACCAGTTGCGGGTCGGGGAGAAAGAAGAGATGAAAGAAAAAACGGTGGCAGAAGAAAAGCGGGTGGGATGGGGGATTTCCTTCGGACGAAGCGTTTCCGAGATGAACGGTCGCCGTCCTTGTTGATGGTTCGAGAAATGAATGGTCTCCGCCGGGCGAACACGGGCTGTGAATAAAAAGTCGCACAGCTGCGTGGTTACTCACGGCGGTCGCGGCGAGTAAAGTCACGACCGCGGGTGGCATAGTTAAATTTTTTATGAACGCGAGCACGCGCGCGCACCGCCCGCGCGGTTCGGAAATTTATGGCCGGGCCGGGCGTGTAATTTGAAAAAGAGCGGGAATCGCGCAACCCGGTCGCAATCTGGAGGACTCGTCTGCGAATCGGCGATTCGGCCTCGATTGACTTTCAACGAGCCAATTAAGCGTTCCCCCTCCCTCTCTCCTCTTTTTTTACTATAATATTACAGCTACGATGTTCTTGAGAAAAAGTGTCTTAGAGAATGACGATAAGATCTATCTGTGTTTATCTGACACGGACAAAAGTAATAACTCACTAATTAGATTGTTTCACTGGGACTTCGATTACTGACGCTTTCACTTCGATACAAGTTAAGGGAAGCGCTACGAAATACGTTCCGGCGGCGAAGCTGTGATTTCCCAGCAGCGTGTCCGTCCGTCCGTCCATCACCGGCGCGGATCCTCTCGGTGCTTAAACGCGCGCGCGCCATTTCATCGGAACGGATATCGCGGTGGATTTCGTAACGCGGCTCGGTCATTACGGCGGGTAGATTTAATTCCTCTGCGGACACGCGCGGGATTTATCAA
The DNA here is from genome assembly GCF_001313825.1 of Dinoponera quadriceps. NCBI lineage: Eukaryota > Metazoa > Arthropoda > Insecta > Hymenoptera > Formicidae > Dinoponera > Dinoponera quadriceps. The sequence goes on from NW_014554764.1 coordinate 1,604,858, forward strand.
TATTAATAAGCCAATCGCGCCGGATTAATTCGAGCGAGCGAATGGTAGTTCGGCAGCACGCGTGGGAGAGCGCGTGCTCGTCCGAGCGAAATCGGGTTATGGCGTGTCCCGCGGAGGGCGAATATCAGCGAGCTGCCGTCGTCGCCGAGCAAAAAGCCGCGTAATGCGCGCGATGCACTTTTCGCGGCCGGATAAAAAGCGGCCGATGGTAATATCCTCCGAGGGGAAAGTCCTCCTCATCCTCGTCGTCAGCGCGGGACGCGCTCGCTCGTCGCTTGCGCAATGACGTTTCTTACGACTTAGCCCACGTGTTAGGAGGAAGTCGCGAGCGAGAAGCCGCCTACTTGAAAATGCGACCCACGTCCTCCCGGATGACGCATCGATATGCGCCTTCGATGCTTTTATAGAGCCCGGTGGGCCAGAAAAAGCCACCGCGAGGGCCCCTCGACGGAGCGCTTCATCTTCCAGATGCGGGCTATATCGATCGGCCGATTCCTCTTCGTTCGACCGAACGCAGCAGCGAACGAATCACCGTGACCGCTCTCGTTTACAACACCCTCGATTATCGAATCATCGTCGGCCCTCTTCGGCTCCCGTGAGACGATCCGTGTCGGCATCGAGCGTATGTTTACCAATCGCGTCGCGCTGCTCGAGAAATCGAACGGATGCATGCCGCATCGTTCTTTGGATCGACACTTTTTTTTACTATCACACGATATCTTTTTACACGTTTCAGCCTCGCACACACGCGCACTCAAAGTTGAAACTATCGTAATTAGAACTCGTAGTTTTATTAGAAATCGTAATTTCACTGTTATAACTGGAGATACTTCTGAGATTCCCCTTTGAACTTGGCGCGTTCCAACTTTACGCGCCACGTGTGACTCCACCGTCGCGAAAAATATATTCACTCCGATCGATCGAAACTTTGGCTGAGAGGATCCACTCGAGTGAAATATTCACTCTTACCGTTCCGAGCGCCGGGTATTTTCACCGTCGAGCTTCGAGTGAAGATACCGCCGGTATACTTTTTATTCGCCTCGAAATCAGATTTCACTCTCGACGAATTTGGAGAGCATCGGAATTTTCCGCTTCTCGCTTACTTCGTCACGTTGAAGCCGGCGACGCACAAACCAGCGCGTCATTTTAACACTCACACACGTGGAATAATCGATTCAACGCGAAAAACATTGAGACAACACGAGCGCGACATGTCAAGTTAACGGTAGTGTGAAAAATTTTACGCGAAAACCAGATACTCTTCGCCGTGTACGATTATCCCCCCCGTGACAAGTTTTCCGCATTTTCGTCCTCGCGAGCCGAGGAGGGAAATGAACTCGTGAAAGCGCCGTCGCGAAAATCGCGGCTCATAATACATCAAGCGACGACAGGAGCGTTGTCGTTCGTCGAGCCCTTCCCATCAATTTGCCGCAGTGCCATGTTCCCAGCATAGACATATCCTCATTTATCCCAATGTCCTATACGTCGACGGTCAATTTGCTAATCGAGCCAATCATCCAATCGCATTAACCTTGCCGGCCATTCAGAGACCCCGGTCTCTCGTTTTTATTGGACGGTTCCTGCGACAGATTTTAAATTTGCGCTCGATGAAAATGACCGCCGCGCGCAATCCGGCCGAGCGAGATCGTTTTCGCCCGACGACGATCGTTTAATTACACACCGCCCGGACGGCGTTCTCCCATATATCACGGCTATCATTTGCAAGCGTTACGTCACGCCGGCGGTGTGTGTCTGTGTGTCTCGACGTGCCGTATGTACGTCCCTCTCATTCGTCTTGGTATTGCGCTACGATGGTGTACCCTTGGAGAGCCCCCATCTTGCCGTGCCGACGATCATTTAGACAATAACAAGCGTCAGCGTGCGCGCATTCCGCGAGCCCGGAGCTGCTGCGGTGATGCACAACGCGGCTGCATCCACTAGTCACGCGTCCAACCAACCACGACAGATGGAGAGAGAGAGAGAGAAGGACGATAAACGCACACGTGGAGCGCGCGTTGGGCTGCGAAAATGCGCCGGTAAAATCCAAGATTCGCGCACGTTCGTGCGAGGCAAGGATATATCTCGATCGGGAATAAATTAAACCGGGATGTACACATCGGCCCGTTTTGCCGTGAGAATTCGCTCTGTGAACTCGACCGCGAGATCAATTATGCGGCCGGTCGAAAACGCGCCGAATAATTCACCGGCGATATTCCCGGCGGAGCACGACGGCCCGATGTTTAAAAACGGACGGGCGTTTCGAGCGTCAATTAAGCGGCGCACGGCATCGGAAAGACATCGATTTTGTTCCGCGGTGTGGTGAAAAACCCCTCCCCTTCGGGGGATTTTTACTTGGCCCGCGTGAAACGGTTGCACTTCGATAATCCTTGGCGAATATTCACCGGAAGTAGAAATTTAGTTGATTATGTACGATAGATTCCCTTCGGGTAAGTGGATATTTATTTTAATGTGTTGAAAAAAATGCGGGTATTAAATTGTAGTAATGTTGAGAATATCAGAATTGATTCTTTGGAAAATATTTACCGGAAGTATCTAAATCTGTATAAAAAGCCACTAGGTTTCTTCGATAGAAAAAAGGAATTGTTATACACAATTCTAGTAAATATTCGCTTAAATTTACAACTATTTTATTACTTATGTACTTGCATTCGGTAATTTATTTGCAGATTATTATTGCGTTCGAAATAATATTTACGAACTATTAAAATATATACTTGATACAAATATTACTTGATTATAGCTCTTTCTATGTAGAAATAAATAAAAATGTAAAATTAATTTATTTAACATAAATAACTCATTTCTTCAAAAGAATTCACTTCTTAATTATTCTTAATATTCACTTCATTCTCCATTGTGTTTCATCTCGCTCAATTCGAATCACCAGCTTTTCTTCAACGTTTCATATCGGAACCTTATCGATCTGATTACCGCCCTTTCGTTCGGCACAAAGGAACAGAAAAAAATAACCAAGGTATAATTATAATTTAAAGAGGTACGATTGTTCTCATTGGACAATGGCAGCTTTTATTTCCCACTGTTGTCAATACCATTCTATATTGATTGCGAGCGAGTCGGAAATAGAATTTGCGATTTCATCGGTCTTGCAACCGTCCTAATAAAGAAAGATGATTCAAAAGAGAAATCATCGTTTATTCCGACTAATCGATAAACATCGTCTATCTCACAACGAAATATTCATTTTGATAACTACTTCCTGGAAAGTGCTCGAACGAAAGTACCAAGACGCCTCGAAAGACGCCTCACTGCGGTCGAAAATGTCGAAAAATCGATTTTTCACACGAATTTCCAGGCGTGAGTCGTCACACTGCAATCGTGAAGGTAGCAGATCCAACGCTGACTCTCGAGACGAAATCTCGATGCTTCTTTCTCTCTCTCTCTCTCTCTCTCTCTCTTATGGGCGCTCTTGTTCCGCAGGAATCGTTCGACGCGCGTTCCTCGAGTAGCTAGGTCGTAAAATTTAAGCGGGAAAAGCGGGAATAGCGCGAGACCGTGGCAGACTATTGGGTTTTATGCCGGCGGCCTCTCAATCAGCGCAAGAAAAATACCCCGCCGGAGAGAGGTAATAAAGCGCGCGAGGAGGGCCATAAAGTTATAATATGTTCCGCGGACTTAAACTCGCTCTCGCAAAGATTTCATCTGTATTTACCGACGCTACAAACCCCCGTCGTTGATATACGACCCGTAGTTTGCACTTCCGATCGTAATTGTCCGTAAGTTCGCCGCCAAGCTAAACACCGTATTGTGTTATCTGTGGGAGTGATACCACGAAATATTCTCGCGAATATCGATCGGCACCACCGTGGAACACTCGAATTTATCTCGATTGAGAGATAACTCCCTGAATTTCTCACCGATGAAATCTCTCTCTCTCTCTCTCTCTCTCAAAACGAGCAGAAATTCACTCGAAGCGATGCGATTCATTTATATTTTATGCGTGGCTTAATAAGACGCGATCATCACGGGACATTTAATATTGAAAGATTGATGATTTGTAGTAAAAAAGAAAATATATTATATAAACATTTTGTCCACCTCAATCCTAATTCTACGCCCTCACATACATACACAATGATGTCTAGATATAATAAAATCAAGATAAGCCCACCACGAGTACGAAGATGGAATATCGTGCGCCGATAAAACATTAAAGATGTATTACGGCGCACCGAGAGAGAGAGGGGGGGGGGGATCGTAAGCATAGTCGCTTCTCACGGACAAAGACGGCGATGGCACGCAGCGATAGGAATAATCGACGATACTCGAAGAAAGAAAGCTCGTGGGCCGGCCGTGGGGATACACGGCGCAGGGTGAGTGCACATCCGTGATGTCTCTGTCGCGCAGCTGCGCGGTGCGCCCACTCCCATGAGCGGTGCACGATGCGACGTGCTTCCGGAACAATTTATTATTCAGAGGACGGCCGAGATTTAAAAAGCCCCTTAGTCCACTTCTGGATCAACGGCGGATGCATTCGGGATCATGGGTATCCGCACAGATGCACGATAAATAAATCAAGTGTACGTTGCGATATTTTTAATCCGGCTCTCGCCGATACGGGGTATCGACGGACGCCCACGTGGTCATGTAACGGCGGTGAAAGGGCGTTCTTCTCAATTTTTTCCCTTTTTTTCCTTTCAGTGGAATCCCGGTGGTGAAATTTCACTCGAAGGAATTCCCGATGTACTGGAAGAACTTTAGCATCGTGTGAACTCACGTCCGCACGTACACACGTGCACACACGGCGCACGGAGAATAGAGTGGAATGGAAGCTCCTGGGTTTTAATCGTGAGCGAAACTGTCTCGCTCTTTAAAAGCGCGACCGGAGACTCTCGATCGCGGTCGAGGATATTCAAATTGTCCGAACGTGCCCCCCTCCTGCTGGAATGTGTGCCGCCTTCTCCCCTACCGACGATAATAATCGGAAGCCATCATCGTAGCTCTCGGGCACAGGCTCATTGGCGGCGTAATAGAGGCCGGGTATCTACGAATTGGCATCGGCCAGCTCCGCGTGTTGCGCCAGCTGCAGCAGCACCAGCCTTGGACATGCAAAACTGCAACGAGGCAGAGAGAGAGAGAGAGAGAAAGAGGCAAAGAGAACGAACGACTGCCACCGCCCACGCCATCCGCCCGCGTACGCGTCGGGATTGCACCGCGGAAAATTGGATAATGCCGTGACCGCCGCCGCCGCAGCCGCGCGGATATAAACGGCGATCATCGGGCGTCGTCGTTGCGGACCGTTGCGCACCGCCGGCGGATTTTGCAAATTTTCCGGCGTTTTGCCGCTAGAATCGCGCCGTCCCGCCGTTTCGCGCTCCGCTCGGTTCCGGCAACGAGCCGGTAACGAGCGAAATGCCGGGCATTCCCGAAATTCCCCGGCTTTATCGCGCGATTAACGGCGGTCGGGAAATGAAGCGCATGCGGAATTTTGCACGAACAATGATCCCCACGTGCAAGCGCGCGCGCGCCGATCAATTATCGATAACGCGCGTAACGTACGTAACGATAAGTGAAACTTCGAACGGAGTTACTTGGCGGTTCACCGTAACACCGGAGAACCGGGGAGACCTTCGTGAGGCAACCTTCTCGCGTTTCTCGCGTTCGCAACGAGGTTTGGACCCTCTAAGGGCTCAGGCGCGGTGAGGGAATAAGGAATTAAATATGGGGAATCGGGAACGGGGAATGAAGTTTCTACGTACGGACAGCGGCAATCCACGATAAAGGAATGGGAAGCCGGGATCGTGGGAACGCTCTCGGAATTGTGTTCCTTGTAATTTGTGTGTCTTGTGAGACGTAGTAGTTAATTGGAAGTCAACTTTGATAATGTCTGATAATCATCAATATGCAAGCGAAAATCGACCGGGATCAATCGATAATTATCGGGACAAAGGTGTTAATGATGACGACAGAGGTTCGTCGGAAAATAATAAAAGTGGTGATCTCGTTTTAACAACGTTCTTGCATTCTGTTCTCCATTCTCTCTTTCATTGTATTTCAAACAACAGCTTATTCCGTATTCTCTATATTCAATTCCTTGTTCCTTGATCCTTTCATTCTGTCCAAGGCCCAAATTCCTTCGAGTGAAGTTTCGCTCGAAACATACCCGTGAGTAACAGCCGAATCGCTCAGATTCGAGTGGTTTTTCAGAATGGATTCTCCACCCTGAATCGTCGGGTGAATATTTCCACTCGAAAATCAAGAGAGAATCTGATGTATTCTATCGTTACAGGAACAGATTTGTTCTAATCGATTGAAATGCCCCCTCGTATGGAGTCGGGGATACACTCAAAGCTTGAGTGAAACATTCACTCTCGCGATTTCGAGCGGCGGTATTTTCACTTTCCCACCGAGTGAAAATACCGCCACTTTTCACTCGTTTTGAATGAAATCCCACCACCGGGAAATTTAGGGAGTGCGGCGAAATTTACACAACCCTTTCTTCGCTTCCTTTCGCCCATTATTTAACCTTTTACCAAACATTTACACTAGGACTATAGTATTTATTTATTTACTCGTCATTAACGAGGAAGGGAGCGACGTTATTTGACGCGGAATTAAGGGAAAGAAGAAGGATAAAACAGAACGAAATGAGAGGAAGAGGGAGGAAAGGAAGAGCAGAGAAGACAGGCGAATGGAGCGTGAAGGAACAATAATCTACGATGAAAAAGAAATTAATGAATTCATCATTAAATGGATGAAAAATTTGCGCGCAATAATTGGTTCGCAGGCTCAGTCGCAGCGAAATGTCGTCGTCGGTGCGAGCGACGTGAATTTACGGGAGAGCGAAGAATTTGTGAACAAACGGTGAGAGGGAGAAGGGGAGGGGGGAAGACGTAAAATATTATATCGCGATCGTATCTCCCCGGGTATCGCGCAAATGCGCGAGCTCGTGCATTACGGGCCGTTACTTACCGCTTTATTACACCGAACGCCGTCCGCGACACGGAAATAACACGGGCGCGTTTAAGCGATCGTAAAGGGTCCGCGCCACGCGTTTCGTCTCTTTATTTCGTCATTCCCCGTCCGGAAACGGGGGATTATTTGCGCGACCGTTCGGTTATTCGTCGCGACGATAAAAATCTCGCGGCCTCGGACGAGCGGCTGCGAACATATCGCGAGCCTGCGAATGTACTCCCCGCCGTCGCGATCCGCGTAATTGCCGCGCGATCGAATCCGCTTTTCCGACGTTACTCCATTCGGCAATTGTCCGCTCGCTCGCTCGCTCGCGCGACGGGGGCCAGTTTTAATATCATCGTCCCGCCGCTGCGATCCACGTCTTAATTAATCAAGCCGCGGTTAAACGGCGCTTTTTCTCACAAGTTGCGTGAGGTAATTAATGGGGAAAGTTCTCCCCCCCCCCCCGTCTCGTAAAGTGCGGCCGTCCGTGAAAAATGCGAGCCGTCGTCGTCGAAAGCGATATTTCACATTTATGATTGCAATTGCTTTTTTTCGCCTTAACGATCGCAAAAGCGTGCGGAACGGCAGGTTTCCGCGTGTGCGGCTACGTACGAATATTACAGTCGATCTTTAACTTCACAGCGACACGGAGGATATTCGCATCGTGAACGTTAAGAAGGATTCCGAAACTAAATGGGTGGATTTACGGACGAAGTACCTTAAGCATTCACGTCGTCGCCGGCGTCATCGTCGTCGTCATCGTCGGCGGAGCGCGTTCGATACAATAGCCGAGCGCTCGCCATTCTCGCCGGAAGTTCGGCATTCCCGGCTGAATACGGCGGGGTCAACAGTACGCGCCGTATTACCGCCGGCCGACAGATATTGGCGTTTCCGTATCGAGGGTGCCGCGTCCCGAGGAGCAGCTGGATTTTCCGTAGGAGCGGCTAATTTGGATGCAGGTCGTTCGCGAGAAAATCCACGGCTCTCCGGCGCGAACACCGGACGCAGTAATGCGGCGGCTCCGTCCGCCGTTTCCGCAATATGAGCCGGCAACGGCGAGCGGGAAAGTGTAGCGCCGAGTCGAGCCGTCGGAAGAAAAAAGGGTCGTACGTAAATAAAGAACGTTTCGCCTTGTTCCACTGAATTACGGCGCGCGTAATTACGGACCGCCGCCGCCGCCATCGCGCCGGCTGAGAGAGAGATTAATGAGAGCTGAGGTAAAATGAGCGCCGGCAGGAATGACGGGCGATCTTTTGCGGAAAATCGATCCTCCCGTCGGCCTTGAATCGAAATGGAATCGATTGATGCTGAAGAAGTCGGGTTGAAAGAATCGATTTCTCATAAATCGGTCTTAAAAGATCGCACGTAACGATTTAAGCTGCATGTTTTCTTATTATTTCATCAATGTAATGCATCCGTTCAATCTAGAATTCACTGACTTTTACGTACAAGAGTGACTCAACTCGTGCGAAATGTTTTCTATTATCCCCCGATATCGCGCGCACGCATTCTGCTCGATCGGTTTGAAGTCCAGCGAGAGTTCGGGTGTCTTCGTAAAATGGAAAATGCGTTCGATTTTCCACGCGCAGGATCGCCGTTTCCAGCGGAGGGGGGGGAGGGGGAAGGGTACGCGCGCGTTTACGCCGAAGTCGCGATACTAATTTTTCCAGCGACCTTTTAATTAAGCGACCCGAATCCCGGCCGTTTCTAAAGCCACGGCAAACTCTTCACGCTCGGCCGGTCGCTTTGACAACGTACGTTTTGCCAGAAACAAAAAAAAAATATATATAGGCGGCGTGTTGTTTCAACTGGTGGCGGCTGCGTGGGCGGCTGTCTGGCTCGATGTCGCTTTTGTTATGCTCGTGATGGCTACGCTATTAATCCCAGAGACAAGACCGTAAAAGGACATAATGGAAAGTATTGCGCACACTATGTACAAAGGATTCCACGGGGCGGTGAGCGTTCCGAAAAATCGGCGCAAATTAATTCGAAATGAAACCGACCGAAATATTATTTCTTCGTACGCACACAACGGAGAGAGAGAGAGAGAGAGAAGGTGCGTGTTCGAGTCCGCGTTTATTATCCCGTGGGCTACAAATACTCCCTTAGGCATACACGAAGCAAATTACCGCTGAATGCCAATACGAAACGTGGAAACGGAAAAGAACGGTGGTAACATAGCGCGCTGATAGTACAGCACTATAAAAAATAATACAATAGTCGAAATAGTATACACAGTAATAATGAAACTAATAATATATAGAGTAGTTGTAATATAAAAAATAACAGTAAAACATAGACCAATAAAATATAGACCACATAATAGAGAGATTAATACAAAGCAATGCGATAGCAGCAGCAATGGCAGCAAGCAATGGCAAAACGAAATATCAACTATTCAGAAGCAATTTATTTGTAAATGTAAACAAAAGCAATATTTAATGTTAAAAAATAAAGAGAAAAAAAGAGAGAGAGAGAGAAAGAGAGAATAGCTCGAACGGGAAATGACTCGCGTGTCGCAAACCGGCGGGATCGTTCGAGGGACGAATTTATCGGCCGGATGACTCGCTGATATCGCGACGGTGTCGAGTAAATTACACGAATTAAACGCGATGCGTTCGTCTTTTACCGTTTAACGCGGTCGGCCAGTCATAGCGCGTTCTTTATTAAGCTCATTAACGTCTGATATGAGCGTTAAAACGCCGCCGAGGTGGGCGCGCGGTCGCGGTTGTAAAAAGTTGGGCGATAAACCACCCACCCACCAGGTGTCCGGCAGGAGGGCACAGTACGACTCCGGACAACACGGTTTGATCAAGCTGCTCGCGTATTTCGCACCTCCAGGCGGACGCTAACGCGTCGCGGAAAATTAACGAACCGTGTCGGCTCGATGCTGTTATCGGTGCCAAGAGAAAAAAAGAAGGGGTGAGAGAGAGAGAGAGAGAGGGGGGGAAGGGAGAGGAAGAAAGTAGAAAAAGAGGGAAAATGTGATGAGAGAGCGGTGGACGATTACTCGCACCCCGTCGCGGACAGTTTCACGACGAATTAATACGTTTTCGGTTACGGGACCGCCGTAAATTAGGGCGCCGCGCGGCGGCGGCGGCGATAAATTGACGAACGTTAACGCGCGAACGGGCGCGTGTCGACGGAACAGCTGCTGCGCGTAATTTTTTTTCCCGCCACGCAATCAGCGCGCAAATCGTACGCGACGTGTGGCGGAGAGAATCGTTCTCTCTCCCCCCTCTCTCTCTCTCTCTCTCTCCGCCCCCTCCTCCGTTCGCTCTTGCCTCTTTTTCCCGCGCGCCCACCGTCATGAAGCGGGGTCGTCGCGCGCAGAAAATCGCACGAAACGTATCTCCGGCACGAACGAGACGGACAATTGGGGGAATTTGCGTTCCGTCTGTTAACATTCCGAACGGCAATTCGCACGATACGCACACACGGCTTCGCGACATTTTCGCTTCCTCGAGGATACATCGATTTCAGCTGCTGGGGAATCAAGTTTCTCGATTGCGATCGAGTTAATCACGAGACTCAAGAGCGAGAACAGCGTGTGTGTGTGTGTCTGTGTGTGAAATTATAGTGAGAAAAGATATTTCGTACTTTCGTGACTTCCTAATTGCATGGTGAAACGATTATAGTTGGGAAAGTTATTTTTTAATTGCCTATTGTAGAAGAACGCATTTTCGTGGTGAAAAATAATTGCAGTGAGATTAATAATGTGTTTCCTTTCTATGCAGTCTGTCATTGCGGCGTCGGTACGCGGGGAAAAAAGCTCAATTCCTGCAACTGGAACCGGGGACTAGATGAAAATCCGTGGTGACGGGGGGGGGGGATGATATCTCTCTGTTTCTGCCGCGACTCGCACGTTTCTCGTGTGAACATTCAGCTGCGTTAAAACTCGGCCGGGACAACCTCGAGCGATTGACTGAGTGGCAACCTCCTACGGGAACCTTTCTGTTCCTATAACCGAGTTTTTGCCCGGTCCCCGGGCAACGGGAAATTCGGTTACACTAGCGGAATTGTTTTTCCATGTAGTTGCACGGTGAAAATACTATATCCAGGAAATTCATTTTTACAGTAAAAAAGAAAAAAAAACCCTGTAGCGAGTTTAATACGTACAGGAAGAAGGTAAATTCAAAGAAATAATTGCTTCGACACTCCTTAGCGAATGTTTTTACTCGACTCGAGTGAAAGATTTTCCAAGTAAATGATTTAAGTAAAATTACCGGAGTAATTATTTATTTGAACTTCTGGGACTTCTTTCTGCGTAATATTGCAGACTGCGACGTCGTAAGACAGAGGAGGAGGGTTCCTCCGTGGTCGTTGCTTCCTGAAAATATCGATTTCCGATTACGAAGAGGAATAAGATTCTCGATTAAGTTGACGAGCGAACGGCGTGCGTGTGTGAATTAGGCTGTCATCGCGGGGTCAACAGACCGAGGAGGACACGTTGCTCAAATATTGAAGCAGACCGGCGAACATGACTTGTAGATGAGAGATGAGCCGCCCATACTGATCCGGACGTTTCTCTCATCGTCGGCGACCGCGGCATCAACGTAAACATCGCGTTACCGATACACGTTTCGATAAAAACCGTGGGCGCGTAAATGTTTTGAACTTCCGGCTGATAACACGGCACTTTTTGCGCGCATCGAGGAGCGCTTGAAAAATTGTTCGGCGCGCCGGTTGCAGTAAACTCTTCTTCCGCGCTGAAAAAACAACCTCGATGTTCACCACGTCGTCTGAACGAAAGGGCGTAATAGAGAAAGTAAAAACTCATTTCGGCGGCTAAAGAGCGCCCAATGTGGCGCCGCAATCGAATCGGACGAGCTTCGTATAAACAAATTTGGCTTCGCCGCTTCGGGATATTTCTCACCCTTCATTTTCGCGGAAACGTTCTCGCGAAACACCGTCCGATTCCGGGGATTGAATTTTCAGATGAAAAAATAACGCGGTTACGACCGCGAGGTTTATGATTTTTCGCGATGCGCTATGAATTCCGTCGAAATCGCTGCGACGCGAAGGTAATTCGACGTTCTAAGTACGAGAATGTGCTGTCATCGCGCTGCGATTCGCCGCACGATCGTATATAAACCGTGTTACGCCGTTACCGCTAATCACTTCGCCGCTCACGGGGAGCTTTCACGGCGGCTCGCGCGAAAATAGAATTTTAGATTCGCGCGCGTAAAATAGCCGCGCGAACAGAACCGTTCGTCCGGCCGGTGGAAAGTTTTCAAGCGTTTTAAATCGTCGCGCTAAAGTCCCTCGTAACGTTAGGTATAGTTAAAGCGGCTTTCAGCGCGGCGTAGTGTCACCCTACACCGTGTCGTTAACATAATTTCGCCGTCATCTGGCTCCTCGGAACTCCGCGCCTCGCGATATCGCGCCTAACGCACGGCACATGCATAAAACGACTCGATAAGCACGGAACTCGCGAAATATCGTCGGAAGACAATCTCCCGCCTCCCCTCTCCCCCTCTCGCTCTCTCTTTCTCTCGTAAGAGCTCGAAACTCAGTGAATTTCAAGTCTGACACGTGTCAAGGCTGAAACTTGACGAACTTTCGTGAAACTCGATGGCTACGGTCAGTTGCAGAAAAGTTGCAACATTTTCTTTTTTATGTTTGATATTCGCAAGTATTAGGTTGGTGCATATGAAATGTCGGATTCTTAAGTGATTGTATAAAACTGTATATCTTTCTTCAAAAGCTGTTTATTCAATCAAAGTATGCTCCATTCGCTTCAATACACTTCTCCCAACGAGATTTTAAAGCGTAGATGCCTGTCTTAAAAAAATTTTGGTCTTTAGAATTAATAAACTCTGATATCGAGTTTTTTAGACTGTCTTCATTTTCATGGTGTTTGCCTCTTAAAAACAGCTCTAAATGCTTGAAAAAATGAAAATCGGTCGGCGAGAGATCCGGTGAATATGGTGGATGCTGCAAAACTTCATATTCCAGTTCGTTCAGTTTCGCAATTGTTTTGTGCGATGTGTGCGGCCGAGCGTTGTCATGGAGCAGTAGCGGGCCATGCCGATTCACAAGCGATGGGAGTACAATTTGGTGTCTCAATATCGTTGTATGGTCAACTTTCATCCTGATAGCAAGTTCCCTCGTGGATACGGCTGGATCCGCTTCCACTAGAGCCTTCAGGTCATCATTATTCACAGACGTTTTGGGTCTTCCGCGCGGCTCATTTTGCAGTGAAAAATCGCCAGTCCGAAATTTTTCGAACCAACGCTGCACTTTCCGATTGTTAACCGTATTCTCCCCAAACGCTTGGTTTATGTTGCGTGCAGCTTTTGCAGCACTATTACCAAGTTTGTACTCATATAAGAAAATGACGCGAATGTCGGCAGAATTCATATCGGTAATAAACTCAAAAGAAATAAAAAAGGGAAGACCTTCGAGAAAACCTATTTTGTTGAAATGAGTCTCTGGCAATGGACAATACGAGTATGAATGAGGTTATGCCAAATACAAAAGTATAACGAAAACAGGGAGGAAAACGTCCGCATGTAAAGAGAATGCGACATTTCATACGCACCAACCTAATATAATCGCTTAAGTGGGAGAATTGAGGTCGGGAAAATGATATCTTTTGTTTCTTCCAGTAAGTGTTACTAGAAAGTGTCAGAGTGATAATAATCACTTGAACGCGCGTTCCCGCTCTTCGGAGTCGGAGCCAACAAAAGATATAATTGATGCTGAAAATGTGATGATAAATTTAATGGGATTTCTCTCGGCGAGAGGAAGCGAATGTTTCATTCACAAGCTTGGAGTGGATTCTGACTCCATACAAGCGGATGCTTCGATCGATCCGAGTGAACACGTTTCCGTGACGGTGGAGTACAGTCGTGTGTGCTGTGACGTACCTTGATTGAAAATTACACGATTCTCAGCCTCTACGTGTAAGCTCACAAGATGAAAACCATTGTAATAAGGATTAAAACTCTATCATTGGAGTAACTTGTGTGCGATTCTCAGTCTTACATGTGTGAAGCCGAAATGATGAACTCTCGATCTCGAGGGGAAATATTTGCTCCGCGATTCGGAGCGCGGAATTCGTTCCACGCGAAGTCACTCGAATTCGAGTGACTCGCCGGTCACCCCGAGAAATTTAAAGGAAATTAAACATTTAAAATACGAACCTTTCGTTAGCCGGGTGGAGGTCGAAGGAGGCGAGGAAAATTCAGCGCTTCGAGGGGAGCGAAAGGTTATCCCGCGATATTGAAAAATTAACGTTCGCATTTCTTCGTTCGAGGATTGAGGGGGAGGGAGAGAGAGAGAGAGAGAGAGAAGGAAAGGGAGGGGTTATTCTTGGCAACGGTGATCGAAACGCTTACCCCTTTATAATCCCTTTATACTCCCCCTCCCGGCGGTGAATAAAAGAAGACGCGAGAGTCGGGAGAGGAAACGTGATAATGGCGCTCGTCTGAGACGCAGCCTCCGCTCGTAGTTCGCCGGATCCATTTAGCTTCGTACCTTGAATACCCCGAACGCCAAAGTTGGATTGCCTCGGCGTTACGAGCGGGAAGGGGAAACAGACGCGCGCGCGTCGGCGAACTGGAATTAAACGCGTCGATGTGATCCACGCTATTTAGCACGATCGGCCGTCTATCGGCTTGAAATACGCGTGGGCTTGAACAATTTCGGCGATCGGCGTTGCGGCTAAACTCCGGAGGAGGAACGGCTCACGCTCTCGCGGATATGAATCCTCGGGGTTAAATCTAGCGTATTTCGTTGGCAGATAAAAAGAGCAAAGGATAAATAGATGGATGGATAGATGGATGGGTGGATAGAGAAAGGGAAGGGAAGGGGGGGAGAGAGAGCGTTCGAGGTGAACAGACGAAGAGCGAGGGAGAGAGCGGGAACGAGCGGGCGAACAAATATATCGTTTCGGAATCGCGTAAATTTTCGTTTCCGGCTCTACCCGACGAACTTGCTCGACGGACCTGTTGCACTAACGTAATAATTCATAATCGCGCGACGCCAACTTCTCGCCCGGTGTTTGGCTTTTCGCCCGGTTGCGAATTTTACGCAAGCCTCGCGCGCGCGAGGGATATAATCGACCGCCTCGTAAAAGTGTGCGCGCGCGGCTATGTATGTTAGATGAGCGATAGCGTTCTAATTCCGGCCGGGCACGCGATGCGCCGGAGGCACGGGTGCTCGCTCTTTTTTCGGGTCACAGGGTGGGGATTCTCGCGTGCCGCCCTGAGACGTACCGGATTAATAAAATATCGAGCGAAGGCGCGAACCGACGATGGCTGTGTGCTCGATTAAACTCGCTAACCGTCCGTCGGCGGTCGAGCGAACGAAGCTTTTCCTCGATCGAAGCCTCTGCGAAGCCAGCGGAACCGAAATCGGTAAAACCGGAACTATCGGGCCACTCGGTCGAGGAAATGCACGAAAATTGACACAGGTATGGCAAACCGACATGCTCTCGTGTTTCTCGTCTATAAAATACTAAATCCTGTCGGGCGGGATTTACACGAACTTCGTCTGCTGTGTACAGTAGTTTACCCTGAAGTGGCGGTTTCCGTTTGCAAGCGCGTCAGCGCCCTGTTATTTCCGCCGTTTGATTTTTTGGCGTGCCGAGGTCTCGTTGAACTTCCTTCTCGTGAGAATTCAAGTGTCAAATAGAAGATGAGCGATTTGTTTGACAACGCTGTTTACTAGTGTGAATTTGGATCCTTTCAAATCACTTTGGATCTTGGGCCGATATTTATCCTCCGTCACTGAACCACGCGAGGAAAGTTAGGGTCGAGTTGTTCCGTGAACCGTGATACCTGGATTTATCGGTCTTTCAACCGATGTACCTGAATCCCCTTACGAAATATCATTTTATAGAATACAGTTTAAGCTGATGATTAGTTTCCCCGTTTTTCTTGTTCATTTGTTTAAGATAATCGAAGAAAAGTCAAAAGATTCCTTTCCACATAATAAAGGAGGTAATATGCCTCGTAAATGAAAAAAAGAGTTTTAAAATATGTAAGATTAAAAATAACATGTAAAGATACGTAATAAGTGCAGAAAATAATAATTTCATTTATGCTTTTATTTCAGGTTTTTTTGGATAATTTTTTTTTAAACGGACGTGTTATAGATATGTCAGTTTCTAGGGGCGTCGAACTCCAAGCTTTTTAAAAAATAACTACTCGCAAGGGAATATGTATAAAGAATTCTCATATGTTAATATTTTCATAAGACCATCGTAGATTTTGGTAGAGAACAGTTCCTGCAGTTTGCAATTCATGCGTATAAACTGTAGTTCCACATCTTCGACGAGATTTAAGAACCCAGAAATCAAATAGTACATCGATTTCGGCGCTGTTCCTCTAATAATTTTGAACGACAGATCTCGCTTATCTACGATTCTTACCGACGAGAACGATTTAGATTCGACAGGGACGGCGAAAAGCTCTCGCAGGGTTTCCCCGGACAAAACAATCTCGCGATTTCGCCCTGCGCCCTCATCTTTCCCTCGGCGAGTCACGAACAATGTCGGATACCCGGTCCGGAAAATCTCGCCCGGTCGTAGCGCGATCGCGCTCTTACCATCGCCGTCGGATTCCGAGCACGCGTTTCCGCCGTTCTCCCCCGGCGACTCGTGGTTGAACAACGCGCGCCCAGGGGCGGCCAGGGGGCGCGAATAAGCGAGGTAAGGGTTGGGATTGGGTGGATGGCGGCGACGTCGTGGTGTGTGAGCGAGCGGAGACCATCCAATCTGACTAAAACGAGATCCTCCGGTACGCAGAACGTGGCGTGAAACCTCATGGCTCCCCCTGAAATACCGTTCCCTCTTTTTTCTCCCTTTTTTTACTCCTCTCTCCCCTTTCCTTCGCCTCTTGACGCCGCTGGAGCGACGGAAGGTAGCGGCGGCGACGGTTGGTGGGCGAGCGGTCGGTGACGCGCGGTTTGCTTTCTCGCTTCTCCTTTCTTTTTTGTCACTTTTTTCCTCTCTTTTCTTTTTTACTCCGTTCCCTCTCGTCTCACACGTCGCTGTGTCGCGGAGAATCGCCGGACGGGCGGGCGGGCGGACGGGCTCGTTTCATCACTGCCACCGCGGTTCCTCTCGGAAATGGAAATTTCGCCGGGATATTATGGATCTCGCGGCCGGAAAATAGGGTGGACCGCCGAGGGGTTAGGCGTCAAGTGAATATTCGACCCGGAACACCACCGCCACGGGGGACGGATCGCGCGGATCTTCGCGCGGCGTTAACTTAACACCGCCAAGTGAATGTACGTTATTAAGTTTCACCGAGCGAGCGAGAGGGGGGAGGCGGGTTATATCGATTCACGCGCGGAAAATGGGACAACTGCGGCGCGGGGAGGATATTAATTGAATATTCGGTCGATACGACAGATAGATCGCAAAGATTTCCGCGATGAATTGCCCGACGACGGGGAAGCCGGGCCGGCGTTATTAAATCCCGACGGAATCGTCGTGGATGGAAAAAGGGACGAGTCACGGACGGCGCGCTTGGATATCGGACGTATTTGACCGAGCATCTTCGCGGCGAACTGTGTACTGAAACAAGAGAGAGGGGGAGGGGGGAGGAGGAGGGAGGAAGACGCGTCGGTTTGTGTGGACGACGAACCGTATCTCGCTGCGATCGATATACGACATTTAGCCCTTGGAACGATTATCGCATCGCAGATTCCAGACGTCGGAAATGGCCAGGATTTATCGGCCGAGCGCCCTGCCGCGCGCCCCCACGGCCACGAAAATGATTGCAATTAATTACATGTTTCCCCCGAGTCGAGCTCTGCCCCGAATATGATATACGGCGTGTCCCGACGGTCAGGCGTGCTTCGCCGGAACTACAAATACTGAATTGCGGGCTTACGATTGCGATTAATTATCGAAAGACCGAAGAAATCCGAATGTTTCAATTCCGCACTCGGCGTTGAGAGGGTTCAAGATGAGTCTGATTTATTCTTAGTTTGCGCCCTGCTCGTTTATATTTAACCTAATTTAAAAGAAGGCGATGCATCAAAATCAACTCTTCAACTGTTGTCATGTCTTTTAGTCGCTTTTGTTCTCATTCACTGGATAACCATTCCTCACTGTGTAATTTGCATTCGATCAATCATCATCATCAACATTATTATTATTATTACATAGTCCCGCAAAATTAGAAACAGCATGTCGCTGCAATAATCATAATTAGGACGCGTCCTCTCTCTCTCTCTCTCTCTCTCTCTCTCCCGGTCACCTACAGTCACCCGCAGAGCCAAAATAAATATAAGTTTATCTAAAACGCCTGTTTTCCCCTCTTCCCCCGCCTCCTCCGTAAAATAACACCGAGACTATACCGAGCTTGTTTTCGCCGCACTCTTTAAACGCCAATTTCCCGCGGAGGTCCTTTTTGCGAGGAGGGACGCGGCTTGTCTACTTTGAGCGCGAATTTCCGCGCCGCCGGCCGACACGTACTCTTTGTGTCCGCGCGACGGCGGAAACTCGATAGAATGAATTATCATGAAACTTGGCGGATTATGAGAGCACGAAAGCTTCCATTAAAGGAAGGGGAGCTCCGTGGTGGCGAGGGCGTTTCAACGGTATCGGATGATGATAATAACGTCTCTCCGAGGGCGGCGAATCGAACGACGGACAGAGAAGATGGGTGCTCACCATTTCCGGTTATCATTCTCCTGCTTTGCCCCCCCCCCCCNCCCCCCCAGCCCCGCAACACTTTGTTCATTTGGAACGAGAGAGATGCTTCTCGGTTGTCGGGGCTACGCAAAACCAGGGACAGATTCAACGACGGGAACTTTAATTATGTATTAATGGCCGCATAACTGCGCGGGAGCCTGCGGGGGTCCGCAACTTCTTAGTGAATTTTCTCTCGCGAAACTTTCGAAGCTTCCGGAAACAGCGAGCGAGTGGCTCACTGGGGAGAGGGCACGGGGGTGAGAGAGAAGAAAAGGCAAAGGGAGATCCGACGCGCGCGGAGTAGGTGTCCAGAAGTTCGTTCGGATATTTTTTTTTCTTATTCGCGCGATCTGCTTATCTTCACTTAATCCAGCTGATAAAAGTTTTAAATGGCTGCAGAGGCGGCTGTTTACCGGGGGGAGGGGGGGGGGAGAGGGGGGAGTCGCGGTACTTCGAATTGATTCCTCGCAGAATCGCTCGCAGGTCGGCGCGGGGTGCATCCTCAGCGTTTCAGCATGGATCGTCGTGTAAATTGGAAGGTGAGAGAAAGAAAAAAAAAAGGACCGTCGCGTTTAACCGCCGGAAGTGTCCTCTCGGGCTTCTTGGCTCGTCCCTCGATTTGCCGTGAGTGCTAATTACGTGTATCGTGTGATGGCTCTTCTTTCTCTCTCTCTCTCTCTCTCTCCCTCTTTCGCCCCGCTGTAGACGACGGATGGAGTCGCGCGGACGCAAAAGCCTAAAGAATCCGCCAACCGGCAAAATCGCGAGCCCGCCTTTCCATCAATCTCTGTCGCGCGCTGGTATTGCAAAGAAGCGCCTTTAAAGCGCCGCAAAATCGCGAGGAGACAGAACGAACATTACAATCGGGCCGAGTGAAAAGAATTTCCAGCGCGCTTCGCTTACCCGATTCGACTTCTTGAGGGAAAGAGAGAGGGAGGGAGGGAGGGAGGAAGAGAGAGAGAGAGAGAGAGAGAAGTTTTTAGCGCTTGATTCTCTCGCCTAATTGAAACCGGAGCCGAGAGCAGCGAATTAAAGAGGCACACACGTGTTTCAAGAGTGTTTTAATTTCAGGAAAGACCCCGCGATTCTGCAATTTGACGCGCAATTTGCGCCTTTTTCGCGTCGACTGTTCTCTTATGCATACAAAACTATTATAATCAGAACTATAATAATCTTATCATTACAATTAGAGTTACTTACGCGATTTTAAATCTCTCTCTTTTCCTCTCTCACTCTCACTCTCTCTTATATATATAACACTGAAAATCATGTAATTTCCCAACTAGAGAATGATACAACGTACGTGACGGCGACTGTGTACACGACGGTCCGTCGATTATCATATCCCTCGTTAATTCTCGTTTTGCATATTACGTCGCGTCGCCATTGCTCGAGAAGAAAAGAATCGATGCGCCGCCGAGAATGGTAGGAAGGAAAAAGGAAGGGATCGAGGAAACGGGAGGGGGGAGGGAAAGGGACCAAACGAGGAGAACGGGGATTTGATTAAAGTGAGTATAATTGCTACCCCCGAGCGAACGTGGGCGCGTTTTTCCGCGAGCTTGCGGAAATACTCGTGATTTCAGCGCGTTGCGCGTAACGTGCGCGTCCTGCCGCTTCCCTTTCCCGTCCCTATGAGCGAAGACCACCCTGTCGCGCGGGACCCGATGGTTTTATTTCGAACCTGTGTGCACAATGCCGATCATAATGAGCGCAGACGTGGAGGCGCGTATTCAGGGGGACAGAGGGCGGGAGGGGAGGCGTGTCGACGCAGTCGGCGGTGAAAACAGAGAAGAGTGATCCGGCAGTGACTCTCGACGGTACAAACAGGGCTAACCAGCCCTCCAAAAAGCCATTACTCACCGGCCGTGTCCCGCTGTCAGGTACAATTTGTTCTACTCCGCGAAAGCGAGAAGAACGACGCGCGCCTCATGCTGGCTGTGACAGATGAGCTAGCTCGGGCCGCGTATGAACGAAAAAAGGAGAAAATCGTGCGACGATGACGAGGACGGGGAGACGGCGACAACGACGACGGGGACGACGACGGCGACTGCGAAGCGGCCGTCGCATCGAGCGAGATTTCAGCCGACATAAATCAAACCGTACCGAAATTAATCCATGCGCGCCCAACGACGCGGAATACGAGAGGAGGAGGAGGAGAGAGAGAGAGAGGAGAGAAGTGGTCGTCGTTTGCCCGTTGCATCGCCAAACGGTGTCAAACAAATAACGCTTTAATTATACGCGTACAAGAGAGAGAGAGGGAGAGAGAGAGTGTGTATGTGTGTGTTGTGTTTAAATTCAGTCGGTTTACAAATACCGTCTCGCCACACGTTTTGAGAATCCCCCGCCCCTCCTGCCCCTGCCGCGCTAGCGATGATAAGTTTCGCAAACGGTGAGTTTTATTCGACGATAGGAAAGGGGGAAAAAATTTAATCGACTTAGTTCGATTAAATCTGGTCCATTGCGATATCAAACGCTTCTCATGTGCTGTCGTAATATTTTGCGAGATAAATATGTATCGAAGTCCTTGTTTACGCAATTTCCTGCGCAAATATCGGAATATAGATGAAACGCGCGTAACTCCGGTCTCGCTCGTGTCGCGTCGCGGTTTGATGTAAAAAATTAAAAAAGAATAATAATAAAAAAGAAAACACAGAAAATAGATCGGATTGCGAGCGCTAAATTTGTGACGGCCCGTACAAATTTAAGTTGTTACATCCGTCGCATGTCGCATTTAATAAAATATCATCCGTCATGTCGCGTTTAATAAAGTATTACTCTCGGTCGACTTCTTTTTTTCGTACTACGGAAACAGCAATCCTCTTTTTTTCCCCTTTACTTTAAAGGAAAAAAAAAGAGAAGAAAACGGAGAAGACAGAGAAGCGCAGAACGCGATATCGCCGCACGCGCTCCGTCCTCTGTTTTGCTTCACGCTGAAGTAAAACCGCGGCGAGCCTCTCGCGCGGCTCATGATAGATCGATGTCGTTAATTTCAATCTCGCTTTGTATCTCGCTGAGCCCCGTCTTAACGCGGAAGCCGCGACCGGAGGGCTACAAAGTCAACGAAGCCGGCAAAGGCGTGAAGATGCCGCGATAATTAAAGCGATCAGCACGAAGGACGATGTCGCCTGGCTCCTTTCTTTCACGCGCTCGCCTTAAATCGTCGAATCCATCAAGCTTTCCCGGAGAGAGAAGAGCCCGGAGGGGGGGGAGGGGGAGGAAGAAAGAGAGAGAGAGAGGGACAAAGACGCGAAAAGCAGTCTCGTCGCGTCGCATGCAAAGCTCCCGATGATGCCTTTTCGCGGATACCGCAGCGCAAAGGGCAGAAGAAGAAGCAGAAGGAAAAGAAGGAGGAGGGGAAATCAAGAGAAAGACGTCTTGAGTTTGACCCACTCTCGCGGAAACGAGAAGATAAAGACGCGCGGTAGAGAAACCCCTCCCCGCCCCCTCCGCCCTCTGTCCCCCCCGACGGACTGGAATAAACGCTAAGAAAATAATCCCGCGGCTTCCAAACGAGATGCCCTCTCCCCAGGTTTCCTTTATCCTTCTCTCCGTCTCTCTTACCCTCTCCCTCTCTCTCTCTTTCTTTCTCTCCGCCTCCCCTGCTGCGTTACGGAACTCTTAAACCACGTATTCATGAGAATACCGTGGAAAAGCCCGAGCGCGTCGCGCAGGTGGATATACGCCGCATTCAACGCGCGGCCCTTCCCTCCCCCCCGACTCTTTTCCCTTTTATTTCCTAGGACGAGGACCGGAGGCGTTTCCGAGAGCGCGTTCGTGCCCACGCACGCGAAGCGGGCGAGACGACGGGGGGTGAAGGGGCGGGGGAGTAATCTGATTTCAGCGGATCCATCGCGAGAGAAGCGCGCCGCCTCTGTCCGCGTATGATTAATGCGCGAAAGCTGAGGAGCTGGAGCGCCGATAAAATATTGACTGGCGTCCTCGGACACGCGCGGAGAGTAGGAGAGGGTGGAGTACGCGTCCGATTCTCGGCTGCTTTCTTGATACATTAACACGTTGAGCGTCGGGACCGGTGCGGCACCGTGATACCACCTCGTCTCATTGAGTTACGTGTGAAGCGCAGGATTGATTATGTAAGCGATCCCAGGAGGGGAAGGGGAGGCTACGAAGTCTACCAGATAAGGTTCGCGCGAGAGCGTCCTCCTCTGCAAATTTCTCGAAGTGAAATTCCGCTTGAAAAGTGGAGTGACAGCCGAGTCACCGGGAGTCGAGTAACTTTGCACTCATCCAGATTGAATACCGAGAGAAAAAGAGTATCTGGTATTTGTTGCTATAATTATCATAATGGTGAAAGAATTATGTAGTCGGGAGAATTCTTTTTCTGGCAATTGTTATTATAGTGTTGGTGGTAAGTTATAATAATCCTAAACGCATATTGTTATTGCTGTTTTTGTGATTAAAACCGTGGAAAGAGTAGAGAAGAAGACCGACACACCATTTCGCTCTTAGGCTCTAAAACTATGTTGAAGGATATGAAACTGAAATTTGCGTACGGATGCAAAACGGCAACAAATCTCTCGATCAAATTGGCAGTTTTTTGAAAGTTACTACATATTCTTTTGCAGATAATTACTTTTTAACAAGTTGGAAAAATATCTACTTAGAAAATTGTTAAGAAATAAAATAAAAGTTAAACATTGAAACACTGAAATTACATTTATTATATATCTTTACATGTTATCTTTAATCTTACGACGTGAGACGATATTTCTCAGCAAAGTTCAGGTATGCCGGTTAGAAGGCCAGTAAACTCAGGTACGTCGGTTCACGGAACAATCTAAACCTAATCTTCAAGTATCAGACTAACCCTAATCTTTCTCGCGTGATTCAGTGACGGAGAATAGAGATTGTACAAGATACAGAGTGATTCAAAAAGTTCAACACTTGCGCTAGTAAAACAATATCGTTCAATCAATTATTTACCACTGATTTCTCACTTTGAAATTTACAAGGAAAGGAAGAAAGTTCGAGAAAAACTTCAACACATCGAGAAAGCAATTAACGCCAATAACGTAACCAAATCGCGCTTACAAACAGAAACTGTCGCTTCACCTCCGCCTACTGCACAGTAGACGAAATTCACGTAGGACGTTCGACAGAATTTGGTACACTTTGCAGCCGAGAAACATAGATATGTCCATTTCCATGTTAGCTTAGATGCTTGTTCACTATAAGTGAGCCAAAAGTAACTATAATTTCTCTCGGTGAACTCTTCTACTCAGAATCTCTGAGTGAATATTTTTGCTCGAAATTAGGAAGCTCCGATTTCCGCCTTCAATTTGTCCCGCCGTGTCGGTATTTAGCGGCGCGTCAGCCGTTAATGAGATGCGCCAACACTCGCTGACTGCAAAAATGTTTACCGTGCAAACAGTACGTTGACCGCAGCGCGACGGTCTATCCCGCCCGATAGAATAGGACCGCTCGGGGGGAGGGAGGGGGTCGGAGGCAACACTTTGTTGCGCGCGATACAATCGACTTCGTCGACCGGCGGGGCTGACACCGAACACTGTGTCAACGTCGCGCTTTGATTCGCTTCCGCTCGCCACGTTCTCATCTTAGTGTTCGCCTCTGGTTCGACGGGTGAATTTCAAATCGAGGGCCGGCGCATGAAACGGCGTTAATGAAACCCGACCCGCGTTGCATCGTCAAACCCGCATCTGCACCGATCGAATGCGTCGCGGAAGACACGGCGCGATAAGTGCGCGACCGGGCGCGACCGGATCGGAGAACGATGATGGGGGAATTTCGGATCTCGAATCAAGATCGGTCGAGTTAATCTTGATTTTTAACTGAGTTAAAAGTTAGTCGCCTTATCAAGTTAACTTGGTTCAGTGAAAAGTTACCTAAACGAAGTTCTCAGGGAAAAATCATTTAAGGGGACGTTCGCTGTCATGGGTCGTACACGCGTTAAACTTTCCGTCTGGGTAATTTCAGATTTTCATTATTTGAATATCACTTGTAAAATATGTCGTATAATCATGTATTGATGCCGTAATATCGTGAATACTGCAGTTATCATGCCGCGGCATGCCGTAAATCTAAATGTTTTATCCGCAATTATATTGTTTTCACTAAAAATTGTAATATTCCAATGTGAAATATGAACAACATTAGAAATAAAAATTGTTTGCATAAACTGTGTAAATAAACAAAAATTTCTTGAAATAACCATGTTTGTTCTGTGCTGCACGTCTTGAACGTCATACATTTTTCTTGTTAATAATAATGATTTCTGCGGTCTTATGAATATTACAATGCATGTATTACAAGTGGAACTCAAAAATCCTCAAAAATCAACTTTTAAAGTATCGGACGGTACTGAAGAAACATCCCGTATATTTATTTATTTGCTACGACGGCGAATAAAATTTGCTGTCCCTCTGAATTATTCTTCTCCGTGCATTTGACGCTCGATCCAACATGCGAAGAGCCGATCTTGTACTTGGGTTCGTTTCGAAATTTCTTTCGATAAATTTCGAGATGCATTCGACATCCAACGCCGGAGTCTCGAGAAATACGCAGTAAGTAGATTTGGAGCGAGGGAGTGAAAAGAGAATCCGGAAGGTTCTGTAAAGTCGACTCGAGATAACGAGTGCCGTTTTCCTCTTTTTCCGTACACATGCGCAAATTCGCTTCTTCATCTTCTTCTTCTTTTTTCTCGTAAAATATGCCACGTAAGTAAATTTCAATTTTGCCGAACGCGAAACATTCCGAAATCGTAGGGAGCCGTGCGCTTCTGTTTATACACGTTCGTTCGGCGCGTCTACGTCAATTACCAAAACGTCATCAGCAGGCACTCTCTTAATTAACTGCAGTTGAAATTCCGGATTAATAAACGGGATTATTTTATTTGCCGAATCGCCCGGTACGGGCAGTATCGGTCGAACGTGTAAATATTTGGACGTGACGTGCGGCAACCGTAGAGCTTTCAAATTTATTTCGCGACAGCCGGAGAGAACAGGCGAGGAAGGGGCGGAGGGGACGCAGTTATTCAACGCGCAATCTCGTTTGAACAGGTGAACAAAAAAAAGTGCGAAAAAGACGATAAAGCGATGTCAAAGCGGTTTTTGATGACGGTACTGAAGTCTCACATACGCGCGGCAAACGAGGGGCGGCGGAAGGTAAACAAATTTCCGCCGTTAATATCTCTATATCGTGTGCCCCTTTGATCGAATGCGATTGAAAGGTGCCGAGACTTACGGCGAGATAAGAGACAAATTTCCATCGGGAGCGTCGGGATATTCCCCGAGAGACACACCGGGGAGACTTGGAATTCACACGGTGGACGAACGCGTCGCAAATCAGACTCGACCACAATGGTACTCGCGCGCTAAGATTTAATCGCATGCGCGGAGAGAGTAAGATGGAGAGAGAGAACGAGAGAGCGAGTGGAGAAAAAAGGGGGTAGGAAGGAGAGGAAGCCTGTAAGCAGCAATTTGTCCGGGCGGAAGGAAGAAGCGATGAAAGGGCATTTAAAGTTTCGCGGACAAGCGAGCCGACTTCACGCTACGCTAAATAAAGGGGGTTGGTTTACAGCGATAAAGGCGCGCCCAACTTCCTTCCTTTCTTCCTCCTTCCCTCCTATGACGTCGTTCCCCTTTGTCGAATGAAAAGGTGGTATCGCCGGGGAGAGAAAAGAAGAAAGAGGGGGAGAAGGGAAAGAGGGTGAAGAAGAGGCGGGAGGGAACGTAGAAGTCGGAGAAAGTACGGGAAGAAATCGAGAAACTTATCGTTCGAGGGTCCAATATACTTAAAGCCGCCGTTTCGTCCCTTTCTCGGGCCTCTCTTGCCGCGCTCGAGCGCCCTTCTACGACGTGGCTGACATCCAATAAGAAAGCCTGACACTCCCCGGAGAACTGAGCGCACCGGAGCTTGCTTCTCTCCACTTTTTGGATCGCGAAAGAGAAACGGAAACCAGCATCATCCGCCCTCTTCTCCTCCCCCCAAGACCTATCGTTAATTGCGACGGGGACGGACGCGCGGTCGAAAGCTCGCTGAGAGCCAGTCGATGTTTAATTACTCTCGAAAATACCGTCGAACCTGCCGGGGAAACTGGCAGCCCACGGCGCCGGTTTCGTCCGGCAAAGGAGAACGCGCAACTCTCTCGCGCTCGCTCTTCGTCGTATCTACGACTCCGAGACGATCCGTTCGCACATGCGAGATGAGAAATACTACATCCGTGATGTCGAGAGAGAGAGAGAGAGAGATCGTGGGAAATCAATTTCGCGCTTTCGGAGAACAGGCGATGCAGAGGCTAAGCTTGCAATGGCGACGTAAGTAAATAACATGAAACAAACAATATAGCAGAATTTCTACTAGATAATTTTTCACTAGAATTCCTCTCGGTGTAATGCCGATGGTCCGAGGTTGATCGACTTCCTTCGAACTCTGACGAAGTCAATCAGACCGATCAGCTGGCCCAACCAATCTAAGTAATCCGTCGTCCCACAATAAGCAGGAAGTTGCTTCCAGCCAACAATAGGGACTTGCCGAGCTCGTTATTGCGCGACACAATGCTGGCGAGTTTAGGGCTAAGTCGAGAGATCCGCCCGGCGAGATATGTGATTGCGGAATACGTACTAGCAATGTACCAGTGGTAGTAACGATAGTTGCTAGCGGACTCGACGCGAAACGCGACACCGGCGACGTTCCGCAGAGCCGCTCTTCCGCGCGTACGTCGCGCGGGACGACGTCTGCGCTCCGGATCGCACGAAACATCGCCGCTTTGACACGGCTCGATGCGGTTTCACAGCGCGGCGCCGCTCGTGTACGCGCAACTCGCGCATTGTGCGGGTGCGAGCCCTTCTCGTTCTCGCAAATGTTGTGAGCGGCCGACGGGAGTTATATTGAATTTCACCGCCGGCTTATTTGGTTGCAGAAGCGCGATAATGCACCCGTTCCGCGCCACGGGATTCGGAGAACCGTGCGCGCAAACCTCCTCGAGAGAGAGAGAGAGAGAGAGGAAGTGCGGTAATTTCCAACTCTTAAACCGCCCCTTTCCCTCTTTCGTCTTCATTCCATCCCCCGCGACCACCACGGATCGATATTGCGCGCGATCGCGCGCCGTAAACGACTTGCATTACTGCGGGGAAAGCGTCGGAACGGTATCGCATACACCGCGCGACGACGGCCGAGTTTACCCTTGGGGGCTTTTTTTTCTCCATCGACCGCACGACAGCGGATCTTCAGTTGACTTCCGCGTCGCTTTCCCGTACGACACGCGGGAAACACGCTTCCCTCCTCCTTCCCTTTTTCTTTTTCCCCTCCCCGACAGGAGGAACGCGAAAAAGTTCGCCGCTCCGACAGGTGCAGAGAGACGTCGGCTGCTGCATTTCATTTTAAAACAGATATTCCCTATCTCTCTCTCTCTCTCTCTCGGCTATTCTCCCCGACTACGTGATTCTTGAAAAGAGAAAAAAAAGCGAGGGACACTAAAAAATACCAACACATCGGCTGTTATCCCCGAACGTGTGCGCGCCTTGTTCCAGCACCGAATAAAATTTGCCGGCAGCGGTTATTTTTTTCGCCTTGCATTGTAAATATATTTGTACAGGTGTCTCGGAGAATGCGACAAAAAATAATATCTCAGAAACAATTGATATGTGTGGTAAAATTAACAAGCGCTCTCTCTCTCTCTCTCTCTCTCTCTCTCACTCAGGATTTCGATTAGCGGCGCAGAACTACGATAATCGTAATCACGTTAGCCACTCGCGAGTAATTTCCTCTCGGCGAATTACGGCGCGAGCACGAGAGATGTCGCGAGTCCTCGCGCGCGAGCGCCTTTTTCCATCGAAGAGGGGAAAGATCTTTTCCTATTTATTTATAACTGAGTCCCGGCTTGATTATGCAATCTGCTTTGTGCAATCGGGGAACACTTCTGCCATGCACGGAAATGCATTACCCTCGCCACTACCGCGTGGCGCCCCTCCGCGTATAAAGCAGCCGACGAGATTTCGAGGCAAGGAATTCAGCAGTGAAATTCGCTCGCGTCGTGAAAAATGCAAACGCGCGAAAGCGGAAAAAACGAAAGAAAGGAAAAGAGAGAGAGAGAGAGAGAGGGGGGAAGCGGAGTGCCTGCAACGCAGGAGCGGCAGCGCGGTACCCCTCGGGGCCGAGCGAAAAACTGGAGAAATAGTTTGAACTTCGAATTACCCACCCGGATGTACGCGATGTTTGCTAGATTACGAGCATTCGTAAGCCACCGCCGCCGGGCGCTACACACATTTGGTGCAAAAAGAGGAATTCCGAGAGGTAGTACTCCCCGAGTAACTCCGTCGAATGGAATTCCCATTATTTACAGCTCGCCGGTTCATCTTCTCGCCGGGGGTATATCAAAAGTCGTATTTCTTCCCGAGAAGTCAATACCGCGGATGCAGCATTCATAAACCTTATAACTCGCTTTAATAAAGCGAGATATAGCGAAAGCGAGACTGCTGTTGCCACGTATCGGACGAATGAAGGGATGGAGATAAATAAAAAAAAAAGAACGGAGGAAAGAAGAAAAAGACAGAAAATATTCTTCAGCGTCTCTCTCTCTCTCTCTCTCTCTCTCTCTGCACGCTATTGTTGCAAGAATTTCAACTCTCCACGTTCGCCGCTAACTTTATTTTATAAGCTACTAGTTCCACGGAAACAATCTACGCGAACAGCAGCGAATATTTGTTAAATTTATTAATTAGCCGCTCGCCCTTGCCCCGATCCCCGCCAATTTTCTCACCGTCTATCAAATTAGTTGCTCGACAATCGCGAACTTTCCCCAGGCATGCAATTATCGAGCTGGAAACACGCGGGAGAGAAGGGGGGAGGGTATGCGAATCCCCGTCTTCGCCCTCTAAGACACCGCCGCGCACCGTCGGCAGCACGTCTGAATGACGTTGCTTTCGAGTATACTCGGAAAATGACTGCCGCGGACAGCAAAGAATGCCGCGAAGTGTAGCAAGAAAGGAGACGGTAAAAACTATGGTGCCGCGGTAACAAGCCAGAGAGCGGAAAAATGAAAGAGAAAGAGAGAGAGAGAGAGAGAGAGAGAGAAGAAAACGAAGAGAAGTCTTCTCTTCGAAAGAACATCGGACAGGTTTCTCTCGAGTGTGTGATTAATTTCCCTTTTAACTATGGCAATTTATTCTGTCATCCGCAGCGGAGTCTTTTCGAGCTTATTCGGCGCGAACCGCGTCCTCCGAGACGCGACGCTTCGGCGACGAGGGTGATTAACCGTGTCCGAAGACACGGCGTCGCGGTGGTGTTTTAAATGCAAGATGGAGCCGCGTTTTGAACCGTCGGGACCATAAATCAAGATACCAGGAGGCGACAAATCGCGATCGCGCGTGCGACCACTCTCTCTCTCTCTCTCTCTCTCTTTCTTCCTCCCTCCCGGCGGACTTGTTTCCCATCGCGAAAACCGCGATGATTAAGGAAAAATTCTCCCCGACCGTGATAAAGACGTGTTCGCGCGCAGACGATGCGATTAATCGCTCGACCGATCTCGTCACCGAGCGCAAGGGAGGCAACCTTTCCTTCCTCACTCCCTCCTCCGGTTCGCCGAAGCGTTCTCGAATACAATTCGTGCTTGAAAATTGGCCCCGCGGTATCCCGCAGGACGGAGAGCGAGCTCTCTCCGGACAAAAACGACCCGCCGCCGCAGTGGTGGTGAATGGAAGGAACGGAAGATTTTCTCCGAGATGATGATTCAACCGGCGGACGAGGGGCGGGGGGAAGGGAGGGAAGACGACGGCGCCGGAGGCACGGTTAAGGGGAAATCTCGGAGTATCTCCCGCGTGCATTCACCTTCCCTCGCAATTGTCTGAACGCCTGGAACTATCCTGATGTGTGTCGCCGTTGAGAGAAGCGGGGGAAGGGGTGAGACAGGGTGGGACGGTTCCGTGGTGTGCCCGCGTGCACAGTGCCGCGCATTAATACTGTCCCATTCCCCGGGTATAACGACATCGGGTATTTCGAATCGGACGTGTGAATATTTGCGCTCATCATGACTGCTGATTCTTCCGTGAGCCGGTAAAGATGTTCCAAAGCAGCGGTATTAACCCTCTAATGGCAAGGTGGATTTTCAACGTGTCCAGGAAAGTCAAATCCCAATGTGCTGGGAGATTTTTTTGGGGGGGAGGCGGGTTTGATGAGAAATTTTCGAGAAATTTTCGAAATTTTCGCTTTGTGAGAAATGTTGAGCCGCCCGGTGAGACATTTGTGACGTCCAGTGTGCGTTGGTGAAAATAAACGGAACTGCGCGCGGCGGAGCTACTTCCGCGTGACGACGCTCGGCGACGGCGATAGCGGCGACCACGACGTCCCCTCGTTATCTGTATGCAATATGCATGGAAGAAAATATGTGTGCGCGAGTCTATAATTTAGCGGCGGCGGACGGACGGCGGATCTGCGGGACTCGCGTCCGAGTGTGCAAATGTATCGTGTTGACAGAGACGGAGAGAGCGCATCGGCCGAAACCGCGCCGGCGGTCGTTTGCCGACTGTCCCTCCTCCATCGAGTTAATATCCTATGCCGTGTCTTCGCGTGCTCGCATCAAAGTAGCGGATAGCAGAAACGGGGGATCACTCGAAAATGTTTCGGAATGGAATTTCCCACGAAGAGCAGAGTGACAGCAGACTCGGGAGATTTTTTCACCCCCCTCGTACGGGGGGGAAAGAAAAGTTAGTATCAATTCGAGACTCGTGTTCTCATGAATACGCTCGCGAGAAGCTGGAATATCTTGTTCTTGTATCGTATCATATTTCTTGTGATTCAAGAATAATCTTCGCGAATTAGAGGAAAAAAAGACAAAGAACGGCATTGTTAAACCGATACAATTCTTAGTTCGAAGATATCGTTCCTCCGATCCAATATTTTTCTTCCTCTTAATTCATGAGAATTATTTCGGAATTTGTTCCCGACGGGTATGATATTTTTACTGCAACTATGAAGAATTTCCTCATATAAACCAGTTATTTCCTCATAATTCCCTCATATAAAACAGTTTTCTTTTCATGTAAGATAATACACTCTTGCTTATATGCGAAAATATGAATCATGAATTGATATTAATTTCTTTCCGTGTACGGAATGAATTCTCCATTCTGAATCTCGTCGAGTGAATATTTTCGCTCGGAACTGAAGAGCGAGCCTGATTTCACCGTCGCGGTGACAAATTCGCCCCGGTCGATTGAAATATTCGTTCATACGGAGTCAGAATTCCCTCTAAGCTCGAGAGTAACATTCGCTCTTGCGATTTCGAGTGGCAGTATTTTCATTGTCGTTTCCAGCGAAATTACCGCCACTCGTCGTTTGTCTTGAGTGATTCTGCTTCAAGGAATTGAGGGATCTCTCACGAGAGACCAGCGTGTCACGATTGGTGGGATGGCAAAGATTTTTCTGTGCTCGCGTTTCAAACGAAATCTCTTTACGTTACGTAAAAAAAGAAAAATGCGAGGTAGGTTTGTGAGGAACGTCTTCAAATATACCTTGATAGCGACAGTGAAGCCAGGTAACATTTGATCGAGGAATTCAAGCGGACAGAGCTTCATTAGCGCGTCATCGTGGTAACTGCGATATGGATTTGCTCGCGGTGCGGTCGCAAAACGCCTCCAGCCAAATGCGTAGACTTGAACGGAAAGGCAGACAGGGGCAGCGGGCGAATATCGTAAATGAACCATGCTCCCGATAAAATCGGGTTCACCATAGACAAAGAGCGAATCAATTGCCAAGTTTTACGTCCAATTTGGCCGTTGACGTCTGCAAATCGAAAACGAATTCCAGAACTGCCATGCGCTCTCTTTGTGTCTCGCTATGACGCTGCGGGGAAATAGAGAAAAATATCGCTTTTGTTCGAACGATATCGGAAGGGGAATGAAACGAAAAAGGAAAAAAAAAATATCAAAAAGGAGGAAAAAAGTGCGCGGAAGGAAGGGGGGAGAGGGGAGGACGCGAGATAGAGGAGAGGCGGGGGGAAAAAAAAACAGATCACAAGTCCGCTCGTGCGGAAAGCATACGAAATATGCGGTGGAAAAAATCGCGGCAAACACATGCCTTTGTCGACTGTGAAGCTGACGATACGAAACGCCCGGCGGAAAGTTCCGTCTCTCTCTCTCTCTCTCTCTCTCTCTCTCTCCGCACACAAATTGTTATCGCGAGCGAGCGCGATTCCGGTACCATCTGCGGGAAATTTAGGATTTACGCGACAATTTTATTCGTCGCTTTAACGGGGCGAAACATTTAGCGTAACTGGCGGGCACTGTTCGCAACGAATCGGCCGGCACGCAATGCGGCCCGACGTCGAGAGCCAACCGCGCGTTAACAATGTAAAAGCCATTTTTTTACGCGGAAAATTTCGCGGACGAATTGCCGTGTCTGAAAAAAAAGCGCACGGTTCGATCGATCGGTCGATCGACGGCGCCACGCGCGCGGCCGATTATATATCTGCGTGGCGCGAGCTTTTTCTCGTGCGCTACCATCGCCGTCGTCGGCGTCGTCTGATCCGCTCGCCACGAGAGAGAGAGAGAGAGAGCACGTTCGTTACGCCGTGGCGGAGATAAAAGTTACGCGGGGCCGGAAATTAAAATTCAATCGATAAATCACTTCGACCGTCGATTTTCGCTCGAGAAGCCGGGGCGCCAAGGCGAGGCACCCGCCCTTCGGCCGGATATAACGCGCAGCTCGCGACTGTTATTTCGGCCAATTAGTCATCCACACGGCAGCAACGGTGGGCCAAGCAACAAACTATGCAATATATCGATTTATGCAATGTTTGCGAAAGAGCTTATTAAAAATGGCGGTGGTAGTAGTGGTAATGGTACACGCACATACACAGAAAATACATACTGCATTCAAGTAAATACTACTCGTCTCAAATATTTCGCAAGTTTATATATCCGCGAGTTTGTATATCATAAGAATTCGTCATAAGAGTCGGATTCGTTTAAAACATATTCTGAATCCCTGCAGTAAGTTCAGTATTTCGATCAAGGGTATTAAATTCGAACGCTGATTGTGTACGTTTCTAAAATATCAATGGCACGTATAAGACGGAAGGATGTACGGATAAATGGAGACGAGGAGTGTGCCGATATGTTTCTCGCGTATACAATTCCACGAAGTATATTTACTACACTACTGCCGTTATAATAGCAACGGTGGTGGTAGGAGCGATGGAAATAACGGCGGTAGCCGCAACAGTCGCGTCTATTAACGGCTTGAGGCGAGCCCTTTAAGGGTGAAACATAAAGAAACGTAAAAGTATAAAACTGTATAAAACACGAGATAAAAAAAGCGCGTCCCTCGAGCGGGAAACTGTGCCTGGTACACACGCCGGGGGTAACGGCGGTCATATATTTCTAATTCGTCGGCGCGACCCGGAACGGAATCCACGGCGAATGACTCGTTCTCCGTGCGTCCGAAATTTGATAAGGTTCCCCCGGGAATACGATTTGTAAGAATCGCTGAAAATCTCGCGGGTGTGGTGGCGCGCTTGCTCGCGCAACCTCTTGGTCTCTTTTTCAACAAGCTCTTTCAAGTCACCGAGAATACTGCCTAACGAGGCGGTTCAACCCGTTACTCCGTTTAACGACGCCACAAAGGACCCGGGACTTTGTGACGTTTCACGGAAGAGAAGCGGCAGTTAATGGGATTATTTTTCACATTTCGTACGCGCCCTACTAACGAAAAGATACGCGCGGGTAAAACGCGCGTCGGAGAGATGGTGTGTGCGGGACGTTAAGTGCAGGACGCTCGTTCGGAGACAAGTGTATAAAATCCGAGTCGAAATTTCGGCCCTAAAACGTTTAATTCTACAATACAGTAGGAATAACTAAGATGGCAAAAAAAATAGGTTTAATGCAATTATAATAATTTACTTCTAATTTTTGTTTCTCCGACGACGTCCTAAATTTCCGTATTTGCTATCGGAATAGATTGTTTAAAATAGGTTCAATTTTAACTCTAATAATATAATTATTCCTAATTACTCCTACATTCTGGTCCTGATGTCTTAAATTTCCGTTTCCACCCTTTTAACGTGGAAATAAAGTTAATAAAAGCCAGAGCGCTGTTGTAGCGGCGAATAATTCATTTTAACAGAAATTCAATATAATTTTCTCGCGCAACACGAGAAATTTATATTAAATTACTGTATAAAATAAATTATCCGCCGTTACAATAGTGCTCTGGCTCTTATTTATCTTATTTGTCATATAATTTAATTATATATGCATCTCGTGAGAACCTTTTCATTATTTCATATTAAAAATAGGGCGTCCGAGATAGCAATGAAATTAAATATGAAATTAAATCTGAATTAAAGGTTCATGCAAGAATTTAATGAATGCCGGTTAAAATAAAATAGGCTTTTATTAGTTTGTAGGTCATCTAAGTAGACGCTGATTATTCTTGAGAGAGCGTCCAAGTAGCGTCAAAATTTCGACTCGGGTCGCAGACCCTAATCGACTTAATGAGGTAAAGGGAGATCGTGAACGAGAAGGAGGACGGCCTGGAGGGGGGAGTCTTTCATCTAATAGCTCGAGAAACCATTGAGAAAGCATATCCGTTCAGCGAGCGAGCGCCGGCGCGCGCGGCCATTTATGGCCGTGCAAACAGATCGCACGGTAATACTCATCGATTGAACGCCGAATGTATTGCCTTTCGCCTTTGTGCGCCGCATCCTTGTGACCCTCTCTCTCCCTCCCTCCGACTCTCTAACCCTCCTCCCCTTCTCGGCTTTCCTTGAAAACTCGTATATGATCGGTCGTATCGAAAAAGGCAGGAAATCGAATGAAACGGAGAAAAATGTACACGTGCGTGCTCCCCGGGGAATATATATGGAATGCGTATTGCGTATTTTGCATATCGCGTGCTGTGACGAAGGCGATAGCGAAATTTCGAGCGTGCCTGCTCGCACACACAAGCATATCGCGGGATTACATGTAGCGAGACGATTAACGTTTCGTATTCATAGTCATACACGGCCCGTGGTTATTCGGTTTTGGACGGAATTCTCCGCCGGACACGAAGTACGAGGGAGAATTAATCAATGGATCCGGATCCGTGATGCAATAAGAGCGATCGTGGGCGATTGAAAGGGTGAGGAATCGCGCTTTGACGTGGAAAATTCAATACGATACCGGCGTTGGTTCCACTCACCTTGCGTCATTGGCGAACAACGTCCGGCTGGTCCTCGGCGCACATGTTTATCTCGAAGTCCTCGAAGCTGTCCCCGCTACTCCCGCACGGCTATTCGAGATCTGAAACAAATTTTAATTATGTCCAAACGCGCACAATGGACGCGGCAGCTGCGTTGTGTGAAATTTTATCTTCAAAGTCAACAACACCGGGTCGAACGCCGGATATATTTGATGGTATTCGAACGTGCTCTCTCTCCTTATATCGGACGCCTCGCGAGCCGGCGCGAGCGAATTAATTGACGTGACGAATATTTATCCGCGCGACGCGGTCACATATAGCTTTACAGTTTCGGGGGAGGGGGGGGAAGGATTTCGCCCAATTTCTCCGCGGATTTCTTCGGCGGATTTTTCCACTTATAAGTGTGTACATGTTTAGAAAGTGCGAGGTATTTCCATGGAATTTAGTAGTGAGTATAAAAAAAGGGCGTTCCCTTTATGTGATTCCATAAAAGCGTGCCGATTTTAAAAGCGCGATATTTCTGTCCCGCGACATGCAGATAGAGTAGCCGTGTTTCGGATAAGAATGAGACTCTCCACTGGTGTCACACTGGGATGACCTATTTCGCGACAAGTCCGCGCATTCTGATTGAGAGGTGCCTGCGACGCTTGTGGGGAAAATCTTGAGAAATTTCTATGCGTACGTTAGCATAGCAGGTGTTCCGTCGCGGGACGTCGGGATTAAACGAAGAAAGGAGAGACACGGTACACTCGCAAACGGGCCGATTTACTTGCCGTCGTCGTGCTCCTACGAATGCCGAGAATTAACGGGATAACGTCGGGATTACAACGGTGAAAATACTCGCTTCCCCGTCATCAGTGGTTAACGTGGCCAGTAAACCACCCTTTACGTGCATCGTTCCGTACGTACAGAGTGTCCGACGCGTACACTCACGGCGCGCACGCTCGTGTGCGGGCGAAACTCGTCAAAGAACTGAACGAGCGTTATAAGAGCTGAACGAAAAAGTCCTCCGGCAATTTTCAAGCCGCGATAATTACTGAGACGTTAATTAAAAAGGATGGGCGGGTTGGTGGGCGCGACGGGACGAGTTCTGCGGTTCAAAGAGACGTATCTTCGGCGTGTTGATTATCTCCCAGCGACACGATGAATATCTGGCTGGTTAATGTCGCTAGACTTTTTTCATTAATATCTCGGTAATTACACCACGGTCGTTTGCAAAATGGCAGAGGGCTTGCCCGACGAGTTTTATCCGCACGCGAGCGGATGTGCGCGTCAGACACCCTGTATATAATGTATACACATGGTAGAGAGTTAGGGAGACGGCCGGTCGCGGAACAACGTTAGCTCGCTGCCGGATGCGCAACGTAAACGCGATCCGATTTGCGATACAACGATAAGCCGCGAGCTACTAAATGCGAAGGACGCGTGGGTCTGACGTTAAGCCGGATTTCGGGAGGAATAAAAGGAAGAAACAAGAAGAAGAAGGAACAGAAAGGAGAGGGAACGATACATCCGGATGTATTACGCGCGCGAGATGCTTCCCGCGCGCGAAACGCTCGGCCCTTAGATTCGCAAATAAAAGCCGGACTCTCCCGTTGATTAACACTGACTCGCTACCGGCGGTCACGTACACTCGCTTCCTTCGGTTTTACCAACGAAATACCAACGGAAATATAAAGCTGTTACCGGGTCGCTACGTTAAAACAGTATCGTTTAACGGTAATGATATCACAAGTCCGGCAAACGTTAACTAATAGTGACATTGCATCGATGTTATAATTTCTCACTCGACAATGTAAGTGCAGCGTAACATGCGTTATATATGACAGTTACGTTGTTGAGCAGGAAATTACAATATTGTTGTAATCTCACCGTCGGTTGACGGTTACCAAGATTTTTCTTCTTCATTTCTAATGCCGTCCCCTTCTTCCGGCGAAGAAGCGGAAGAGCGACTCGAGAGAGAAACAGCAGGTGACACCGATCGCGCAGTTCCTTTTCCGCCCGCGGGAAGCTATGCGAATTTTTACATCTGTCTTTTCCGGATACGCGACGACGGACAGCTTTATGAAATGGCTTTCGAGAAGTGACACAGGTATCGTGCGCTACCGGTGGTACCGTCTGGTAGCGGCGGTTTAATATCTATACCTCTCTCTTTCTCCTCGAAACCGTCGCAGTATCGCGCAATTTCCCGGTATAACGGATTGTTTTCTTCGGATGTCGCGTTCGAGGCGTCGCATCGTGTTGTAACCTGCATTTTTCAACGATATATATATACTCTCTCTCTCTCTCGCACGCGCGCGCACGCTGCACCAGCGACGGCAGCTGGTGTTGCTGCAACTGCAAATCCTCGGCACCGGCGTATCATCCGGAATGCAGAAGGAATAGAGACGACGGCGCAACGGGGACAGCCCTCTTGGGCCGCTCGACTTCCGGCGGCGCCGTCTGCAATTCCGTTTTGCAATATTAAACTCGCCCGGGGATGAGCTCACTGCGCGCCGGGAAGAACGATAACGTTCGGTTCCGCGGAAGGGGAGGAGGGAGGAGGAGCAGGGGGGTGGATATGGCGAGAGGGAGGGACAAACTGTCCTGCGAACAATCCTAGGCGAGAGGAAACGAAGCTCGCAGAGATCCGTCATTATGCGCGCGGACACTCTTCGCCGGAGACACGTATACCAACACACTAAACCTAAAGAAACTTTTCTCTGTGTGAGAAACGTAAACGATGAAAAAAAAGAAACAGAAGCTGAATCTCAAACAGCCGTGACGTACGTGTTAAAAGGTTAGGACGGAAGTAAAACTCGCCCATAACCTCTTTTCTTCTGTACTCACATTTCGCGCGAGGACTCTCCCAGCCACTTCTCATCTCCCTGAGCCTGTCGCGACTGGTGCTACCCGCTTTCTAATTGAACCGAACGCTGCCTAGGTGGCGCTGCCTCGCGCGACCGCCACTTCCCGAAATCGAGACCGGCCGCGATCTTTTTCAGGAAGCGCGTCGAACAAGTGGCTACGAGATTTTCGGCGTTCTCCCTGCCGAAAAAAGCGCTCCTCGTCGTTTCTCTAAGACGTACCGTACGAAACTGTGGCTACTGTATTAGTGTTTGTAAACAATTCTTAGATAGATACGTGTAGGACACAGAGAAATATAAAAGACCCATGTTTTCTTTTCTTCACGTACTCACCCGCGTGTTTGGGGATTAAACAATCTCTCGGAAATAACTCGACTATTTAATCTCCCCTCTATTTAATTTCTCTCTCGAGGATAACAAGGATATTTAATTTCAACGACTATATATCATCGAAACGGTGATATTCACCGGATATTAAATATCCGAGTTGCCAACCAGGGTTTGTTTCAATTCTCAAATGGGCGAACAGGTACATAAAGAAATATTTATATTGTTTGCTGCTTCGCAACATATTCAAAATCCATGAAAGTCGACGAGGTCGCGTTGTTATCGTAACAGGAAGCTGACTGTTCGCATGTAACGTTTATAGTTTCGTGAAGCCGGCGAGGTTTCCAGCTTGTAACAGCCAATTTTTCCTGCTCCATATCTTCGATAAAAGATCGAAATGTGATTTGGGGAAAATTAAAAATGAAAGTCAAAAGTAGAACATTATATAGTCTCGAGGAATACGTATAAGAAGTGTCATTTTTAGTCGCGAATATCTTAGCTTTCGAATGGTCAATCGTTTCTCTTTAACTTTACAGACATGTAGAGAACAAATGATAAGTATTCTCACATATAAGCAAGAATATTATAATTTTCTTCGAAGATTTGCAGCACTGATTTGATTGGATTTGCACTTTAATGCAAATATTACCGTATTCAAGACTAAAAATCCCCCAAGAATATTGTAACATGCTTGCTTATACACGAGAATATCGTTCGCTCATAAACAAGACTATTTCCTTCCTACGTAGTACTTCTATCAATATACAACATTTAAGAGGATTCCTAAGGAAAAGTAGGCCGACTACATTCGCGGGACTTCGCTTGCAAAGAGAGAGAGAGAGAGGGAGAGCCGGAGGGAGAGCTCGCGATCCTCGACGATACGTTGCGTCGTATTTAGCGGGGCGGCCACGTTCGTCGATCCGCTGCGAATCTCCCGAATGAAATCCGTGAAAAGCGACGGACGACGTTTACGACGGGGAGAAGTTAACTCGCTTTCAAGGCCTGAGGGAATCCCGCCGCCACGTGTCCGGGTTACGCGTCGATGCTCCCGCTTCTCTCGAGAGAAATATCCTCCTGTCATCTGGAGTGAATTAACGCGGCCTCCGGCCTCTCGCGCGACATCGCACCGGGTCGCCTTGGTGCGCGTCACGGACGCGCGCGGTAAAAACGCATTAGCCGGATTCACTTTCAGTTTGCGCGCCCGCGTATTACGTTCTTCGGGGAGAATTAAAAAAAGGATCACGCGAGAGAGACGTGTCCGGGAGCCGAGCGGCCGTTTGACGGCGACCTCACCTCCAAAGACTCGTAAGCG
Source organism: Dinoponera quadriceps (assembly GCF_001313825.1). NCBI lineage: Eukaryota > Metazoa > Arthropoda > Insecta > Hymenoptera > Formicidae > Dinoponera > Dinoponera quadriceps. The sequence continues at coordinate 1,645,086 of NW_014554764.1, forward strand.
ACGTGTTATTTAGTTATTTATTTATTTATTTATTTATTTCTTCGAAATTATCACTAACATCGCGCGTGCAGTTATCCCGAGCTTTCCGTACCGCTTTGCGGACGCACGCGAGCATGCCTCTCTCTCTCTCCCTCACTCTTTCTTTTTCTTGTCCCGCCAGACTCCGGGATATTTTATATTCCGGCATTGGCGCAGCGAGGACGCGTTTTATCTCCCCTCGTGCTCTTATCGTCCCGTCAAAACGGCTCTTTCCCCGGCCTTTTTCCCCTCGGCCTATCATTCTCATTTCGCGCGGCGCACCGGCGCGGAGCGGCGATACGAGGAACGAAAGGAGCGCTTTTCGGTTTCCCCGAGAAGTTTGAAAGTTTGAATTGAATGTCAAAGGAGACCGCCAGACAGAGCGGCGGGGCGAGGCGGTGGACGAGAAAAGAAAGAGGGAAAAAGTGACGAAGAGGAAGGAAAGCCGATGTGGCGAGATAAAAGGGCTCTCTCGCTCTTTCTCTCTCCTCCGCGAGCGAACTTTTTCTCCTCTCGGACAACGGAGAGCTCCCTTTGACTCGCTTCTCATCGCTCGTCTCGTCAACAGTATCCGATGTATCGAAAGAAAACGAGCCCGGAAAACTCGGGAAACCGCGGATCCGCGCCCGAGCTCTTCCGAACGTGTCGTCGTCGGGAAATGAGAACGAGCGTTTCCCGAAAGAAGAAGAAAAAAATGTACAAGCAGGCTCGATGTGGCTTTCGGCTTGGCGTCGCGACCTCTGTGGATTCGCTCTCGTGAGCGCCTTCGTTTACTTCCTCGGTGAGAAGAACATACGTGCAAGTATGCACGTTCAAGTAGATATTTATTAAAGAATATCGGAGATTAATCATTTCACTTGGATTAAACAAATGTTACTTGAATGTAGCGTGCTTTCCTTTCAGTATGAACTGAAATGAACGAACGCAGCGCGTTTTGGTCGAAGGGAACAGAATTTCCCAAGAACCGAATTTAGCCCATAAGGATTAGAAATTCCGGCTTCGATTTAAAAATGTGTTTATTAAATTATCGCGCGTCCAACATCCAGACGGACGGCTCTCCATTGTCGATCTCTTTCTCCTTTTCTCCCGGTTGTTTGCATATCAGAACCTTCGATATCTTTTCTCGATTAGAAACTCCGTTTCCTTCAACGAGAACGCTTTAATTCAAACAACCTTTTTCCCTCGCTAAAGGATATGTCACATTTGTTTTCCATAAGAGACTGCAGTTTCCGAAATATAAATAGCGCGGATATGAAACGGGAGGGCAATTCATTGAGGCAGAACATGTCGATACGTTCGTCGGCTACAAAATCCTGTAGCAGTTTTTACTGCAAAATTCTCTCTCTCTCTCTCTCTCTCTCTCTTTTTACGTGCGAGCCATACGAGCAATTTCGCCGGTCGCTAAATACGACTCCACGCGCCATTATCCCGCGGAATCGCGCGGGTTTCGCCATTTTCATAGGTATTTATTATCAGCGGCCCCGGCAAACTTCGGGAAACAAACGGTTTAATTAGAAAAGCATTCGGCGGTACTGTAGCCGGCGATATTTCACGGCGATGCTTCACCGCTCCGGCCGCTGCCAATCGAAAAAAATCTGCGGCCGACGAGAGCCCGTTCGGTTTATTGCGAGCTGAAATGGAGACCGGGGGAAATCGCTGCCCGCATCGCGAATTGTAATCCGCGCGGAGGGAGGAGCGGGAGGGGATCCAGGAGCGCGCGCGCGCACGGGGGTCGTTCGCTCGAGTATCTCGATTATCCGAGCAATGCGCGAGCCATTTGTACGATATTCAAATATTGTGTCTATCGCGCCGGCCCGACGCGTTTGCGTTTCATCGGCCCGCAATTTCGAAACTGCACTCGATCTTCCGGCCCGGCCTCGTAAACGGAGACGCGCGTTCCTCATGATTTATGGAATTTGCACGACCGCCACACGCCGGGCGCATGCGCGCGCGCGCGCGTGCGCGGGCTTATATTCGAAAATACGAGAGAGACGAGATGAACGAGACAGCGAGTTTCGCCGAAAAATCCCCGTGTTTTCGGCGATTTCCGATCGGGCAACTGATTAATTTCACGCGTGTACCTTCCGTGTATCGCGAGGACGAGCGAATTTGACGAACGGCGCCGCCTTTTAATCGACTCGCGCGGCGAGTCTGACGCGCGATAACCGGTAAGTTATTCGCGTTGATGCGACGTGATCGAGCGGAAACGCGTTTTCGAAAACGCGCCACTCGGCCGTTCAGCGGGAAAATATGCGGAGAATAATGCGTCGTCTCCCTCATCCCCCCAATATGAGAGACGGTTAAATTTGTGTCGCGCGCACGTCCCGCGGCCTCGCGCGAACCAATCTACCGAAAACCGGTGAGAAAGCGGCCGATACACAAAGAAAATGGAATCCAATTTGTATTTCGCGAAATGGAGAAACGGAAAACAGGCGGGCCGACGAAGTGCCCCGCGATAGTACGCGTCATTCTCTCTCTCTCTCTCTCTTTCATTCTTTCTTTCTATCGGGTGGCGCGTTTCTCGTAATGACGGGAGATCTCGAGTCGCGCGTAAAGAATATCGAAAATATCTCCTTTGAGGCGGACACATCGCGTCACGTTTCTTCGTTTTGCGATCGAGCCCTCTTTAAATACCACTCCCGCGGCGAAATGCACTTTTCATCTTTGCGCTAGATTCGCGCGCAGCCGAGCATATGGCACATCGAGAGTGCATCCTCGCGAATACACGCGACGGTGTCGAAAGGAAAGAAGCGAAATAGAAGATCTCTCGAGATGGTACGTGCGCACGAGATCCTCCAAGTTCCCCGCGTCATTTCGCGTCCGCAGATCCCTCGATGAGTTATCGATCTTTTGCAGAGGAGTAGAGTGGATACGTGATTTTCACACGGAAAAATGGATACATGCGCGAAGCAAAAGAGGCCAGGCGCAGCGATAACTCGGGCCGAGTTAGAAACCAATTGAAATTTCAGGCTCGAGTCTGACGAAGCAACCAACTCGCGCGTTCTTTCGGCAAAGTTCGTCATTAGTAATCCGAAATCAGCAATTTTACGAGGTACACGGGGAGAATTTTTCTGCAAAAATCACTCTAGAATTTTGCAACCGAGACGTATATATTAGCATTCTGTCTTTTTCTTATATTTATATATTCTGCTACATTTCTGTATTCTAATAATTTATTTATCCACATATTCTATATTTATATCCTTGTTTTCATATTAATTTATTACCCTCGGTTTCACATGTGCTATTTATATTTCAGGAACTGAAGTCCATTATTAAAAAGTTTCCTCCAGATTGATTTCGATTGAAGAGCCTTCTATGACGATAAATTTCGCTTTTCGTATTTTTTCCCATGTTTGCACGGATCTTTTTATTCATTGTGATGTAAGGAATTCACACCGGAAGTATGCCGGAAGAATTCAAAAGCACCCTGTTAAACACACTTTCACGATCGCGTCTCGAATCATACATTCCACTTGACAATTTTTACAATCGCACCTGGAAGTACAATTCCCTGGGAGTCACGCGAGTGTACGAAATATAATGCATACCCACTTCGCCTACCCCGTTGCCATTCCCGTCGTCTCGTGTCGTCGTTCAGACAAATCCGCGACCTCCGTTAATCACAGCTTGGTAATTCGCGATCGCTGGAAACAGCCGGTAGCGAGAGCGGGAGAGAGGGGAAGAGGGAGGAAGAGTTACCGCCGTGGGACAATAATTCGCGCTTACTTTCCAACCACGTTTCATCCAGTTACCCCGACAATCGTCCGTATGAATCCAAATATTAGATATCCAGCCCGTAATCGGTCGGGCAGCTCACGATGCTACGCCATCGATCCGCTGCGAGAGATCCGGAGATCCTTCGGGAAAGAAGCTTCGCTGGACCGCCGATGTCAGCGCCGCCCGGATCTCGTTTTATCGTCGTCCATAGCGAGTAATAAAGTTTTCATCGTTTCGACCGCCGGCTGCGTGGAAATGCAGTTTCCCTGTTAGCGGCTGCGCGTACACACAATTTCGAGCGGGGGGTTGCTGCTGCGGCATGGATTCGGGAACGGATCGGGAAAGAGAGAGGGGGGAGACCGACGGTTCATTTCAATCAGTCGGCAACCACTTGCCGCGCAAGCAAATTCGAAAAGATGGTGGGTGCGAAAGGAGGGAGGATATTTTAAAAGGAGAAAGAAAGACGCGTAATTTCGTGTCGAGGCGAGAATTCCTCCCAAGGCGGCTTCTAATTTTCGAACGATATTCGCGCGCCGGTGGTATCCGCGTTATCACCCGGATCACACGCCTTCGATAATATTTACGCGCCTCCGGTGGATATGATAAACGCACTGCAGCATCGAGAAAATCCAGTGTTCCCGGCGCCACTATCGAGTCAGCGTGTTATTTTATTATGCCAATTAATTGGGTTTATTTAGAATTTAGTATTATTTAGAATTTACGAATTATCATTCAAGACTCACGATATGGGAATTTATTCCGAATCGACTTCTTACTCCGAGTAACTCCTTGGTAACATTTCGATCGTCGAGTTTTTAAATTGAGTTATTTTTCCGTCAATCATCATTTTTTAATACGACTGCACATATATATACGTTAAACTATTCTAAACGTTCTTCCGTGGACCGAGAAGGTTTAATTTTATTCAAATACAGAAAAATCTGACAAATATCTGCAGATCTGGAATGAAGTGAGCCTTCCTTTGCTCTCATCTCAGCTGGGTACAGTCAGCGATAGAAGGGTGTGCCCTGCGACATTTCTTTCTTCTCTTTCCTAACAAGTGCCGCAACGCGTTCGTGTCCAGCTGGAGAATTTTTTGTCTATTAATTTCCAGAAGATTAACACTCCCACCGGACGCGAAATGCGTTCTCAAACTCGTCGGGGGGATAACGTTGCGGCGCTCTTGCCACTGACTATACCTACCTACCTAAGGAGAGGCAACTCGGGGATTCCGACGAGGACGACTTAAAAGGATTTTAAGTCGTGCAAAAGTTACCCTACTATATCTACCGTTGCGGTAGCCGACAATCGAGAGTTTAATGCGCATATAGACGATATCTTAATTGCGCTTACATATTAAAATAACCCCTCTCTCTCTCTCTCTCTTCTCCTCTCTCTTTCTTGGTCTATCTCCGGGTCCGTCCGAGCTAAATTTTTCATCCGACGACTGTTTCCCTCGCGAAGAAAATTCTCGCAGTAACGCGATTTTTCCAGGAGACGCCGCCGTCGTTCCGATTGGCGTGGCGCTTTTAAGACCTTGGTCGAAGCTCGATTCCCCGCAGAACGCTATTGTGTTTCTTCGTCGGAATTCCCGGGGCAATCTCGAGACCGGCACAAACGAGTCCGCCGATCGTTTCAACGCGGAGGGAAACTTTCATGGACCGGCTCCAATTTTTCCGCGACGCCGCACGTCGGGGCGATACGTATCGCCGCCGCCGCCGTCGTCGTCATCATCTCGCACCCCCTGTGCCGCATTTCCACGGCTTTTAACCAATGGATCTCCTCATTTCGTGCCGGCAAAGCGAGCGCCGCTATCGACCAGCGGTTATGTCCGACAGACTGCCGCGAGTTAACGCTCCTTCCGCCCCGAAGGGTGGAGAACCGACGTGAAATCCGAATTATATTTTATTATGCATTCAGTCCCCACTCCCTCCACCTTATCCCTCCTCCCAGTTGTCCATCCTACCGAAGGTAAATCCGTTTGGCACACGACTTATCGTGGGATCACGAAGAATAGCAAAACGGGGATTAACGAGTCGCCAGTCGTGGAAAAATATTATTCAAGATAAAGACGCAAATAAAGATGATTGATCCGAAAGATGTCGTTAATATGACTGATTTCTAAGTTCTTTCTAGTTTTATAGTCGCGTATCTCGAGAAACTCAGCTGAGTCCTGATAAGGTTCAATTGATGGGCGGGAAGGGACATCGTCGAGAAGCGAAGACTCTCCGGAATATTTCGCATTTTTTTTTTCAACTCGATAGCTTCCGGCATAAAATATGAAGTATCTCGTAAAGCATTCACTCTTCGATGACCTTAATGCTTTCATAAAATTTCAAATTTCCCTTGGCTTTAGAAACAATAGTCTGTGATACTTTTAATTTTACACCCTGCGCGCACGCGCGTGTGCGTTGTATTAATTAAAAATATCAATTTTACGATTTCCCAACCCGCGTATATCGCATATAAAGTTTCACCGAATCTGATATTACAAAATAAGCTGAACGCGCCCAAAGAGGCTATTAACGAGGTAAATTTATAATTGATTATATATTCTCGGTGATGAATTGTGTGATTTTTAAATACACGACTATGTAAGTAAAATCTCTTTTTAAGTCACCTTCAGATCACACTTTTTACCTGATTCAACCTGACATCGCGATCACAAACATAGCGTCGCTAACTCTCAAGATTTATTTGTTAAACTGTGCCATATCTCAGGACAGGTTTTACCTAAGGAACTCAATTTAAGTATTCCGCTTATAAATTTAAGAAACTCAATTTAAGTATCTTACGCGAGACAAGTTTCGAGTAACGACTGCAAATACAAGCCTAAGACCCGTATTTATAGTCGCGTTACAATCGTGAGAAACTCAGCCAGGACCCGTCTTGAGTCGTGGTACAGCTGAATCGATCTTGAGAGTGCGACTCATCGGTTAAAATATTTCTCATAATTAAACAGATCTCCATATACACATATGCTTTAATTTTGATCATCGATACAGCTGTGATTGTCGGTGGAAGGAGGTCAGGGGGGGAGGGCGGAGATGGGAGATTATTCTATCGGGGAGGATCTCGCGTCGGTTTCTCTCGTTACGGAGATGCCGCACTTCTAACCCCGCCGATTGCCTTTCCGTTCGACGGGACGCTCGAAGACACCGTCTTAACGAGGCGAGCGTGGAAATCGCCATCGAGGTTCTCCCGTGAGCGTCGCTAATCGTTATCAGTCGAGACACGTTTTCCCATCGGGCAACGTCTATCCGGTAACCGAGCGATAAGATCATCGACCTCTCCCTCTCCCCGCATTCTCGTTATTTCGGGGGGCGAACTTCCGGGCATGAAATTTTTCCGAACGATTATCGCAGCGCGCTCAACCGCCGGTTCCAAGGTTGGCGGTTACCCCGAGACACGAGACGGTTTAATTAATAACCGAGTCTCCCGGCTCCCGGGAAGCTGAGGCGCGCTTATCGCGAGCATATTCAGCCCCGCGGAGTCGTAACCGGGGTCAATTCGGGAAAGGGGAGGAGCACCTCGTCGCCAGGGCGCGTTGTCTAACAACGGGTGGCGAACGCCCGTAATTCGGCCGGCCGATGGCGGCGAGATAACTGCGTTACGTGGGATTTCTGCCGGGCCCGCGAGAGCGAGCGAAATTTCAGCAGGATAGCGCACCCCCGGAGTGCAATCCACTTACACAGCTAATACCCCGCCGCGCCGTCCCCCTCCCCCGTCCCCGAAGGCGGAAGGAAGAGGAAGCAGAGAGTATTCTATTAACGTCGAGACACCTTGGCCGACATCGGGACGTTCACCGGTGCGCCTCCGAGTCCTTTAACCCCGCGGCCGATCGAGCGAATTTTACGCGCGCCAGATAAGAAAGGCTCTCCGAACAGCCGAGGCGAGGGTGCGCGAGATAGAAAGCGCGGTCGTCAAGCCCGGGATCGAACTTGCGACTGGGAATTTTCATGCTGCTTTCCTGGACGGTTTTACAGACCGAGAAAAACCTTACCTTCTTGGCGATACCGACGCTTATTCACTTCCCTCTTAAACCTTTGATCCTACAGCGAGGAAAGAAATATCCGAAAAAGAACCGAGAGATAACATTTATCCGGCGGATATGAATATTTATTTAAGTACGAATCCTTTTGATTAAACGGAGAATAAACAACTGCTCTCGCGCAGAAGTTCCACAGATTTAAGAACATGTAGTAGATCCTCTCACCGCGGATGCTTCTTTCCCCCGAGTGTAAAAATGCGTACATTAACGTAAGTTAATATAACGTAAGTGGAGATGCTACTCGTGTGCACGCTGAATAGATATTTTCCGACTTTTCAGACATTTCTGCTCTCAGTGCGTACAGACTTCATTCTAATGCTACCTGGGAGAACCGATTCCGGCGGTAAAACAGCGAAAACGGTAACTCAAGATACATCATAATCAAAATAGGAGTAAATCGTAATTATTACAATTGAAATCGAATCCATTTGTGCCCGATTTAGCTCCTACTTTGTTTTATAGAATTAAAGGTTCGTCACAGGGCCACGCAAAGTATCGATTCGACTAGCCACACGTACGCCCGCTCGAGTTATCGGCCAGCCCGTATAATCCGCGATGACCGTTTAATCGAGCGCAGCGCACAGCGAGAGAGAAAGAGAGAGAGAGAGAGAGAGGGGCTCGTCGCATCGAGTCCGCCGTCGCGTCGAGAGCGCGACGTAGCGATTGGGACAATAGGAGCCACTTTGTCGAGGCTGGTAGCCCCGACGGACGGTCAGGCGGGTACCGCGCGATCCTGTCGCGTCCAACGAGAGCAAAGGCCACGGCGAATCATTTGGGAAGTGGGACGAGCGGATTAGATCTCGCGCGATTACGTATGCGGCGACAACGACGGCCTAGACGTGATTAGCGCGGAATTGGGAAGGGGGGGGGGGAGATCTCAGTGAAATCCATTCAATCGTCTCATGGTCCATTGTGAACGGGCTTTCTCTCCCCCTCCCGCGTCTCTGTGCAAGCCTATGAACGATGTATATTGCGTTAAGGAGCTGTCATTAGCACGCACACTCCATTAGCGTGCGAGCGAGCGGCAGTTTACGCGCGCGACGTCTGATAAAACATCGCCCGCCCCGATGGGAGCTTAATTGATTCCTCGTGGAATTCTTAATTGCGACAGGTACCGAACGCTCGCGGCGGCATTAACGGCGCGCCCGGCGCAATTTTTCTCCCTTTCCTCCGATCGGCCGATCGGACACGTTTAATTAATTTCCGAGCGACAGCGTCGTCGTGCGAGCTATCGCGAGCTATCGCAGAAATGCCGGGCGAACCGGTTGCAGTATAGCCTGGCTCCGGTTACGTGCGTGTACGCAAGTTATAAGCCGATCGTTTAGGAGTTCCGCGCAATTAATATTCGTTTGAAGCTAAGCGCGCGTTATTACGTCGGCACTTCGGCGGCCGATCCACCGCGCGAGTACGCCTCCTTCGAGCGTACCGGCGCTGTTAACCCGGTCCGTCCTCCGGGTGGTACACTCAGTTATTTATTTGTCAATTATTATCTCGTCTTAATTATACTTCGAGTCATCCTGCGCGCGAGAGTATCGATGCCGACGAGAAGCGGCCAAGTGGGAAATTTCGCAGGGTCTAATTGGCTGCCAGTTCGATTCCTTAGAAATATAACGAACTCTAATCGGCGAATCTAAGTAGGTTCAGGTTAAAAATTCCAATTCAGGTGGTTGTAAAGTGTTTCGTGTTTTCAGTGACGTATCAAGGACTTGATTCGGTTAAATAATGTTACGTCTTTATTATTGTATATTCGCAACGCCTCTTAATGGCCATTTTACTCCTTTGATTGAGCATCGACGGAGCCGATTTAATTTGTCGAATTTATTTGATTATATTTATTTCACTAAATGTAAGTATAATACAAGTGTTGCGTTACGAGCGACGGGGATGTAGAAACTCTCGACGCTTCGCGGTGAGATCGGTCGCTGGGCGAGACGCGAATCGTGAGACGCTCGCGAAGAAGACGGAGAGATCGTCGCGAGATCGACGAAGGATCTCCCGCGATATTAGAGCTTACGTCACGATTCGCATCGTGACTCACGAGGTATTATTAGTCGCTGCCCGTTCTCGTGACTTCCACCGCTGGGGAACCGGGCGCTACCGATTGGCCTCCGACGTTTCTCCTCGCGGTCGTCTCCTCGCAACTCGCGGACAGCGGAAGTGCCGGCGAGAGCCGTGGGGGATGCCGGACAGAACTCGATAAATCTATCTGCTCGCTGAAACGAAGCTTCTTCGTGCACGTGACCATCGCTGTATCAATCGATAGCCTGCGCAGCGTGCTAAACCACCGAATTTCGACTCCCTACCTTCCTTCCCCCCTCCGTCACCACCCCGTTCCGAAGTTTTCCCCTTTACTCTATGCTGCGCCCGTAAGATGGGTGAATCGGGAAAGTTGAAACGCGATCGGACTAAATTGATTTTCCAACGTCGATACGCTAATACGGCCGGTAACTGCTCCTCCCCCCTTCCCCTCCCCCCTTGTCCCTCACCCCTTTGCAGTCTTGGTCTCCGGGCGTGGTTAATACGAAAATATCGACGGATCCCTCGTCCAACGTCGCGATTACTCGTGATCTGGCTCGTAGAACCAGCGCGTCGGCTTGTAATACTAATAATTAGAGACCGGAGAGCTCATTAAAGTGTCGCAAGAACGCTAACGACAGGTACAAAGTAAAGAGTGGCGGGAAATTTATGATGAGCTATATTCTTGTGCAATTATTATGCACGGCGACCGTGTGTATGTGTGTGTGTGTGTGTGTGTGTACAAGGTGACTATGTACGTATATACAGGGTGATTAGAAAGTTGCTGACACGGTGAACCGTTATAATTTCGGCCCGGCTGTTTGGCGAAACTCGACCAATTCCAGCCAATGTGGGAGCCGTTTAACGAGACAGCCTTTCAATGATTACACCCGGTACGCAGTAAGAGAATCCTACCAAAATTATAGTCACTTTCGGCCTCAACTGTACATGTTGTTCCGGTTTTAATCTACAAAATAATAGCAGCAATATGCAAGTAAGGTTATAAAGCGAAAAATGTGTCACAAACGGCCAACACCAAATTTTTGTCTTACTTCAACAAGGTGGATATATTAATTTAAACATATTTGCGCACTTTTTTTCACATACTCTCAATGTTAAAGTAACACGACAATTTACGTTCATACACACAAAATTGCTTAATCCCGCTATGATGATTATAGTCACAAATACCAAGTATTTTCTTTTCTCAGTGCGAACGCGCGCTCAAGCTCGCCGTGGTGAAAACGGTCACGGTCCTTTCGTCGTTGACAGAAAATCGCGCAGAAAATCAAGATACTGTATTTACAGAGAAGTAATGTTTACTCCGTGTAATTATACGCGTGTAATTTTCACGCAGAGACGAGAGCCGATTAATCACGATGCGCTTCGATCCTTCCGCGATTTGAGCGCGGGGCTCCGCCGCGTGGCCGAGGCGTGCGATCTTAATCGCAAGCTCGGAGTAAATGAGGCTAATTAGGATTTAACGTATGCGGTCGGACTAATGAAGCTCAACGACCGGTGGCAAGTTTGCACCGGAACCAGTAGTTGGCGCAGCCGAGGTAACTTTGCGCTCAAAAGGCGAGATGTAGGGCTCGCCGCGCCGTGTGTCTTAATGCGCTTTAGCGACTATAAACGGCTTCACCGGGGGGAGGAGGGGGAAGGGGGGCGGTAGCCGCGCCACCGCAGCGTGACGCTTCGTATAATAGACAAATATCAGCGTTTAACTGCGCGTTTTATCGCCAAATTAGATATATCGTTAGATGCACCGGGTTTACGATTCGAAATGCAGACGCCATTCGTTACGTCCGGAATATTTACGAGACACTACGAAAAGTACCCCCTCTTCCCCCTCCCCATACTGTCGCACAATGTCGTTATTATAACCTCATAAAAGATTCCTTAAGATCTGATTGCACTGAGAGAAATCCTAGTAAAAAATTATAGCCATTTACGGCGCCCAACCATATCTTCTCTTGTTTCTAATCGAAAAGATAACAAATAGCGATATATGCGTGTAGAATTATTATCATTGACATTATTATAACACTTAATATGACGCATAATCGTGACAATTTATTTATGAATATTTTACAAATCACTATTGGATGGCGAAAAATGTTTTCGATTCCAATTTTCTTGCGTGACAATGGATATTTGCGCCTTGTTAAGGGAAATAAGAGTCGGGAAAATGGGATCTTCGCGGGACCGAGCGATTCTCGCGGACAGAGCGAGAAAGGCTACTTGAAGTCACGAGAGGAAATCGATCGTGATAATGCCGGGTATGCGGGCGTCACTTTTGCACAACGGATAATTCGCCCCTCTCTCTCCCTCTTTCTTGATACATTCTACGCGATAAGAGGATATAAGATACGTCAGAGGATATACCGAGGCACGAAGCCGACCGATGGAAGTGTCGACGGAGGTGAGATAAAAATCAGTAGCTCGAAACCGTACGCGCGTGATCTCGCCTTTTAACGAGATACTTTCACGGGCGTTTTCTTATGCGAGCTGCTCGCGGCTCTAGGTGTGTTACGTTCCTCTGTAAAAAGTAGTACACCCCGAGGATCCGGGATCTATTTCTCGCGGGAGAAATTATCCAGTCGCCTCGCGCAAAGTGTAGAGCCACGTGTTATCACCGAATACCGAAATTCACGGTAATGCACAGACGCTGCGCGACCAACGCGCGATTTAATTCAAACGCAATGCAGGACAGTAACGGGCGACAACGGTAACGTTAACAATTCGAAGAGTTTCCGCGTCTAAAGTTTCGCGCGCGTACACGCATACTGAGAAGAAATCAAAAACCGTTCAAGTAATATTTACTTGATCCAAGTAAAACGGTTACTCCGACACACCCTGGCAAATATTTGCTAGAAGCAGAAATAAGGTGTTACTGCGTTCGAATAAGTATTTCTATAATGAAACATTCTCAAATTGATAAGAATATCACTTGATTCAACAAGCTGAAAGGAGAATTACGTTTACTTCGTTCCAGCACTCTTCTTCTGTGGACAAACAAGGTCGGACGTATCGTATGTTCAATGATACACGGATCTCAGCAGCCGATGCCATTGATCATCTCCCGGTTTAATTGAAACAAACGCTATTTACTACCAACGATGTGCAGATATTTCGTCAGGATTACGTTCCGAATATTCGGCAGGGCTCGCGATCGACGAGCAACGACTAGCGAGATAAGGGCAGGGACAAGGTAATACGATTTGAATGAAAAAATTCGGCAAGGTTGCGACCGGGTGAGAGGAGCGGATAGAAGAGAGAGACGCGCTGCTTAGCATAAACGTGTGCCGCGAGGTCGTTCCCACGATTGGGGCGCCGAATAGAGAGGAGAAGACGTCTAGTTCTCCTCCGAGGTTCGAGCCCGTTTTCCATGAAAGAACGACGCAGAGAGCCGACATAGCGACTTCTAACTAACACGGCACGTGTGTGCGGGAGGATGAGCGCGTGCGTGTGTGCGTGCGTGTGCATGCGCGAGCGCAAAGGGACGAATGGCTTGTGGGAGAGGAAAATAACGGCCGAGTGAGAAATTCGAATTTCAAGGTACGGCCGGAAGACGACGACGGTACGTCTTCGAACTCCGATCCGAATCGGCGGGAGGCTCCCCTTGGATTTAGGAGGCGTAACAGGTGATTCTTCCTCGTCGCCGGGCACATCCCAGTGACAGTATGAAATATGATTTGGCCGCGATCTCACGTCGGCCCGGCCGCGTCGCAATTAATGTCGCTGTATGGAAACAATGCCATCCATTCTTCCGGCCGCGCCGATGAAAAGAGCCGATTTACATCCGCTGTCGTGATATTAAATCGCAACGTCAACCGTAGGAGAGGGAACTATTGTTGTCAAATTTTCGGAAATTATTGCCAATGTTACTTTAACCACATTATTTTGCTGACATTTCTTTCACATTTTCACTCGTCAGTGGTTGGTGCAGAAGTTCGTCGTTTTCCTATTATTAGACTATGATCATAATGACGGTATCAATAACTTCGGGAACTGTGAATCAAAACATGAAACTCTCTTCATCAAGATATTTCTTTTCACGGTACAGATTAAATGTGACACCGTTAATACGTTATATCATCGGGTACAATTCAAATCGTCAACAATTCCCGAAACGCACGGAAACACATGTAAATATAGTCTTAATGTCCTTCGAACAATCACAAAATATATATCTTTGTACTGTGTATACAGAGTTTTATAATATCCGTTAAGCTGTCACGTTGCAGGCATTACGTTGAAATTGATACATCGAAGAATCCGTTAACCGTCAGTTAAACAAAAGGATCGGTATGAACTTTTGGGAGAGACAGTTGCACAATCTGGTAACATACTCGACGCCTGATACTTATAACAGGTGGTTCAATCCGAACATTTGTCACGTCTGCAAATCACCAAGTACCAATTTGTTATCGTGCGATTTGTGTGGCATGATCTCCTACTGCAGCGAGGAACACAAAGAAATCAATAGGCCGCAGCATACGGAGATCTGTTCAATTATGGTAAGCATTTTAAACGAGGAGTCACAAAGGAAGAGTTGTCAATTCATCCTGAAGGCTTGGATCCATTCGAGAATAGAATTTATACGTTCGATTAATCGGCAGCTGAAACGCAAAGCAGAGCAATATGAAATGGAGATGGTCATATTCGCAAGATCCTGCGTTATTTGTCATCGGCAGACAGATCTGCACGCTTGTCTGACGTGCTTTTCCGCCAACTATTGCACAGAGCACGAGGAAGATTTTAAGAGACACCACAGCGCCACTTGCAGGAAAATACTGTTAGGTCTGAACCTGGATATCAATTTTCCGCAGGGTTTTCTACATCCTATCATCCTCAATATGTTTCCCGATGAGAGGAGACCTGTTACCGACATGCTTACCTTTGTTCGTGAGCTTATACACGTACAACCTAACGTCACGGGCAATATTGAGCCCGTTTGGCATTGGTCTGCCCTCGATTATTTCTATTCCGATTACGCGTCAGACCCGTTGACTTTGTATTTTGGATTACGGGGTGCCGATTTATCGCATTTCCCGAATATCACAACCAGCGCCTTCGTTGTTCACATAACAGCTGCGTATTCGATGCATAAAGACTGTTTGCCAGCTTGGGAACTATTCATACATTTTTCACCTCACATAAAGAATTTAAAAGTTATACTGATAGGACAAGAATTACAAACCGAGTATAATGTTATCAATCTTTGCGAGATATGCACCAGGAAGGGTAAAAGTTTCAGTTTCGAATGTCATAGTACATTGTACCACATTTACGTGAGCGATGTGGCTTATCCAAGGCCAAATGTGATTATCTGGTTTCAAGCAAATCTTACCCTCAAGAAGGAATGCGTGGAGTTGATTTCTAAATTATGGGGTCAAGGCTGTCCGTTGCTTTTAACCACCAAATCGCAATTTACAGCCGAACAGAACATAAATGAGATACAACAAGTCTTAGGTAAACGTTTAAATATTTTACTTCATACGGAAAATAAATTTGCCTCGCTCAGACCATGCAGAGAAATTGGAACGGATAATGCAATTTTCCGTAATCGTCATTTAACTGCCTTCTCGCATTTGAATGATGTACATTATAACATCGAGGCTTCAATCCGCAATATACGTGTATAATGTCACTTTTGTACAGAAAGGTCAGAGTACTTTGGGCATTTTTAATTGGAACCGAAATAGCGAAAGAATTATGGTCAATGATTTTCTAGACAATATATAGATTGTTGATTATATGCTGGATAGTTACTATAAATGAATTGCTGTGAAAAGTTACAAATGAACTACAAACGAATATTTATAATAAAGAAAATCTTTAACTGCAGCTACTTCGTTTTCCATTCAAAAACATGATAAATGTGGTAAAAATTATGGTCTCGAAAATTCGATGTTCGTCTATTCGCGACATTTCGTCCGACAACGAATATACATAGTTCGCTACAATCATGGATAAAATTGATTTTGTCAACAATTCTCGAGTGTGCCGGAACTCTTGTAAATATATTCTCAGTGTTCTTCCAACAATCACGAAGCACACATCTCTGTATAGAAAATTTCGTTACTTTTGCCAAGTTGTAACATCGCAAGCACTATGTCGAAATTAATTAATCGCAAACGAAGAATCCGTTACAGACAGTCAAACAAAAACAACGATGTGGCATATTGGGAGAGAGAATTGCGCATCGCTAACAGACTCTTAAAGCCTGACACTTATAATGACAGTTTTAATCCAAACATTTGTCACGTTTGCAAATTTCCAAATAATTTGATATCGTGTGGTCAGTGCGGCATGATCTCTTACTGCAGCGAGAATCATAAAGAACTTCACAAAAAGCAGCATATGGAAATCTGTACAATTATGGCAAATATTTTAAAAGAAGAGTCGCAAAGGAAAACTCGTCAATTTAATCTTAAGGATTGGATCATTTCGAGATTTGAATTGATACGTTTAATCAATCTGCAGCTAACACGTGAAATGAAGAAGTATGAAAAGTTGATCGTCATGTTCGCAAAAACGTGTGTTATTTGTCATCAACAGACAGATCTGCACACTTGTCTGACGTGCTATTGCGCCAACTATTGCACTAATCACGAAGAAGACTTCAAAAGACGCCATACTTTCATTTGCAAAAAAATGCTGTTAAGTTTGAACATAAGTATCAACTTTCCGAAAGCATTTCAGCCTTTCATAAACCTCATTAAGTATCCAAACAAGGCGGAACCTATCACTGACATGATGGCATTTGTTAAAAAATATCTGCGTGTACGATACACAGGCGTAGATGATATTGAAAATCGCTGGCAAATGTCTGCTGTCGATTATTTAGCTTCTGATTACGTAACAGACCCGTTAACACTGTATTATGGATTGCAAAACACAAATTTATTACATCAACCTCTCATCAAGACGAGCGTTTTCGTCATTCATGTACTAATTATGAACTACATTACTATAAACTATTTGACAGCTTGGGAATATTTGTTGCATCTGTTGCCTCATATAAACCATTTAATAATTGTACTGATAGGATCTGAAATGCAGAATCTCGAGCGCTTTGATATTAACCTTTGTGAGAAATGCACGGAACAGGTTAGAAGTTTAACTGTTGATTTTAGTTATGAATTCTATCACATTTATGTGAAGAGTGTTGATTATATAAGGCCGAATGTGATTGCAGCGTTAAATATGGATTTTAATAATATGGGAATGCCGCTTTCACAAACAATTTTAGAATTTCGCGATAAAAACTGCCCATTTTTGTTGACCTCGCATTCGCATTTAATAGCCGTACAGAACATAGATAAGATACAACGGGTCTTAGGTACAGGTTTATTTAATTTATATGACACGGAAAATAAATTTGCTTCGTGTAAACCGTATCAAGAAATTGGGACTGATAGTGTATACTTCCGTAATTATCATTTAACTGTTTACTCGAATTTGTATCAAGTGACTCGGCCCTCCGATCCTTCTGTCTGCCGTATACGTGTGTAATATTACTTTAGTGCGGGAAAAGAAAAAGTATCTGGTACTTATAGTTATAATCAACAGAGTGCAATATGCTGTATACGAGTATAAAATACAAATCGTATTGGTATACCGAAAGAGAAAAATATTACTATAATAATATATATTATAAAATATTGTTATAATAATAATCGTAATTATAATTGTCATAATGAAAAAATCGTAATTAGACGATCCATTTTTCTACTAAGCATTATTATACTGTGAACAACAATAACCTTACATACATATTGCTACCACTACTTTTTGTTGATTATAATTATTAATAATTTGTTATAATTATTAATAATTGGGTTGGTTATAATTTGTTTTAATTATTAATAATTGGTTGGTTATAAGTTGTTATAATTATTAATAATTGGTTGGTTATAATTTGTTGGTATTAATTATATTAAAAAGATGGCACTTGAGGCCGGAAATACGTTAGTAGTTAATTACATTCGCGTATGTAAACATTTTAGGAGATTTATCTTGTCGACAATTCCCAAGCGCGTGGAAGCTCTTGTAAACACATTGTCTTACGAACCAATCATCAATTACACATCTGCGTATTGTGGATAAGGAATTTCATTACGTTCCATTAAGCTATCAAGTTGCAAATATTGAGGCAAAATTAATGTTATGAATAAAGAAGAAAATTAATATTACGAACAAGAATCGTTACAGCCAGTTAAACGAGATCATTGTTATGGCTATTGGGAGTTGCGAAATCTTAAAAACTGTTCGATCACAGCGGCTGATGTTTATATCGGCTGTATCAGTACAAACATTTGTCACATTTGCAAAGTTCCAAGTAATATGATATCGCGTGATGAATACGGCATAATCTCTTACTTCAGCGAGAAATGCGAATTCGACAAACCTAAACATATCGAGATTTGCTCGGTTATAGTAAATATGTTCAAAGAGGAGTCGCAAAACAAAGCCTAAAAGTTTAACCAACGAGTTCTAGGTTCACGTTTAATTAATTTATGCGATACAGAAAATTAACTTGCTTCGTGTAAACTGTGCAAAGAAATGGGGACCAGTGATGTATTTTTCCGTAATCTTCATTTAACTGTCTTCTCGCATTTCCATGATGTACATTATAACGTCGAAGCTTCATTCTGCTATATGCGTGTGTAGTGTCACTTTTGTACAGAAAGGGCAGAGTATTTTTGGCATTTTTTATTGGAAGCGACGTAGCGAAAGAATTATGAACAATGATTTTCTAGATAATATATAGATTGTTATTATAAATGAATTGCTGTGAAATGTTACAAATGAACTACGAATATTTTTAATAAAGGAAATATTTAACTGCAACTACTCCGTTTTTCATTCCAAAACGTGATAAAAGTGGTAAAAATAATTGTCTCGAAAATTCGATGTTCGTCTATTCGCGACATTTCGTTCGACAACGAATATACATAGTTCGCTACAATCTTGGATAAATTGGATTTTGTCAACAATTCTCGAGCGTGCCGGAACTCTTGTAAATATATTCTCAGTGTTCTTCCAACAATCACGAAGCACACATCTCTGTATAGAAAATTTCGTTACATTTGACAAGTTGTAACATCGCGAGCACTATGTCGAAATTAATTAATCGCAAACGAAGAATCCGTTACAGACAGTCAAACAAAGACGACGATGTGGCATATTGGGAGAGAGAGTTGCGCATCGCTAAAAAACTCTTGAAGCCTGACACTTATAATAACACTTTTAATTCAAACATTTGTCACGTTTGCAAGTTTCCAAATAATTTGATATCGTGTGGTCAGTGCGGCATGATCTCTTACTGCAGCGAGAATCATAAAGAACTCAACAAACAGCAGCATATGGATATCTGTAAAATTATGGCAAATATTTTAAAAGAGGAGTCGCAAAGGAAAACTCGTCAATTTACTCTGAAGGATTGGATCATTTCGAGATTTGAATTGATACGTTTAATCAATCTGCAGCTAACACGTGAAATGAAGCCTTATGAAAAGTTGATGGTCCTATTCGCAAAATCATGTGATATTTGTCATCAACAGACAGATCTGCACACTTGTCTGACGTGCTATTGCGCCAACTATTGCACTAATCATGAAGAAGACTTCAAAAGGCGCCATACTTTCATTTGCAAAAAATTGCTGTTAAGTTTGAACCTAAATATCAACTTTTCGGAAGGATTTGTACCTTTCGTAAACCACATTACGTATCCCAACACGACGGAACTTGTCACTGACATGATCGCATTTGTTAAAAAATATCTGCGTGTACGACACGCAGGCGTAGACGATATAGAAAATCGCTGTGAAATGTCTGCTGTCGATTATTTAGCTTCTGATTACGTAACAGACCCGTTAACACTGTATTATGGATTGCAAAACACAAATTTATTACATCAACCTCTCATCAAGACGAGCGTTTTCGTCGTACATATAATAATTCCGAATTTTGTTAGTACAAACTATTTGACAGCTTGGGAATATTTGTTGCATCTGTTGCCACATATAAAGCATTTAATAATTATACTGATAGGACCCGAATTGCAGAATCACGAGCGTGATGTTATTGACCTTTGTGAGAAATGCACGGAACAGGTTAGAAGTTTAACTATTGAATATCGCCGTGCATTCTATCACATTTATGTGAATAATGTGGGTTATATAAAGCCAAATGTGATTGCAGCGTTAAATGTGGATTTTCATGTGAGAAAGCCGCATTCAGAAACAATTTTAGAAATTCGCAATAAAAACTGCCCGTTCTTTTTGACCTCGTATTCGCAATTAATAGCTGTACAGAACGTAGATGAGATTCAACGGGTTTTACGTACACGTTTATTAAGTTTATATGACACTGAAAATAAATTTGCTTCGCGTAGACCGTATCAAGATTTAGGGATTGGTAGAGTATTCTTCCGTAACTATCATTTGACTGTTTATTCGAATTTGCATCAAGTGACTCGGCCCTCCGATCCTTCTGTCTGCCGTATACGTGTGTAATATCACTTTATTGTGGGAAAAGAAAAAATATCTGGTGCTCATAATAATAATCAACAAATTGCAATCAGCTATATACGAGTATAAAACATAGATCCTATTGGTACACCGAAAGAGAAAAATATTACTATAATAATATATATTATAAAATATTATTATAATAATATTCGTAATTATAATTGACATATTGAAAAAATCATAATCAGACGATCCATTTTTCTACTAAGCATTATTATACTGTGAACAACAATAACCTTACATACATATTGCTACCATTACTTTTTGTTGGTTATAATTATTAATAATTGGTTGGTTATAATTTGTTTCAAGTATTAATAATTGTTTGGTTATAAGTTGTTATAATTATTAATAATTGGTTGGTTATAATTTGTTGGTATTAATTATATTAAAAAGATGGCACTCGAGGCCGGAAATATGTTAGTAGTTAATTACATTCGCGTATGTAAATATTCTAGGAGATTTATCTTGTCGACAATTCCCAAGCGCGCGGAAGCTCTTGTAAACATATTGTCCTACGAATCAATCATCAATTACACATCTGCGTATTGTGGATAAGGAATTTTATTACGTTCTGTTAAGCTATCACATTGCAAGCATTGAGGCGAAATTAATATTACGAACAAAGAATCCATTAGAGGCAGTTAAACGAAATCATCGGTATTGGGAAAGAGAGTTACGCATTCTTAAAAACTGTTCGATCACTACGTCTGATGTTTATAACGACTGTTTCAGTCCAAACATTTGCTACATTTGCCAAGTGCCACATAATTTGATATCGCGTGATGAATGCAGCATGATTTATTACTGCAGCGAGTAGCACGAATTCAGCAAACCTCAACATATCGATATCTGCTTGATTATAGTAAATGTTTTCAAAGAGGTGTTGCAAAAGAAATCTCTCAAGTTTAACCAACGAGTTCTAGATTCACGTTTAATTCATTTATACGATACAGAAAATAAATTTGCCTCGCGTAAACCGTGCAAAGAAATGGAGACTATTGATGTATTTTTCCGTAATCATCATTTAACTCTCTACTCGTATTTGTATAAAGCGCATCGGCGCTTCATCGCGGCGTATACATGGTACCAATTTTTTACATAATGAGACAAGTGTTTGACATTTGTAATTTTAATCAACATATAGTGAAAGAATATTTTATAATTATAATAACCTTATATGTGTAAGCATTACTGTTTTAACAATTAAAACTATGAAAAATATATAATTGTGGCGGAAAGTAGCTATAGACTATAGACTGAGCTTCTCTCTTTCAGTGAATCGACATTGTAAATGATACAAAAGATTATGTTAGACATTTTTAAGCAATATATACATTTCTTTAACTGAATTATGGACGTCTATAATGAAGGAAATATTTAATTACAGCTACAGTGTTTCATTAATCCGTAAGTGTTTAGAAAACTTCTGCAAAAATACGAGTAATTGTATTATAATTAGTAGTAGTTTTTCGTAATAATCATTTTATTACCTATATGAATTTGTAGAAATGTAGCGATTCGACCCTTCGAACCTTCAAATTGCCGTATACGCATATAATATCGCTGTGTTATTAACATTGTAAACAATAAACAAAAGATTATGCGCCGATTTTCGGGCAATCTATCGATTATTTCCATGAACAACTTATGAATGTTTTAATAAACAAAATATTTAATTGCAGTTTTGTTGTTTTTCGTTGAAAAAATATTGACGAAAATAAAAGGGCGTCAGAAGAAGTGTCTAAAAACCTCTTACGAGTAATATGAGTAATTTTATAGCAATTCATGTTATTATATATCTGTAATTCGTTCAATTAGTTTGCTTTTTCTTTCCAAGCGGCACGACTGGTCCATTCGTGTGGATTCCGTTCAACTCGACGTTATTGTGTTCGGTAATTATTGAAATTATTCGCACGCGCGCGACAGTTTGTTTTACGGATTGTTGTTTTACGGATTTCGATGTGTACCGGTGATCTCGCGTCGTTCAAACGTTGCGTTTAATAGGGGCGAATCGCACGTCCAGGGTGCAACGTTTAATTTCGGATATTGCCGCTACCACTGGCGGTACCACGGCGAACCTACTACTCCGCTCGTGCGTTCATTAAGTTATGCTTAGAGGATTACGCTTAGCCCTGATCGGCAGAGTATCCTCCTATTTCTACCTGAAGATAATTGCGGGACCGAGCATGGGTAGAGATCGCGCGAGCACGTAATTCTTCCGTCCTCCCGGAGAAACCTTCGGGAGGTTTCTTCACTTTTTTCTTCTCGGGACACAGGCATACCTGCGAGCCCGTCGTGCGTTTCTCATCGAAGGTGATGACGGTGGTGGTGGTAACGGTATGTGACCTGCTCGTGAGAGAAGGAATTTCCACGCGACAACGCTTGGATCGTGAATCGTGGCCGACCGAAGCACTATTGTGCGTGCGTTTCCCGAAATACATCCGCCTTCTTCAGATACCCCGCGTCTTTGTCGGCTTTCAGCCCAGATAAAACAACGCTCAGCTTCACCCGGCTGAGCCAAGACTTGCGATTCTTCATTTTTTGAAAGCGAAATATCGCGAGGAAATTCAATCTCGTCGCGTCGCGAGAGAGTTTTGTTATTATTTCAATGCTGAATCGATACGCCTCGCCGGTCTCCGGTATACCGGTCGAATGTGTTTGTGGTTTCTACATTGGGTGTGTGTCGTAACAATTATCCAAGTATTTTATGATTATATTTCGCTTCGGAGGCAAATGTCAAACTGGCCTGGAACGAAATTCGGCCCGAGCCAGAAAGTTCGCAGCGCGTATCACCGGCGGTACACACGTGGCACGAAACGTATTAAGGTAGTTGGTCCGTGACAACATACTGTTAGAATAGCGATGGTTAATATAACACGTCGTCGATGTGCTGAACACACATGTGCTAAATGTTTATAAACATGATTTATGATACATAGTTTTGACACTCCGTAGCGAGAGAATATCAATCAAACTTACGCGATGTTTAAAAACTTCGCTCTCGTATGCTTCAACCGTTATCAGAAATCGCGCACTTTACACGTACTTACACACCATTTCTGGAAAACAAGAATTAAAAGCGTGATATCGGGAGCCGGTCTCGTACCTGTAATTACACATAAATAGTAAACTAACTTTGACTGAGATTATTTCAGCTTCGATAATACGGTAAGTTTTTTTTCTAATTTTACATATGTAGTGCTGCGATTAATAGCTGTTGAAAATTTGCGGAAATTCCTGAGAAAAATCAATTTACGGGCCAATTAGTTTAAAGGTGACGAAATCGCGATGATCGAGGCGACACGAACGGACGATCCGATGCAAATCGTCGGGACACGATCGCGTTATTCTTTCCGTTCGGTCCTCGTTTCCGCACTCGTTTTTGCGTGTCCGTCGGCGGAAAGTTGATACGCGTACCAGCGTATCGTTTACGCGCGCGCGTAGAAATAAAATTATTTCGCTGAAATATACGTGGTATAATGCGCGGCGGGATGCAATTACAACTTTGTCGGAAAGCTGGAAATAAATTGCGTCCCGCCGCTGTTCCCGTCGCTGCGGCGTCTTTCGCCGCTGCCGCGCGCAAACGCGCCCTTCGCGGTAAAGCGGAGGAAGGGAACACGCGAGAAAGAAAAAAAGAGAGAGAGAGAGAGAGAGATGGAACTCACCCTCCTCATCTTTCATTTCCGACTAATGTCTAATCTGATTACACGCGCTCGGTACCAGCGCGGAATTAATTATTCGTGCGCGTTCCGAACGCCGGGAATCGGATGGGGAAAAGTTGAATCCACTTCCGCGTTCTTTTGACGATCGTACCCGCGAGTGTTCGGAGCCTCGTCGAGTTAATCCTCGCGAACGCAATATGTTTCGCAATGGCCTTTTCGCAATGAAGGCTTAATACAGTGTACTACGCAAAAAAAGAGAGAAAAAGAAGGAGAGAGAGAGAGAGAGAGAGAGAGAGATAATTTTTACTCGGAAGAATTAAACCGTTGCGTTGAAAAACGGAGCGCTGATTGCATCGGATGCCCGCGCTCGCGTGCATCCGCATCTCTCGTCGTCATTAGCAACATCCAATTAACGAATATTTTCGATTTCTCGAAAGAGGCTTTCATCACGGGGACGGAAAATCGCGCTCAAACGGCCGTGCGACCAGATTTTTCCCCCGTTTAATGACTCTCGATTCTCGCTCGTGTGCGCGCGCGCGTCACCGATCCGCGATTCAACTCGTAGTTAATTAAACGAGCGCGAGAGAGCCAATGACCGGAAGTAATAGCCGAACGTGGAAGGGGGAATCACCGAAAAGCTTCGGGAGACGCATGTCCGTCGACGCGGGGTGTACTTTTAACACGTTGAAACCCGCGGTGGTCGCCGCTGACCGGCATTGTGATATTACCGCGTCTAATTAAGGCTCCTGTTTCCTCGCAGCCGCGGCTACCCTTGATTAATCACGTCAGGAACGAGGGAATACACGCTCAAAATTCTCGCGAGACACGTCATGGCAGAGTATATTTGATACTTGTAACTATAATCACATCACAGTGGAAGAACTGTCATCAGGAAATATATTTGTTAATATAATAATAATATACATAATTCGATCATCAGTCGTTACGCTTTTGTAAATTGACAAAAGCCAAGCTGGCAGTAAACGCGTTAACACTCATCGGCGCGAGTAAAATCCCCCCCCCGAAGAACACGCGGCCGTAAAGAGCATTCGGCTGCATATTAAAAGAATCGTTACTTTCGCGCGACAAAACTTTTAACACAAGGCCATAAAAATAACAACGCGCTTCTCTCGGCTCTTCTTACGCACAAGTTCGCGTTACACCGGAGAAACGACGACGCATCGCCGACGGTGAATACGCAAATCAGCCAATTTCCGGGACCGACGTCGGGCGAAAAATTAATAATCGCACCGCAGCAATTCCGCTTGATCGTTCATTACGCGACAACAGCTGACACATTTCAGCGAGGGTGCTTCCTCACAGCGACTCTCTCTCTCTCTCTCTCTCTGATTAATGCAACGTGGACAGCTCGAGATACGCTAAGCAGACGTGGCGGAAGAGATGGAACGGACGAGGGATGAGGGGGGACGGTTGGCACACATGCGCAAGTAACGCGCATATATATTCGGCGGGATTTATGTTAACGTATCTGTTACCCGTGCGACAGCAGCGCATCTCTCTCGTCTTCTGTACGCGTATTGAAAAAAAAAAAGAACCGGCTGAAGAGCGGGGCTGCGTGAATCTTTGCCGCGCGAATTGTAATCCGAATTGAGCAATTGATTTTATTACTTCGCTGGGAATTCGAGCGACTTCGCTTGATTTTATATTCGGATTGAAGGGGACCCACCGCAGGCTGTAACGTTTTTACGACATCTGAGATGAATTCTAGTAAACTGTTACGCTCGAATCGCAGCGGTCAGCGTCTCGTAGGACAAGTATTGATATTTCCTTGAATAAGAAGCGAGTCGGATCGACGATCTGACGTGGGAAAGTAAACTAAACTACCAGATTTAGCCGGTGATGAAAGATTAACGAAACTCGAAGGTGGTTGTGCGTAGATGATTTTCCGAATCAAAAAGTACGTTGATCTAACTGCATGACGCGAGTAATTCAATTTCCGGCGAGAGGTTAAGTAAATCAGACGGTAAATATGATCAATAAGGTGGCGGGTCGGTGCTTTGTGATCGCCGCATTGAATTGAATTTTCAACTTGTTTTGCGCAAACAAGGGGTCGGGAGAGCATGAAAATTTTGTTGAAAGAATTGGAATAGCTAAGTCGCCGTATAACAATCCTGAAATTGAGCCCGTTTCGTTCGATTCGACTTGTTTCAGTAAATTTTTGTCTTTTACGAGTGTACGATGCGTAAACGTCAAGTAAACATAGCGCAATTGAACGCAAAATGGAGTTCTATACAGGCAAGAATATTACAATTAACCCTCCCCCCTCCCCCGGCTACACACTCGTTCATTCATTGGGATGGATAATTAGAATGTTCATGAACAGTTTTTGGATATTGGGCAGGTTGAATTCCGCACGAGAATACTGCAATTAAACGTGCCAACGTATTTACTTATATCAGCATACATATTTTTACATGGAGGAAAAATTTCTTCCCATCGGGAAAATGTATATTCTCAGATCTGTAACTTTTCATGAATTGTTTGTTCTGTTCAAATGTAAAAAATTTAGATTCAAGTAAACATGTCATTAGCGCCCCGGTCGGACAGAAATGTTCCATTCGCCGGGCATATTTCCTCTCGGTGTAGGAACGGAAGGATCCGTGGGAGGTTTCAATCCGGTTAAACGTGTCCTCGGTTATTTCAGACGAGTTTCGGCGCGGCCGCAAATTTTCCAGACGAATTTCCCCGGTCGCGGCAGCGGCCGTGTCATTTTCGTTCGATCCCTGACTTATTGCGCGAATCGAACTTTGTCCGCAGAGCTCCGAAAACCAGAATATCACCGGTGCTGGCACGCCGCCTCGCTCGCAATTGTGAACGGGCCTTCACACGATCGGGAACGCAGGTATGCACCGGCCACGCGCCCACGCACGTGCGTGAACAGCGTGCATGCGTGATTGCGCGCCCGTATGCGTGCCTGCGTGCCCGGCCGAGCTTCGACGGCCGAAGGTAGACGTTTTTCGAACACGCGCGCGCCAGGTATTAAGACGTTCTTCCACGACGGCGACTCGGCGTGGTGAGATGTATGGTTCGTTACCGCAGCGTAGCGGACGAACGTTGCGCGATTTACCAGTGATAACGTCAGCGAACGTTATTCACGATCGACTGTGTGTCCTTTAACGCCCGACGCGGATGTCGGTAACGTACGGTGCACCTGCGCGCACGCGCCTTTTTTGTTCGGATTGTAATTTAATTTGCTACGTCGCGCTAGTTTATTGACTGCATGTCTCTCTCTCTCTCTCTCTGTCTCTCATCCGCTTGACACGTGTCGCCGATATTTTATGGGGTTCCCGTTAGTGCAGATTGAGCATGACGCTCGATAAACCGGGCAGCGTGCAATGTCAATATTTAACGGCGCGTTAAGAACGTAATATATCGCAAGTAAGACAAGTGGGGAATGAGCGTGTCTCGTTAAATGAGTTCCGTCACGGTCGTACATTCGCACGGACATTTTTCTCGTGATTTTCACGGGAGGCCCGTACCGCTCGTCGATCACGGGCCGATCGCTCGTCACGATTAGGAATTCAATTGGCATGACGGCGAGTGGAGTATATAATACGGTAAATGCCCCCTCGCGCGCGCGCGTGACTCGATCGGACGGAATTAAAAAGGAGCTTAAATCCAGACTACGGCGCGTTTCCGGTCTTCAATTAATTTCGTTCAGCGGCGGCGTCGTACCCCTCCCTCCACCCCCGTCTCGTATCGATCTCGCTCTACTTTATTTCATTTAGTCGACCGGGGAGACTGATACACCTTGGTGAAACTTCTCTTAACTCAATTTTCATTGCCGCCGATGCGCGAAATGTATTTAAAGCGATCTTCGTACTTTCTTCCCTACCCGCGCGCGTTACTCCGTTCTTTTTCTTCCTTTTATTTCCCCTCTACTCCCCCCCCCCCCCATGCCGCCCTTCTTTCTGCCGTCCCAACACGCGCGACAACTATTATTTGCATGAAAATGAGAAACCCGCGCGAGGAGCACCTGAATATATTTTATCGCTGACGTAGATTAATTTAATCCACCGCGCATCGCGCGATCAAAGAGTGCGAAATTACCGCGACACCGTCGATTGAAGTCCCCTTCGTACACGCACTCTTCATTACGGAAACTTCAGGAACCGTTTTATCCTCTGGACGTGGACGCGAGTGCACTTCCCGTATTTCTCGATGATCCATCATCGAGGTTGGGAAAATTCGTTTTTGGAATGCAATTTGTTACCGCTATCGTTGCCATTTTTTTCGCCGTTCTTCCTTCCACCAAGCTTCGAAGATTCATTATTTTACGATTCCCCGCCGCCTATGTAAAATAACAGCAGAGATAACGATCGCGCTCGTTATTGCTATCCCAAAAAATATAATTGCGTTATCGTCACTAACGAAACAAATAACGCCGATACGCCGAGATCATCGTTGAGAAAAAAAATGTATAACGTTACACGTGACACGTTGTTTCCGAGTTACACTCGACATTAACCGGAATTAAATACATCGGTGCGCCTTGAATCCTCGTCATTTAATTAACACGTCGGCACTCGCGTTGATTCCCTTTCAACTGCGCGTGAGCTTAACTCGATGAATGATTAATTTACCAAAGATATAGCAAGTGGAAAAAATGTAATTTGAGACGCACATTTTCCTCCCACCGGATTATCTCGATCGATGCAACCGCAACGTTGTTCAAATTACAATCAATTAATCGTAGTTCGTACACACATGACTTAATGAGGCGTGGTAATACGACAGTTCCGCTCACCGGCGATACAGCGTTCCACGCGTCGATCGTCACTCGAATAATTTGCAGCCAATTAGAACAACTTCCGTCGCTGAGGGGCAATCGAGTTCGCGACGATGACGTGAAACACGAGCGACAGGGCTGGCGCGAGTTCCTCGCGCCGCGAGAACAGACCTCGCGCGGCTCGCACGCGTAGGTATCGGAAAAAACCGGCATCGGGCAGCGACGTGGAAGGAAGGGATCGATCACGGCACCGACGACGCGTTCCGCTGTTTCCCAGCCTGAGCGACAACAGCGTGGGCCTCGCTTTCGTTCAGCACGCCCACGTGTCGCTCACGCTCGCACCTCGCGCACGCCCACATACGCGTACCTACGTACGTACGTTACCTTACGCTCCCCCCGGTTAACTTCGCCTCTCTCGTCTCTTTCTCTCTCTCTCTCTCTCTCTCTCTCTCTCGTGCGCGTTTGAATTATTCAGCGGAATTATTTATGAAGTTTCCGAGCGACGAGATCGAAAATATTAAATTCACACGCGGCCTCGTTCTCAGACCCGCACGCGCGCGAGAGAGAGAGAGAGAGGTAGTTGCTCGAATCACACCGCGGCTCATATAAATTCATCGTACGCGTTTACGCCCGGCGTTGCTGTTACCGCAGCCGCCGAAGTACGCATTCATTAAAGGCGACGTTTTCCCCGCGTACATACACGCGAAACACTTAATAGGTTTACCCTTTGCCGAATGGAGCCCCGTCTTCGCGAGACGTAAACTCACGGTGCCATTAATTGCGTTCGTATCTCCCTGCGCCCCGTTGGGAGAGAGAGAGAGCGAATGAGAGAGAGAGAGAGAGGGAGCGCAGCGCGCAACCGTAAGTGTAATTGATATTACATTAGGATTAACGATAATTTAAGTGCTTTAATTGGATTCCAGTTGCAATTCATACAGCGCAATTATCCGCTCGCAATTCAGGCGCGCTGCATCATCAGGCCGGCTCACGCCGCTCCGACGATGCCCGTATTTCCCAAGACTCGGCGCGGAAAAATATTTATTTGGATTACACCCGCCGACGCCTGCGCAAACGGCAGACGAGTTGCGTAAACAACGCATTGTGGCCGCCGGTAACGATCTTCAAATAGAGCGCGTTTGAAAGAAACAAACGGCACGGTAAAACGTGTCGCGTATGCTGTGCCATTCCTTACACCGAGAGGAATTATAGTTATCCGCGGCCTCAATTGCACCCTTCTCGTGGTTTCAACTACAAAAATAGCGGCAGCAATATGCGGCAAGTATGCGATAAGATTATGGCGAGATTTAATAGAAAAATGATCCTCCCGACTGTAATTCTTTCACTGTGATAATCGTAGCTGTAAATGCCAGATATTTTTCTCTCAGCGTGGATGAAAAGCGTAACACGATTTTCGGTCTTACACGTGTAACGCGCAAGGCTGAAAATCGCGAAAGTAACTCTAGCTATAATGGTAGAGTTATTTACACGGAACAAAGAATTTGGTAATCTTGACAATTGTTTAACCAAATGCTTTTTTTCAGTGTATAACGGCTCTTATTATATGATAATTTCAACCTTACGTATACGTATGAAAGGCTAAAAATTGCGTGATAGTAAGAAGTTTCAATCAAGGAATGGTGCAGCGTACACACGACTTTTCGCGATCTCCTCGTCGTGCGGCCGAATTGCCCGCAGGGCGCGGAGCCCGCGAAACGTCGTCGCGATAAAACCGCGCGGTAGTAAACACGGGGGCGAAACGCGCGTCCGTCGAATGGGGGGATGTGAGAGGAGGGGAAGAGAGGCGGCGTATGATTTGGTCGCTTAGACGTGGCACTTTGAAGTGGAAGCCGAGGAAAAAAGCTTTTCATTGCCTATCCTCGTGGAAATGGCGGAGGAGCCTGGACAGAAGTGGTAGGGGGCGGGATGTACATGAATATGTGAACTATGCGACTCGTATTAGTACCGTGCATCTCCGCAACGCGTGTAACACCGCACCCCATCCGCCGTATATCGGAAAATACTGAAAGTTCCGCGCACAAAGGACGCCGGGACGGACACATCGTAAAACGCGTCAGCCGCTATCTCTCTCTCTCTCTCTCTTTCTCATTCTCTAACACGCACACACACACATGTATGTACGCACGCAAAATCCCCGTCAACTTTGTTCATAAAATGTAACACAGCCCCAAATATCTAAGGGATTTCGTCGAGACTCTGTTTAAATTTTTACGACCTCTCCGCGATGTTTCTTTCCCATTTCCAAAGCGTTGGCCGCCGCGCTGATTTCCATCGATCGTACGAAGGCTCGATTGTACCGACACGCTCGAATTCTCTCAAATCGTCCCGTTGATTCTAGAGCCGCTGGCCGTACAATCGCCGTCATCTACGCTGCACCACTTCCTGTATTGAAGCTTTTTAATATTAAACGGTTTTCAGCCTTTCACACACGTGTACACGTAAAGTCGAAATTGTTATAATTAGAATCACGTTTCACTGAAGAAGAAGCGCTGCACTTGACCCAAGTAAAATGGTTACTCTAATAGTCCTCGGTAATTATTTACTAAAAGAGAGATATAATTGACTGTATACAATATAATGTTTGTTCTATAAGTAGATTTATTTGTATATGTTAAGACAATTTTACGATAAATATAAAATTCATAACGTCGATGATATTATTATTTACGCTTAGGTACATGTCGGACGAAAGTAAATTTCAAGTTTCTTCTTCAGTGGAAAAGAAATATTATATATAAAAAATCCTAGTAAACATTTTCTTAAGTTTTTTTTTTAGAACCATTCTCTATTTACATTCAATAACACATTTGTAAATTAAGATATCACGGCGCTTAAATATCTACTACGAGCTATTAAAATATATTAAAATTGATAAAAACTATCACTTGATTTAAGAGGCTGAGAAACAGGTGGTCACGTTCACTTGAAGCCCCGTTGTATAGCTCAAAGTTCTACAATTTGCAATGTCGCGCGTTAGGCGCAAGGTTGAAAACCATACAACTCCAAGGAATGGTTACAGCATACATGACGCCAATGGTACAATTGATTTTTCGGATTCCACCTCTCACACGGAATAATAATGAAATAAAACGCAACAGCATATCACAGGTGCCGGTGACCGTCGCGGCGTGTAACACGTGAAATCCCGCGATAAAACGGCTGTTCTGTTTATTATTCTCGGTCACGACAGCTCGGCTTCGAGTTTAACAGAGCCCCGCGTATCTCGCGTCGCGATACAGCTTGAAATTATTACGGCACGAGCAGGCGGAGAAAGAGCGTGTACCCGGCAAGTCAAACGTTTGCTCGAGTCCCGAAGTCTTTCGTAGTAGGTATCGTTCAGCCGAGGAATCGCGTTCTCACATCGCCCCCCCCTCCCCCCCCCGGCCGTATTATACGCACACCCTGTACACATCCAGGCCGAATATCGAGCTCGCGTCTCTGCCTTGAGCTCGGAAAGGAGCGTTTTAATTGGCGGCGTAGTTAGAGGAAACATTCGTCCGCACTGCAAATTTGCATGGGGGAGAGACGGCAGCGCCGAGAAAGGAAGGAAGAGGAGGAGGAGGAGACGGAAAGAAGGGCGAGATTGCCTTTTAAGGCGGTGATTCGTGAATCGACGAGATTTAAAGGACAACGAGAGAAGAAGTCGCGCGCGGCAGCCAGCGGCATACAAAGGCTATTAGCGTAATTAGCCTCACGGACGCTACCGTCGTCCCTGCGACCGTTGACCGACCGATCCCGTCCTATCCTCGCCCCCGGGGCGACGAAATTAACGAGGTGTAAATCGCGCAGATATGTTTTAATTAATGCGCCGGCGCGCGGAAACTCGTATTGTCGGGCAGCCGCGGAGGGGAGGGGGGGAGCGAAACGGACCCGGCGTTAATGAAGCGCGAATATCGCGAGGCGGACCTAATGAGGCGGCGTAAGAAACGTTACGAAACGTCAATGGACGAGTATCACGTAACCGTTATCGAGACGGGAGAAATGAAAGACCTCGCGTGTGACGCCGCGATGAGGTGGCGCGAGAGAAAAAACGCGAGAGAAAAGTCAGCGAGGGAAGATGAGGGAGAAAATGCGACGGACGCTGGGCGCGTGTCCGAAAGTTTCCCGAGATTTCCCCAAATGCTGCACAGCCGGAGTGGCGAAATTCGTATAAAAATATGCCGCGCAACGTGAGTTCTCTTCTGTCCGATATCGCAATAAAAATACTGGGACGTTTTTTTTAATGACTGAAATCGGTATGTTTTTCGATGAAATCATACGAATTCCAGTTTTTATCATCTATTGGATTCCGCAGAGGAAGTAAAAAGTGAAACAATGAAATATAAATAAAAGATGGTGAATAAATAAAAAATAAATGAAAATGAAAAATAACAGACTGAAGTACATTGAGAGTGTAGTATATTGTTCATCGAATTTTACTAATTATTTGTTATTTCTTACAACTTTTTCTCTCTCAGTGTATTCGGTTTAATTCCGAGGTAAAATGAAAATCAGAAGAAATTTTCGGGAAACATTGGGGAGAACAAATGAGAAGTTTCCCGTTCGAGTTTCCCATTTAGAATCGCATGTTTGAAACATTACATTTCGCTGATGAAGTGAACTGTAATGTTTCACGAAACGTTGGGAACAAATCCGCAAAAAACGCGACCGCATCCCCGCAAGCGAAATACAGCACTGTGAAAACCGCAAATATTAAATTACACTTCCAACTTAAATCCGTGCAGATTCCCCAATCGGAATCTACATAATTTTTTTCGGAAATCGGATCCTAACTAGATCCTAACTAGAACAAAACACTTTCTTCGTGGGCAATTAAAACAAAAAGTAATCGGAGCGAGCAACATCCTCTTGACTCTGAAGTAACGTTACGAAAAAAGTGATGGAAATTTGGGTTCTTTGCATTTTTTGGGGGTTTCTTACGAATCATTGAATTTATTACAAATTTATCGTCTCTGTAGACTGTGATTGCCGCCGGGAAAGCCGTTTTATATTCTTATTACGTCATTAGATCAGGCCGATAATAGCGGTGGTCGCATGGGCCTAACATTCTTTCTGACTAATAGAGAAATGGGAGCAAAGTACAGCGTCTTGCACGCAACGTGGAAGAGAGAGGGAGAAGGGGGGGGGAAACGCGTGTAGGCCTGACAGCCTAATATGTTATTGCCAGAATGAATGGGGTAATTTGTTGAGCGATATCGTCGCTAAACAGCGCGATAAAGCGGTAAGTCAATAACCGACCGGTAATTCCAGCACGTAGCGGGCGCACATTTTGCCGCGGCGCGCGAACAAAAGCGACGGGATCGCGCAAACGCGACGAATAAGCCGATCGCTTACAATGAGCGACGGGTCGGCCGGAAACCGCGGATCTCTCGCGGGTGTCCGTTAAATAAATAAATGCGCCGTTCGACACGCCGTTTCGCTCAAAGCGGATATCGCGATTAACGGCTGGCCTGGAGCATCGGCGTTGCATTTTTCGCGAATCTGCACGCGCGCGCATTCCTACGTCAAACACGCGCAGCGAGGTGAAAAGTACCAATGCTTGAGCACGCAACTAACCGCAGGCACTTCCTTCGTCGCTTCACTCCTTAAGTGAGCACAATCGATACGCACGTTTCAGTGTCGGAATAAAAATGCTCGCTCGTATCCTGATGTCCAACATGCCGGCAATCCAAGCTGTTCCCGTGAATTCGTCCCCGTCAACGAAATATTCAAGAGCTCCTCCTCCTTTCGTTTCATTGGAACTATATTTAATGTGTAACGGCGGGAACGTATTAACATTAAACTTACTTTAAATTTATTCACGTTAAACTTATATCTTACACTCGATTTCGAATAAAAAAACTTTGTCTCGTTTATCCTCACACGGTAAAAAGTTTCGAGTTAAAAGCGGCCGGCTGAAATGTTAATTTAACACGGGGGAATGCGTTGGAGCGTACACAAATATAACGTTGAATTAAATACATTCATCTTGTCAACGCATGTGTACTTTAACACATTCCCCGTGTTAAGTTAACGCGAAATTTCGGCCGGACCGTTTGTAACGCGGAATATTTCACCGAGTGCAAGGATAAACGCGACGGACTTTCTAGTTAAAACGGAAGGTAAAATATAATTTTAATTGGTGATTCTATTAAAACACACGTATCGCGCAAAACGAACATATATATATATATATATCTTGGGTCTGCTTCGCAAAATATATACGCTTGCTTTATCAAGTATTTTGCTCGTTACGTCGCGTTGCGCACGAAGAGCAGATCCGTCGCGCGCAATCAAACGCCCCTACCTCGCTGCGAGGCACGCGCGCGCGATTTAATCCGCGGAATTTCTCACGGCGATCACGGCGGACTTTACGGCCGAGCGTTCACCTTCGTTTCGTGCGTGCGCGCTCCCGACCGATCTGTTCTTTCGCCACGACCCACGCGGGAATGCGTGCCGCCGCGTGGAAAGCCGATATCACACAGACGCGTCACCTTTATCGCGCGAGATAATGCTTCATTAAATCCGCGTTGCCGCGCGCATAACGGGCGACGAGCGATAGTAAACCTCCGCGATTTTCAGGTCGCGCGTCGAGCATCAATTTTACACTCGCCGGCCGGTTACGAGATCATCGTCGGCGTTTTAACCGTGCGATTAAAACGTAATTCTCTCCGATCGGCGATCTTATCGCCTCTTACCCTGCCTACCGCAGAAAGGGAGCGCTCGCAACGTTTTCGCAGCTGCCGCTATAAATTCCCGAAATACGGATAATCGGGCGGGCGAATAAATTGCCGTTGAATTTGCACGAATCAATTGCCACTGGAAAAGTAACGATGCGTCATTTACAAGGTTATATATGTACGCGGAGTTTACAAACTGTTCTTTACTGTTCGAGCCATCTCGGATTCGACCTATTGACATTCGATCCGAATTCGAACGATTCGCACACCTCCCGGTTCCTTTTCGATTCTCTTCAAATCGTCGAGCGAATATTTCGATTCGGGGGACCGTAAAATGTCTCCGAGCGTGTACTTAATACTCCAGTCACAGGGACAGGATTCCTCTTTCTTCTTTCATATTTAATCAACCGAGACCCTAGCTACGTTTGGAGAACGCAGTTAATCGAACGAGCGCTCACCGTCAGTGGAACATCCTTCCGAGTCTCTCGTCGATCTAACAGTACCCTTCGATCAAGGGTAATAATCGATGATCGTTCCGTTCCGTACGGCTACACACTCGCGCGTGAATGAAGAATCCGAGCTTGAATGAAGCATATTCACTCCCGTCGGTACCTTCGCGATCGAGTGTATTTTCACCTCGCTCCCCCGGACGGGATTTCCCCCGGCGAGAAATATCGAGAGTACAAAGTTCGAATCCGAACGATCACGGAAGCAGCTCCTCGCGCTAACGATATCCAAGCAGGCGTTCACGGCCTCCGGCCGATTAGGAATTATGCTGTCGCAACGTCCGAGAGTGTACGAGCGACGCTAATCGTTACCGAACTGACTGAGTCATTTCTCTTGACGCTCGGCCGCGGGACCGGTGACTGCATAATAATTGCTCGACATTCCTCACGGGCGAACCTCACGCCGCCCAGTTAATGAATCACGACGCATCCGTTCCACGAGAGCTCGCGATCAGCCTGACAAAGAGCCCTCCCCTCGACGAGATCTTTCTTTCTCTCCCTCTTCCCGCCACGTAAGATCGCATCGGACGAACTTGATTACGTCGACGGCTAGGTCGATAATATATATATATATATATATATAATCGTACGTGCCGAGAGCGTTACGCAAGTCACGTAATTTTCCAGAAAATTAGAAGATCAAGTGCGATCGGTAAGAACGCGCGTTCTTGGCGAGCGAGCCAAGAATGCGCCGCCCGGCGCAATTCCAGCATGCAAACAGAGCGACCGCGAACGACGAGGGGGAGGGAGGAGAGAAGGGACCGAAATTAGAGCGCGGCCGACCTCGGGGACAATGGCGGGCGGTTTTTAATTTTAATGCCTTCATTAAGAGTCGCCTCGACGGACGTCGCGGATGTGGGTCAGTTCGCGATGTTATCGCGTCTCGCCTAGCCTCGCGCGCCGTATCCAAGCATCTTTCCTCTCGTCGCCGGCACGATTGCCGAACGGCGGAGGCTCGTCGTGAACGTTTCGCGTTCGTCGAACTCCGAGATCGCACGTGGTAGTCGTCGCGCGCGCGCGCCTTGAATTCGGCACGCATTCCTGATTTATCGCGCCGTCGTTGCGCGAATTCCTACACGTAAAAAGACAATCTCTGTCGGCTGAATCTCAACAGCTGATCCGAACTCACGGGGAAACCGGCGATAGCGGTCTCCCATTTCAGTTTTCATGAATGTGGGGTACGTCGCGGCGGTGAGGCCCGCGTGTTTCTTTGCAGAGACGAGCGCGTGAAAGAACAGGTTCTTCTTATTTTGTCTACTCTTACAAAATGTCCGAAGCGTATCGAAGAGATGAGAGACACTCTCGGACGGTTTCCTTGTAATTGAATAATATTCTGCCGTCGTCGTTGCGAGGAATCGTCTATTACACACGAAAAAGTTAGCTTCTATTTCAAGTTCGTATTATCAGATATAAGCAAGAATGTGTAATCTTACAAAAGATCAAAGATAAAACTCGCTTCTACATGAAGAAATTCTACGTATTTTTACGTAGAAAAATATCACATTCTTGTTATTCAAGTGTGATTTTTGTGAATTGAGAGAAAAAAAATACTGGATAGAAGGAGCGATATTATCTTCAAACTGAGAGATACAATTCTTAGCTTGAAGATATTATCTTTCTCGTCCAATATTTTTCTCTCAAAATTCACAAAAATTATATTCGGATAACAAGAGCATACGATATTTTGAGTGAAACTCTATAAAATTTCCTCTTGCTCATATATGAGAGAATCTTGAGTTGTGTGACAGCAATTTTCTCCGTGCGGGTAAAATTAATTCCACGGGGAGAAGCATCGATTGACCGAAGTTAAAAGCACGCGCGAGCAGCTGAGAAAGTGACAATTAGTGCTAAGTATCTTATCGCATACACGTGTACTAAAACGTCGTTTATTCCCGGCGCTGAATGTCTCTCGCCGTAGCGCCCGGGTTCAAGCAGCTAATAAATCGGGCTTCAGTAGCAACGACATTATAGCGGCCCCTATTTCAAAGAAACATCTCAGCCGCCGCAGCCGCGTCTTAGTTCCTACTGATCGTTTTTCCGCGCGTACACCTGGCATTCTTGCGTCACGTATCGCGGCGTCGCTCTCGCTCGCTCGCACGCGGCGCGCACACCTCGTCTTCATTCATGCACGCGTACAGCGCGTGCTTGCACGTCGATACGCAGCATACGCTCATGGCCAGCGATTCGTCTCGAAGTAGATGTAGCGGAGCGGGTATAAAAGATGCCTACGCTACGTTTCAACTTGTTCCAATTGGAAAATTCTTCAAGCAAAAAGGAAATTATTAATAATATAATTTCCTCCTACTTTGATCCCGATGATGCTCGAAATTTCCGTTCTCGCTATTTCAGCGCGAAAACAGGTTGTTCAATGTAACATTAAAATGAAATCTGCGAAATTAGAGAAATTCAAGAGAGAAGTTAACAAGTGTCTGTGTCATCAAGGTGAGATTTTATTAGTCCATATGCCGTCTAAATAAACGCAAACTATCCTTAAGGACATCTCAAAAGCCAAAATTTCCGGGAATATCTATGCACGAGCTCCGCGTGTAATCTATTAAGATCGGACGGGTACACGCCGGGAGGGGAAAAATCGAAAAAATAAGAAATATGTATCCGACGGGTAAACTAATCACATTATTTATAACATTATTAAAAGAGATTTAGGGAGATCTGTTTAAATCTCTCTTGAAATTCCTGCATTTAAATAGGACAAACAATTACTTTCGCGAAGAGCTACAGATTTAAGAGGATTTACATCATCTCATTTGAAGGGGCTTTTTTCTCAGCGCAAAATTATGTACACTGCTATGGATAAAAATGCTATTAGCGTCCTCGGATAAATCCGTTTTATCTTTCAGATATTTTTCTCTCCCGACGTTTAGTCTCGCCTTGCTAGATTCGATTCAGGACGAATTGTTCGCAGGTGTACATCGAGAAAAGAGGAACTAGGCGCGTTGCCGCGAGGCATGTCCTACGCGTATCGAGCTCCGCTCGTGCGGCAACGCGGCGGCGGTTACAATCCGCCGGACGATTATTTCGAAAAAACAACATGGACGGATGCAACAACGTAGGCAAATTAGCCGGCTCGCCAGCCCGTTCCTCCTACCTCCCCCCCGTCCGTCCGTCCGCCTGCCTGTCGCATAGGCTCGCAACAGGTAAAAAGCGAAGTGCGCCTCGAGTTGCTATTTCGCTGTCAGGCTATAACGAGATTGTTTCGCGATGTTGCTCAAAAAAGCGCAGCCACTGACAACCGAATCGATTTCGCGGCGCGCTGTATCCCCGGGTATGAATGCGAGATTCGTAACCGCGGCAAAATCAATTCGTACGAGATAAGTTTCAAAGCGGCCGATCCGCCGGCCGGCGGTCGGATGCGCCCCCCCCCCCCCCCCCNACAAAGCCGAGGGGATTTGTTGTACGTGGTAAGGGGGTTTCCGACATGGCGAAAAGAAAAAACTTGTCGATCCGATCGTGTGATCGGGAATTTTTCTATTTATCATTACGCGATGTGTACGTGCGAGTGCATGCGTCCGTGAATAATGCATTACCATCGGTTTGAACGTTGCGTAACGGGGATATTTACGTTTCGCCGGGGAAGTCCAATTTGCCTCGTCACGTACGCGGCGGACGAGCGAATGAGAGAGACCGTCGCGCATACGTCCTGGCAAAAATAACAAGCCGGGATTACGATGTTGAATGATCGATGTCGAGCGTTTCCCAAGGAAACTTGTTCCCCCCCACCGGCGGAGGATCAGCCACGAGGAACTAGCGGCTGGCTGTTCGAAATTTTGGCCCTGCGTTGAATCTTGAATTCTACAACACGGTGGGAGTCGAGAGACGGCAAAATAGATTCAATTTCGATTCTGATAATGCAATATAATTTCCACTTTGATCCTGATGATGTTTGAAATTTCCGTTTCCGCTGTTTTAGCGTCAAAATAGGTTTCTCGAAGGTAGCGCTAAAATTCGATCTGTAGAATTGGAGATCCAAGAAAGGGGTTAAAAAGTGTCGGTATCGTCAAAGTAGGTTCTTATTCATCTACAGGCGATCTATGAGCAGGCGCAAGCACTACAACTCTGCGTCTCTCAGGCGTACATGCGTGTGTAGTTTCTTCTACTTCCTTTCTCCTCCCGGCGACTACGATCGCCGACTCACGCGTGTTACCTTCGCTGATCAATTAGCTTCGAAACTACGTC
Organism: Dinoponera quadriceps; assembly: GCF_001313825.1. NCBI lineage: Eukaryota > Metazoa > Arthropoda > Insecta > Hymenoptera > Formicidae > Dinoponera > Dinoponera quadriceps. The sequence goes on from NW_014554764.1 coordinate 1,685,224, forward strand.
GGTGGCCGACCTAACAAAACTGCCTGAGGCGAGTGACTTGGCTTGAAAGCCTACTGCGTCTCCGAGACGGTAGGATATTATTTTTACGTAAATTCTCACGTGTCTGATGAACAAAAATGAAATTATGTAAAAAATAATGAAAAGAAAAAAAAACGATGAATAGTATATCCTGTGGTAAGTAATTCAATAATTTTTAAATCAATTTCTCGACGATACACGTCTGATGGACGTACGGTGTTTCTTGATCACTAAAAATAAGAGTACAGGATTAAGAGCGTCAGAGCAGCATCAAGATTTCGACCCGGGTTGTCGGTCGGTCGGCCGATCGCAGGTAAACCTGCAGGTAAATCTACGAATCCCATGACAGCGTTTCGGGGACGAGCGATGGGAGGGCGGAAAAGCCGTAAAAGTGACGCGTTCCGATCGAAGCGGGCGCGTCGCTAACAAGTCAACGCGAGCGTCGCATTCATCATTCGCAGTTGGCGACGAACGCGAGACGAATTCGCACACCTGTGACAATGGAGAGCGGCTTCCGACGACGACGAGGCGACGCGCAAGAGAGGAACTGCAATGCAGCCCGCCGGATAACGGCGTCAATGAAACACCCGACACGCGTCATTCGCATGGAACGAACGTGTAATCGTTCGGCAGCCGGAATTGCACGATTGTTAACCGCCGACAGCCGGCGCGCGTAATTCCGAAGCCGCGGAGTCTCACGGCGGCGCGCGCCGTGACGAATATCCGCGATTGCGAATTACGGAGGCGGCCAAGTAGCGCTCGAGGACGGAATCTCAACGAGAATTCCCCCACGTGGAAAATCTCTCCCCGATTGGCATCCGGTCCGATTTTCTCCTCCTCCTTCCGAAAAAATTATGGACTCCGATTGGGAAATCTCCGGGGATTATGTTTCAAACAGAAGAGAATATAAATGGGGGAAACTCGAACGGTTGCCGTTTGCTCTCCCCCTGCAATGCTTTCCGAAGGATTTTTTTCTGCCTTTCAGTTCGCGTGGAAATTGAACGGGACATATTGTGAAATACTTTGAGTACAATAAAACGTATGAGACGTCTGAGTAAAGGGGATGTAAAGGTTGTAAAAGTGCAAATGCTCGGGGTGTTTTCGTTGCTTCTCACCTTTCCGCCACTTTTTATTCCACCGGATTAAAAATGGATACCGTGTAGTTGGATTAATAATTGGCGCAGAAATGAGATTCCCTACTCGATGGCATGAAAACGATAACGATTTTACTCACTGAAAAAAACGCACGTGTTAATCCACGGGTTAAAAATAAGAGTTGGATCCCCAACTGATGTCGCGGTGAGAGATAATCCATCTCGACACAAATTGGGGTATTCCGATCGGAATCGATATACATTATCTCCAAGAATCTCGAACAATTTCTACACAGGAATGTTTCTCCGTTCTCTCTCTCTCTCTCTCTCGTGGATTCACGTGTAACGTTATATTTATAATCACTATCGATATTTGTATTTCTTTATCACGACCTCTTAATCAAGATACAAACATCTTCAGCGGTCGTTCCCGAAAAGTTACCGGAGCGATAAGAAGATCGCACGCACCGTTCGAAATTCCTAAATCGTATCAGAACGACAACGAGACGCTCTTCTACATTGAAACTTTCTTCTCGAAGAAAGCTTTCAGTATATCGATGCGTTTCCCTTCCCTCTTCTTCTTCTTTTTTCTCCACCTTCAATAAGCTCCCTCGAAATCTGTCGGCGGAGGAAATTGGTTACGTTCGGCGGCGGAAATAAAAGAGGAAGAGAAAGAGAGATAGAGAGAGAGAGAGAGAGAGAGAGAGATGCGCGTGATCTCCGTGTTACCGCTTACGCCGTGAAATATTCATTTTCTTTTGGCGTAGTTAAATTTTACACAGAATCTCGGACGACGCGCGGAGTCGCGGCGACGAGCGCGAAGAAGGTCGTCCAGGCGGATTTAATTTAAGTTTCGCGACAAGTTCGCGCGTCGGCTCGAACGGGTAATTGCGGCAGCTCGTATAATTCCGCCGTTGTTCCTCCGCGCGTTAGAAACGCGTCAGGCTAAACCGTCTCTCTCTCTCTCTCTCTCTCTCCCTCTCGCGAGACATAGACGCGCCTAACGCGAGAAACCAGCCTCTTGCCGTCGGATGGCCGATGACGCGGTACGGCTAATGCGCGCCAGATAACGACGATAACGAGACACTTGACACCCAGAATGAGCACGCGCTCCGCGTGCACACCTGCGAAGCGACTGTGAAACGACTGTGAGGCAACTCTTGAGCAACTATTACCGACGAGGACGACGATGACGGAACGCGACATTGGCAGCGCGCGTCGCTCTCGCGCGATCTATCACTATTAAAACAGCCCAGCCCGACCAACACCCACCAGCACGCTCGATTTTCTCACCTAAGCCGGGTGTACTTTGGGCCTTAATCCTCCCCCCCCCCCCCCNCAAACATCGCAGTCGAACGTGCCGTACTTTGGACGCTCCGAATATTCGATTGCCGAGAATGCGAGCCGTTCTCGCACACTAAAACGCCGTAATCGCGCATAACGAACCGGATGTGCGGAGAAATGAAGGGTGGGAGGAGGGGGGAGGGGGCACTTTTATCCGGACAGGGAGAGGCCGTTTTTTTCCGCTTTCTTTCGCGCCGTGCGATAATTAAAACGTATCAATTTACGCCCCGCCGTCGAAGATATCGCCGTGAAGTTTTATTGAATTTCATCGCCGCGCGGGTATTTAATGTGCCGTCGCAGGTGAGAGACCCCCCTCCCCCCCTCTCTTGCGGAGCGGGAGAAAAGGAAGAAGGTGGAAAATCGCGGATTTTTTTAATACCGCGAACCTTTTAACGGCGAACAATTCCCCGGGCGCGGCAGCCGTAGGAAATATTACCCGCGTACCGCGCGATGTACCATTACAAACCCCGTCGCGCGTAATCGAATCACAAGGGGGAAAAAGCGGAATTCATTTTCCCGTGAAAGTTCCGGGCCCTCGGAAGCCCACAGGACGCGGCGGAGGGCGATTTCCGTTTGTTCCCTCTAATAAAAATTATCCGCGTCGATCGCTAAAAGTTCTCGGCGCGTAACAACGGATTAAATCTGATGAAGAGAGACAGATAGATAGATAGATAGATAGATAGATAGATAGAGAGAGAGAGAGAGAGATGCATTTATTATTGCAGTAGGGCAAATCCTCTAAGGACATGTAGTAGGGAATTACATCAGTAAATGTGCAAGGTAGTTGTGAAATTGTTACAATTATGAAAAGTAGAACGATTAGCTAAATGTATAATGGTTACACAGTAGTAATAATAGTAACAACAGAGTGCGTAGTAATAATGATAACAGATATAAAGACGGTAACGAAAACGATTAACAATGAATATAACAAGAGACGTAATGACGACGAAGAAGCTTGATAATAAGTAATGTACATAATGATTAAAGATGGTTGAAAATTCTTCGAAGAATAATAGAACAATAGAATAGGAAGCTAATCATAACGGTTACGTAACAATAATGATGCTAATATTCGTAATAATAATAATAAAAAGAAAGAGAGAGAGAGAGGCGCGCGCTCCGCGTCAGAGCGTCGGAGTGCAAATTACCGTTTTCCGTCGCCGCGATCTGAAACACCGCCAGCCAGCCAAGGCAGGCAACCATACCTTGGGATCTTTTACGCCGTCGTAGATTTATCGTGGTGGGCCGCGTCGGCGAACAAGGTAAATCAAATTAGAAACGTAGTCTCGCGCGATACGACGTATTCGGAGCGCAGCCTAGATCCGCGCCGGAGATTATTTTAAGGGGCGGCCTCGAGCCGGCGCGCGCTCACCCGGCTAGTTTAGCTCGCTCGTTCACGATGAATATGAAACGCCCGGCGAACAAGAAGAAGAAGAAGAAACCTCAGAAGGCCGCTCGTCGTTACGCTTAATCCTGCGCGACGCGACGCGCCGCAAACGAGAAAATGACTCCCGGGCTCGGTTTGAGCGTCTCGCGTGATTCACTTAACGCTGCACCGCGAAACCGCAAAGTGCCTTCGAACCGGAATCTCAACCGTCTCTGGTCTGGCGAGGGCGCACTTCTGCGCCCCGTCGGTCGTTCCGGGGCGACGTCTCATCCCGTGAAACACGCTCGAAATATATTTTCACGCGAAATATATTTCCCCCTCCCCCCTCGTTCTTCCCGTGCACATCGAGAAGAAAAGTACTCGGTTTTTGTGCACAGCGAGATAATTGGGAGATGCATTCTTGCATATTGAGAAAATTTCACACCAGGTGTCTGGTGTCATGATTAGGTTAAATTAGGTCAAACGCTGCGATCGAATCGAATTTCATAAAGATCGAGCGAGACGGGCAATCTGTGACGTAGGAAATTTAAAGTGCAAAATGTCGCTTCGTTAACGGAATGCAAAAAGGCAGCCGTACGTGTGATACGGGGGTTGCTTCAACTACGAAAAGATTGTTTCAACTTCATAATTCCGCTCGTGGCGAGAGGTTAAGCAAACCAGACGATAAATGAAGTCCGATAATATATTAGCGCGGCTTCATAATCGCTTCATTGAACGAAATTTGCAGCTTGTTTCGCGCGCAAACAGGGGGATCAAAAAACAAGAGCGATACTTTGCCAGGCCCGAAATTGAATTCGTTCACGCTCGATTCGATTTGCTTTGACTGATCCCCTTTCACAATGCAATGAGCGCGATTGTAGTGCATTATTGTTGAATCCAACTAATTACACACATATCGCTGCTATACACAGTGTACTTTTTTCGTTCGAACGACCAGGAAGACGTGGTTGGCATTCGGATTGACCGCGATTCGGGGCGAGATCAGTCATTTTTCCTCTCACTGTATATAAGCTGCTCGTTCGATGTTCGGTTTCACGAGATCGGACGCGCTCCGGCTTTTAATCCCGGTGCGGCGCGACGATGAACTCCACGTAGTCGACGAGAATCTGGGGTGGGCCGGGATGCCTAAGCTCTTCGGTAAGACCCTGAATTCGAGCCCCGTCACACAGAACGGCGCCGACCGGAAGGAAGGTTCGCCTTATTTCCCCGGCAACTTCACCCGGGAGAGATAGATCAATCCCGTCAACGTTCGCAACTTCCCGAACCCGCGGAACCGAATAACGGATATTACGGGGGGGGGGGAGGAGCGATGGCCGGACTCTCGAATTAAGCCTCGAATTGTACCGACTGACACGCAATATCCCAGCAGCGAAATAGCAAGACGCAGGGACAGGGAGGGAGAGAAAGAGGAACACGCGTTGCAGGAACGTCGCTTTAGCGGGGAAGCCTGTTCGACACTTCCTGAGACCGCAAGGGGCACCACAGCACCACCACCCGGTGGAATAGAATATCCGGGAAATATTCAGTGTGTACTGCTCGAGGTGTTGCTACTGAAGGATGCGTTATTCGATTCCCGCATAAACGCACGTCTCTCGGTAACACATATACACATACATATGTACATACATAGACGCAAATTCTCGAATCACGATCGCTTCAAATCGCGCCTGTATCCGGGCCGAAATTTTGATGCTACTTTGGTGCTCTTAAGAATAGTTTGGGACTACTTAGGCGGCTTATAAATTAATATAAACAAACTTTGATGATACTACACCTGTTAGCTTCTCCCTCGAACGTTTAATTCCACAGACTTAATTTTAACGCTACCTCGAAGCTAGAAATGCTCTCAACATTTCGATTGTTAAATTCACACGAATATTCAAAATCTATTTGGACGCTGGAAACAGCAGGAACGAAATTTTAATACGTCATCGCGATCCAAGGTAGGAATAAACGGTTGGAAACGAACTTATTTTGCTATCTTAACTCTTCTACCGTGTTTTAGAATTCATGGTTTAACACAGGATCGAAGCTCCGACCCGGGATATTCTCCAAACTTCTTGGAGTGCATTTTCACTCGAATACGAGTGATTTTTCGCTCACACAGAGTGAATTCTCCGCTCCGATTCGCCGGGTGAACATTTTCACACGAAGAGCGAATCCGACCGTATTCCGACGTGCACGCTAACTCTAATCAATTGAATCATTCACTCGTGCGAAGTGAAAATTCTGCTCTAAGCTTGAGTGAGATTCAATTCACTCCTGCGATTTCGAGCGGCGGTGTTTTCACCGTAGCCTCGAGTGAGAATGACGCCATTTTTCGCCTGCTTTTAGAGCGAGATTCCGCTCCCAGAAATTCCGAGATCTATTTTGCAACTTTTAACGACAACGTCGATACGCAGGTGATAATGTATGAGCGATGGAAAAGCCGTGCAGCGACAATGTCACGATAACGACGCTGTCATTAAAAGTTGCAGAATGAGCCTGTGCTGGACTCCCCCCCCCCCCCNCCCCCCCGGCATAAGAAGGAAGTCGCGTGATCCGTCGTGTACGCGACGGATTTCTTGTCGGCTGATTGCTTTTCTCCGGTCTGGCTGTCTTTCCGCGCGCGTCTCCTTCGCAGGCCACGCACGAACCGGTACGACCGGAAAGAACCGGCGGAGAATTCTGTGTCCACCCTTCCCCCCTCCTCTCCCGCATAATCCCTTCCTCGGTGCGTTGTCAAAACAAGCGCACGTATAATCGGATCTCGAGGCATTTAACTCGGGGCACGCATCGCTCCTCCTCCTGCGCGCCCCGGCGCGCCTCCCCCGGCACGATATTGTCCGGTCGTTTTTACACGAAGATTAAGCGAACACGCGCTGCCGACGTGCGAGAATCGCGCGGTCGGCTGAGTTACGCGCCGCGCTCCTGTTTGCCCACGCTGACTTCGTCCGCGCGCGGACACCGGCAGGCACGTTCGGCGACCCGTGTCAAGTTAGTCGCCGATATATTCGGAAAAAAGAAATTTTCATCCCGATCGCGACATCGCATTCACACGTTTGCACACATCCCTGGTTTGGAAGTGACTTAAAAAAATAGCTGGGGAGGCTAACTTCATAAGGGTCGTTCAGCGGACGACCCACAGATAAAAGTGTCAATTGTAGTTACGAATATCTCGAATAGTCAATTCGTTTCCGAGCACGAGCGGTTAGATAATATTTTAATGGATACGTAGTGCAAGTTTTATTGAATTCTTATCGAACTCATTTCACTTTACAATCTCCTTTAGAAGTTGAATCACTTTTGATCCGGGCTCTGAATTATCGTCGAAACTCTTGGCGTCACTTTTAAATGCAATGTAGATTAATTTATAAATTTTTCATACTTTTCTTTCATACGGATGATACGTTCCTAATGTCTGGTAGCTGACGCGTTCTCTCGTTTTCAGTTAAAAGCGCGAAATGACGACGAGACAAATGGTTTTTTTTTTTTTTACAACCAAATGTAGCACAAACGAAAACTCAAAACATGTGCAAACGATGAACAATCGGATGAGATATGGAAAGTTTTTTTTTTTTCGAATGTTGGGACGTTAACTTCACAGAATGACGAGGATGTAGCGTTATGAATGAACGAACGAACGATATCGAATGCGTGCGCGATATGACCGAGTTGGATATAATCTATGGATTATTTCGACGCTGACGATTGAAGTTTGACCGAGGACCCGGTAAATAAGTGCAATTCACGACGCATATATTCCCTGCTTCTCGTTTTTATAGGCCTTCTATTCTGTACATTTATTCTGCACATTTATTATACCCAATTGGGGTTTTGTACGTAAATTAATGTTTTTATATGTAAATTAGTGATACGCATGGAGACCACCGGTGACCTTTGCAGTGGCAGTCAACGTGTTCAGGAATATCTTTATGCTGATTTAAGGTCCGTTCTTCGACCCGCTGCTTGGAAAAAGCTTCAGAAAGTTCTCAGAAACGGGGCACACCTCGCTCTGGATAAGAGGCGGATGCGTGGCTTTAGGAAAATGTCGACCGTGTTTTAAGGGGAAAAAAGGAAGAATGCAAAATATTAATCGATGATCTTTCAAGAGCAGGCGCGCTTCGGAGGAGTGTCGTCCTTCGTCGATTTAGACACCGTACGACACGCCATCGATACCGCATATCAATATGGCCCGAAATGATCTACGATCTCCCGGTATTACCAGCGAAAAGCGCCGAGGTAATGTCAGTTTCGTCGGGAATATCGTCGCGCCGAATATTGAAGCAAAATACGCCCCGCTATTTGCCACGATTCCACCCCTCGTCGGCATATTTACGGACGGCGGACGGGAAGAGCGGCTGGCTCCGATTTTTCGAAACCTATGTGTGTGCGTGCGTGCGTATCTGTGTACGTGTTTGTTCCCTGCAGGTATGAAAAGTCCGCACGTTCGAATCAGCAGCCTAAGTTCTTCGGCGGAAAGTGCCGCCAGCGGATTTCGAGTAATAATAATCCGCTCACTGATGAACCGTTTCTCGTCTATGGAAGGCGTGTGAAAAAAAAAACAAAGAGAGAGAGAAAGAAAAAAAAAACAGTCTGCCGCTCACGTTTGCGGAGTATCTTCGTAAGACCGAGCGCGCCGAGAGCTCTCTAAATGCTTTTCCGACGACTTTTCCACCGTTGTTTTTACCGACACGCCCTTATTTACCACGCACACTGGCACTCACATGCGTACTGACACACACACACACACACACGCGCGCAGCACATACCGTGCGCGCGTCAGCCACTCTTTTACCCGCGACAGACGACTGTATACACGTGTTTTGTTTATTATTCATTTAACGGAATTGAATGTACGCGCCACGTTGCAACTGGATATACTCGTCCACGCAGTCCGACCGTTTTTCGGTTTCACGTGGGGAATAAAAGACGACCGAAATCAATCGCATATATGCATGCGCGCGTGTACCGAGATCGACGACGAGAGAGAGATATTTCATTTTCGTCGCGAATATTTCGCGCGTGCACGTCGCGCCCGCTCGACGAAGGCCGCGCGCGCGACACGGCAACTTCGCCCTCGTAATGTCACGCGTCGAAATCTCGGGCAAAAATTAATACTTTTAACAAATCTTCTTGTTGGTACCATATTAAGAAACGATCTGCCGTTCTAACGAAATGATTTCCTCCGTGCGCGTATGACCAGCCAGGTTCGCGTACGTCGTTGTCGAGAGCAACGTGTTCCGCATCAGCTCGGAAATAAAAGTACTCGTCAGAGAAACTTGAGTTAAACCTCTAGTTTAAACCTGAAATCCCGAGGTACATTCTTCATGTTTAAGACGTATCGCCGATTGCGCGAATTGCGCCTTAAATGTGTCGGACTTTGAAAAGCCCGTAATTCACGAACGGTACGCAGTAACATATCTTGACTTGAATTTTCACAACTTTTACTACACAGAAGTCGATGATAATAAAAACTAAAAGTAAGAATGATAATCTACTTACGGAGTCATGACAAATTTCGACACACCGGTCGACCGGCGATCGTCGAGTCAAGGTAGATCAACCTGATTAGTTGACAACACGTTAACTTGGGGCCAATGACACGTAGAAAAACGTAAGCAGTAAGACGTAAGCATCTAGCAAATTGACCGATCACAGTCGACTATTTCTCGACCGTAAGGGGAATAATCAACTGTAATTGGTCAATTTTCTTACCACTCGAGTCTCGCTACTCACGTTTTCATCCGTGCCACTGGCCTTAACCCTCCGAGTAATATCCGCTGTTTTGACGATGAAGTAACATCATAGGCCTGTCGGGCCCGCATCACTAAGAAAAAGAACATTGTAAAAAACGTCGTTTCCGACATTTCTTTTACTCCTTCATGAATGATGCCTAACATCCTAGCAAAAGTGCCAAGTAACGTCACGTCAATGTTATAACCTCTCAATCAAGAATATAGTATAACTGTTACGTACAGCGTGTATTATATTGCGCGTTCGCATCGATGAGCTGGGGATTATACCATCGATATGATAATTACTGTTACTTTGCTGAAATGTTACCGTCAGGGTTGGCACTCGACACTCAACGCCGCCCCCGATCGCGCCCGTCGAAACCAACGGAAGAACGCGCGCGCAGGGTCACGTGACGCGGCGTACAAGACGGAAAAACGGAGATTGGCGCGCGTTCATAACCTAAACTTTTAATTCCGCGCGCGCGTCAATGGCTCGCTGCTCTACCGTGAATGCCTCGCTCGCGACACGAATGCGTGTTATGTGCGTGTGCTTACGCAGGTATATGAGTTTACTTACCGAACGTTGTCCTTGAGAGAGAGACGACTCGCGGGAAGAGGAAGAAGAAGCAGCATCCACCGGTGATTCCCGGACAGGCACGCGTCACCGCCGCCGATCGGCAGCTTACGTAATGAACGAACGACGCGCGCTCGACACACGCGCACTGGACGATCGAAATCGGAGTAAGTTTGATACTGAACACTGAGATTCTCTTCTCTTTCTTTCTCCCTCCCTCTTTCTCTCTCTCTTCGCTTAACCTATCCACCCGACCGGCGCGGATCCGACAAGTGTGAGGGCAACAACGCGGAAGATCACTCGCGAGAATTAGTTCGCTGACGTCGCTGACGTCGTCGAGTCTCGCCTCGAATCTCCTCGACGACGATCTCTCTTCCTCTCGTGCGAGACGAGAGATACCGGCTATACCGGGAGAACGAGACACGGGAGAGGAGAACGACGCGAGGCGGAACGAGACGGCGCTACACGATCCCCTCACGATGAAGGCCGGAGCGCGACTGACTCGAAGTTGCTCGCTCTCGCGGCCAGTCGTGCACCACGCCGGACGGTTCGCAGTGAAGTGCGCGTCGCATTCTCTCTCTCTCTCTCTCTCTCGCGGCGGTACCACCACTGCGGCGGAGTACCTGTCAATCTCTCCCTCGCGCGCGCGCGCGGCCTCACACGATCATTCTCCCCGCCGACAAGATAAACGCGCCCCCGCCGCAATTTGCAATTTTATAATTTCGCGAGCGCGATTATCGCTATATCCCGCCGAGCATTACTCGCGACGACCGCGTTTTGAAAGAGCTGCAGAGGGAGAGAGAGAGAGATTGAACCACTGAGCGACTTTCCCGCGCGCGCCATACCGCGTGATCGGAACGGAACGATTTTGTGATTCACGCGTGATGTCGCGCGGAGGACCGACTCGTATCCCAGGCACACGATCGCGCGTGTTATAATCGTTTCCTCGGGTCGAAAATGATGACTTTCAGCCTTACACGTAAGGTCGAAATCGTTATGATTAGATACACACTATGATTTATGATTTATTAGAGCTGCTACGCGATTTTCGACCTTATGCGCGTAAAGCTGAAAATCGTGTAACACCTACACCGTGAGGAAAATATTTGTAATGTAACTTTAATTATTATAGTCAGGTGAACCGTTTTTTCTAGTAGATGTTACCGCAGGGTGTCTTATTTTAATGGAAACAGCGGAATATCTTAAACCTGAAATTGTATCTCAGTTAGCACGATGAATTTCTCAAGTGTTTCTCAAGTATTCTCCTCTCGTGAATTGTAATTCTTCGAGAATTCACAGAAGGACGCTGTAAAAATGATCTAGAAATTACATCATGATTCGAATTTCTGAGAACTTTTTGGAATATTCATACGGAATTATTTCGTATCAATAGAAGTGTACTTTATGAATTCAAGAGAAATAGTGTTTACGAATGAATGCAAAGAGGAATACAAAATACCCAATAAATATCGATTCTAAAAGTTACGTCAATAATATAATTTACTGCTAAACAATATAACTATTACGTACACGTGTTATATATAACACTTATACTATTGAGTGGGAAATTATAATACTGACATAATGTGTTTATTGTGTATTGTATATTATTATGTTATTGAGTTAATTGGTGTTCAGTGGGAAACAGTGGTTCTCTCCCAATTGAAATAATTAAAATACATTCAGCTTTCAACTACATGAAATGAAAAAAGGAATCCAAAATTGTGCGAAATCATATAAAACAAAGAAGAAATTATATGTTATAAGCGGTCACATTTCCTTCATTTCGTCGAATCTATTATTTCTTTTTTTCAGTGTAGTAACATTAACTAACATTAACTGGAAAAATGCTCTCGCCTGACTGTAATTTTTTCGCCTATGCGATTAGTTACAAATACCAAAGACTTTTTTCTCAGTGTGGGTATATACGTGTGCGTACGCAGGTAACACGTGACTTGGTAACGCCGCCGCCGTCGCAATTAGAACGTCGTAAAGGGGCTGTAATCGCGTTAAACACTGCTTCACTCGTAATCGCGCGGCTTCACATCGGCCGTGGAATAATACCGATTTTAGTCGGTACGCATATATACGCACATATATATATATATATATGTGTATACGTGTATATATCCCCCGGTCGACATCCTGCACCTGTCAATCTTCTGGCCGCGCACGATTATTTCCGATCCTGCCGTCGCAAGATAAACGGAGCCCGCCGGTGTGTAATTTACAACTTTATGATTTGATTCGACGCAATTATCGTCTCGCGATGCCGCCGTAATTGTATCGAACGTTCGTATTCGCCCCTTCTCGCTTTGTTCGGCACGCGACACACACACACACACATACACACAAACTCTGAATATTTCAGCCACAACTGAATATATACGAACGTTAATGACTTTTCTATCGGCGACTTTGTGTTGTTCAGTAATCACGCTGGCTGTACCCAAATTTGCGTAATTATTATCGCTATTATTACCGTTATTATTAAACATTTCCGCGCTTCCGTTGCGCCACCCATTTCGATTTATGCGAGAACGCGCTCGCCCGGTGTTTTATGCCGGCGCGACTGACGGTGCGCGCGAATCATTTATGTCGATGCATGATCGCCGAATTAAACGCGATACATCCGCGAACGGGGATAATTATCCACAATCAAGATCGGATAATCGGCGACGGGTGATAATACGCGTATATATTCGCAATTTGAATCGTCGACGTGCTCCGTCGCACCGAAATTTTCTCGCACACGAAAGATCGGTTTTGACGTGCGCGCTAGTTCGTACGCGATTCGATTGCGCTGCTCGTCGCATAATGCAGATTTATTATTAATACGCTTTAATTAATTTTCTTGTGTGTGTACGTGCGCACGATACGTCACGAGAATGGCACAGAGAATGCGAATTTGTGAGAAAGCAAGATAGAGAGAGAGAGAGAGAAAGAGAGAGAGATCACGCGGTATGACAGCATACACAATAAGACAACCACCGCATAGAATTCCGTCGCGAAGGGGCCGCCCTATTGTTCCTTTCGGCGTACGCGTCGTGAGAAACAAAGCGACAAAGGGCAAAACGCGTACCTCCGCTAATAAACAAATGCTTGTCAGCCGCTCCCCCTCCTCGTCCCGGGAGGCATGCGTCTGCGCACGACCGGCAATGAGCATTGAATTACGGCCGACGGGGCAATAAGATCCGTCGTAACCGCGCAAATGAACTCCTCAAGGACCGAGATTGATTATTAAACGCAACGCGCCACGGGCGGAATAATGTTCGTGCAAGCGAACGAGATCGCGTGACGCTTTGTTGCGTGAACCGCGCAAAGCAAGGTTGCGAAGTGGCGCGTTACTCGCTAGACGCCACTTTTCTTCAGTAGCGCCTTAGTAACGACGTTATTTTCTCACCTTTCTTGTCCGGCGACGACGACGTGATTCGAGAAGTATCAAGATCGACGCACCGTCCTGTTTTCAGGCTCCGAAATCCTTCCGTTGAGGATGTAGTTGAAAAATTTATACGCGTGAATGCAAAGCGGCAATATTTCTCTACCGCAAAATACATCGTAGTCTTGAAATGAAAATTATTACATTTTGGACCTTGCGTAAATAAATAATTTTGGAGAAGTTGTGGAAAGGACGCTTCGAGAAAGTGGACTCCAAAAGCGATGTCTATCAGAAAATGAAACAAAAAAGTACTAAAAATACGTTTTGTACATTTATTGTGTGTATTTGTATGTTATCTTTAATCTTACGTATTTTTTATTATGTAGAAAAAGATTCCCTGACTTTCACTTTCGGATCCATGCACCGAAGGGAGGATTTGATAAAGCATTGAAATTTGATGAATATTTGCCGACGAAATATTTGATTACTCAATTCAATAATTTAGTTTCGTGTACTAAATATACGATACACGGAACTACAGTAATGTTTATATAGTATACGGAACTAAATTATTTAGTTGCAGTAATCAAATATTTCAACGGCAAATGTTCACACGATTTTACTATTTACCGAATCCTTTTCTCAGTGTGTCGAACAAACAGGCAGGAACAAGGAAAGTTCAATCACTTATAGCTTCGACTGGTTTTGTGAGATGAAATTTCACAACAAATTCCGGTATGTCGGTTGAAGGATCAGTAAACTCAGATATTACGTCAGCTCGCGGGAACAACGTAACTCTAACGCCTCTCACGAGGTACATTATTGAAAAATTACTTATTACCCAGCAAAAGGAGCGACCGTTGTCGTTACTTCGAAAAATAACTCGTAATCGTTACTGTTACCGAAGAAGCAACGGAAGTCGTTGCAATTCCTGTCATTTCGCTCCTCGAATTCTGAATTCCCTCCCTTTTTTACCCCACCTATCCCGCGTAACCGTAATCTATGCGCGCAAAATGACGATGCGATATCGGTTACTGTTGCAGTAAAAATCTAATTGCGTTACCGTTATGACCGAAGGAACCGTGGCGGAGATAATGGCGGAAGAGCCGTAACTTCCTCTTACCGTTAATTAGACCTTCCCCCGGTGAAAGAATGCTCCGGATATTCTTCCGTCTTGTCGGAGCGGGTCGCAGAGCACCGTACGTAACTCACGAACGAGCCAAGTATTGTCGGTAATCGAAGATACGCTTTTATTACGAAATTTCCAATTTCTCGCGGTACAGGTGTACTCGGTGTGAGATTCGCGCGAGAGACGCGGATTATTTACAGGATCCCGACGCGAAAAGTCGCCACCGCCTGCCGTCGTCGTCTTCGTCGCGATCACTGGCCCGATTGTATAAGCACGATGGAAAAACTCGGCGGAAATGCTCAAGCGAGCGTGATGAGACGCGCGATCCCCGGTAAGCAATCGCGGCCCCGTCGAGCAAGCGCGCATCAACCGCGCTCGGCATTTTAATGACGCAGACTAATTTGTGCTTCTCATAACGGATGATACGATAGCGAAATACGAGCTCGTACGAGCGTCGAGTCCACTTCCACGCTCGCAAAACAGATCGTGTTCGCGATACGCGCCTCTTCCTTGTATTATTCCCTCTCTCCCCCTCCCCCTCCACCACCCCTCTTTTCCGCTGGAAACCGTCGCGCGACACGTGCGGATTTTCGCGACGCATAAGTGATGAATATGCAAAATGCGAGCGACAGAGACGACGACGACGAGATGGAAGCGGTGGTAGCGATAACGACGACGATGAGAACGATGGCGATGACGGGTGGTGATGATGATGGCGATGATGACGGGAAGAAAAGCGCGACGTCGGGACGCGTATGGCGCGGCTCCTCGTATCCGCACTTCGCTGCCTCCCGTGCAGGTGTTCCGTAAACTTGGACGTCAACGAGAGGAAAGTATACGGCGAGGTGACCCTTCAGCCGCCTCCTTGGAGTTCCGGCGAAGTTACGACGCGGGTGCTGTGCCAGAGGAAAGAAAAGAGAGAGAGTGTGTTAACATCGGCGAGCGAAACTGCGGCGAAGGCTGTGAGAGAGCGCGGAATTGTGAGCTAAGGCTAATGATAAGTCGATGGTGGGTCGAGGAGCTGCTCTCGTCGAATCTCCCCCTCGGAGTCGAATCATTGATCATGACGACGATGACGTCACTGTGCGGTGATACGCATCGTCTCGCAATTAATCGGCGATAATTAGCCCGGCCGCCGACTCACCGTGCTGCGTCGGCGGCGCGGCGGATTTAAATCGGTTTACCCGAGTCGAAATTTCGACGCCGTTTCGACGGACCCTTAAGGATAGTTTGCGTCTACACAGGGGAAAATGTCTACCGCTGAGAAAAGCGATCACTCGGTTTACTTTCCTTCTTTTTAAGTAATCAGTTACTCTCGACAAAGGGTGTTTCCTCGATACGATAGTCTTGGAATATACTCGTCGCAAATTCGAGAAAAGTTCATTGTACTCAGAGGAATTCAATTCTCTCATTTCAAGAATACTAGAAACTTTACCGAGAAAAGAAAGGCTAAATCCGGTCAATTTGAATAAGCAAACCGAAGTTTGTTTTAATCTAATTTTCCCGATTGATGTGCCAACTTATAAAACTTGTTAGGATTTGAATATATTTGGAATAAATTTGATGCTTACGATGAACTTGGAATGTACCTGCGAATATATAAACTCAGGAAATATTCGAAACAAGTAATACGTATTTGAATGCGGTGTGTGTTTTTTTCTGTGTGTGCCTAACTAACCTTTCGCTATCTTAGTCTCCTATTATGTTGCGGAATTAATTAATGTTTTAACACGGGGCCAAGATTTCGACTCGGGTACGTCCGTCGGATGCGGATGAGAGATCTTCGGTCGGCTTTCAGTTGCCGTTTTGCGTTTCTCACATTGCTTGCTTACATTGCACGCTGGCTTACACATACCGCACTTGCGACATACCGTTCGTGATGTACTTCGCGCACTTTAGCGCGGGTCTGCCTCTGATCTTGACCGTAACTCGCAATATCAAAATTAGCTTAGCTAAAAAATTAAGTCAAAAGCGCAAAATTAATTCGGTGCCGCGATCTCGCCGGGCGACCCCGGCGAGCGAAATATTCCTATGGCCGAAATTGCGAAGAGTCTTCTCGCTTTCCCTCTAGAGAGGAAAGAACGTTTTGACGTAAAACCTTCGGTCGGAAGAAAAGGAAATATACACAGGGTGTCTGATGCAGAGCTCGTGCCAACGCTCGTGCGCAAATGGAGCCCCATCAAACTGAATGAAGAGATTCTCCGCCGTTTCTCAAACGACCACGACGTATTAATTAATATAATTACGTTAATTAATTTTTAAAGCAGCCACGAACTTAATTAATATAATGAACGATGTCTCGATTAATTATCGTTGTTCTTTATAAAATGCCAAAGAGGACTTTTTTATTCAGTTTTCTTTCTTTTATTTAACTCGCCGAGCTCTGCCTGCGCACGAGCGCATTAGCACGCGCTCCGTCAAACATCCGTGCGTGTGCAAAGAGCAAAAGTTCGGATCAAAAGGCAAGGAGGAAAAAAGAGAACGAGTCTCGCGTGCGAAACAGCTCAAAGTGTCGGATTGAAAGCAACAAAGAAGAAACGTGAGGAGATGTGGCCTGTAAAACAACGCAGTTCCAAGCGTGTGCGAAATATTGACACGTACTTTCGGCGGGTGCTGGCGCAGCTTCCGCTGCGGGCGTCGCGTCCGCAGCAGCTGCAGGTGCGGCACTTTCGGCGGCCGCAGGTGGTGCACCTTCCGCTGAAGCGGCAGCAGGAGCGGCGCCTTCGGCGGGAGCTCCTTCCGCTGGCGCTCCTTCCGCCGGCGGTGCCGCCGGGGTTGCGCCTGCGAATTTACTTGTTATCACTGGGAATTACGGGATTTCTGCTATCACGGTCGGGGGGAGGGGTTGTATGATCGATCATAATCACCCGTTACAACGGGTATCTCTTTTGGGATCGGCGGAACTAAAAACGAACGTGATTAACATTGACATTGATCGATCGGCGGCCGGGCGGCACGCGAGAAAGCTTTTTTGAAATTACCGGTCGAACGGAACGCGTCGCAATTATGACGTACCGCCTTGATTTATCATTTACGCGCCGGCCGACACGAAATGACGATGTTGGAAATTAACCGGGAAAAGCGCGCCAATCGATTATTCGCTCGAAATTCACTCGAAATTTCATCCTCTCCCGCCGCAAACGTACCCCAATTTCCGCTGGACGCGCGCCTGCACGACGCGCGTGCACGGGCGTAATTTACTCCGGAAAATATCAACGCAAACCGGAGAATATCATATTACCCGTTTCGACTGTCGAGGCACGTCCGAGAAGAAAAAATGTCAAACAAGCCTGGGTAATTTTACACCATCGGGTTATAAAAATATATAAAAATATCAGAATAAAATGTTAATTGCCGTAATAATATATAAATGTTGGCTTTAGCGAGCGAATATATTTCGGTCGGGTGAAACAGGTGTATTTGCTAATTTCCACCGTTTTTTCCCACCGAAGGATATTATTCGACAAAAATTCTCCCCGTGTACGCCACTTTGTCGGCTAATAGATTAAAATCACATTGCTTTACGTTTAACGAAACTGAAATGCCCCGGTCGGAATTTAGAATTAAAATCTCGCCCCTTCTTTCCTTTTCATTCTTATTTCGCCTCATTGTACCACCATTCCGATTTAAACCTCCATTGTAGCGCACACAGCATCGCCAGTGATTAGTATCGCTGCCCTTAAAATTTACCCTGTTACTTCACCGACATCAGGGAGGCAAGCAGGGGGTGAGAAGAGAGCTTAAAAAGTAACCTTCGGCAGGAGGTGCGGCGGGTGCAGCGCCTTCCGCGGGTGCACCTTCGGCTGGAGCGGCGGCAGGCGCAACACCTTCAACGGGAGGCGCTCCTTCGGCGGGTGCAGCTGCAGGTGCACCTTCCGCTGGAGG
Organism: Dinoponera quadriceps; assembly: GCF_001313825.1. Taxonomy (NCBI): domain Eukaryota; kingdom Metazoa; phylum Arthropoda; class Insecta; order Hymenoptera; family Formicidae; genus Dinoponera; species Dinoponera quadriceps. Next base: position 1,703,754 of record NW_014554764.1, read on the forward strand.
TGCAGTGCCTTCCACGGGTGCGGCTCCTTCCGCCGCCGGTGCGGCGCCTTCCGTAGGTGGAGCGGCGGCGCCTTCTGCCGGGGCCGCAGCGGGTGCGCCTTCTGCAAATGCAATGAACAATCATTGCACCGAAGTCCAAAACAAAATCAAGCGCTACATTCGAGCAAAATATTCGCTAAGGAGTATTGGAGTGATTATTTTAAGTAAATATTAATCGAATGTAGCGCATTGAATGAAAAAGTGCCGCATTCAAGTAGTACTTACTTAATCCAAGTGAAGTAATTATTCCAATATATTCCTTAGCGAGTATCTACTTGAGTACAGCACTTTTTCCTCCGGTGTAACATTCGTACCGTCATGTATGATAATAATAATTTTATATTTTATGTATTGGTATGCGATGTATGAATGGAAAAGTGGAATATTAAAGGAGACATATTTGCATAAAGAACAGACCAGCCAATCGCAAAATGTTCTTCTCATGCAAAACGAACAATTTTTCCTGAGTTTTATTAAAATCGGAATAATATCCGAATTAAAAAAGAGTCCGATTTGAAGGCAGCCGAATAAATTGTCGAGTGCCTCGAAATTTCGTATTAATATTCTCCATCGCGAAATAAACGTATTTAACTAACGTGTTGTTAGTTCGAATAGAATTTTTTACACCTGCATGATACACCATGTTTTGCATAATAAAAGCAATTTCTATTAATAAAACAACTGGGAGAAATCGAGCGTATGTGAATAAATGGAAGAGGTTGGTCGTGCAGGTTTAACCACCTCGCAAGCTCGTACACGATGGCCGATTGCATTATTTGTTGGTTAAATTATTTCTAAAATCAACCGTTCGATACGACGTTTAAAAAAAATGACAGATTTTTAATAGAATAATTCGCACTGATGTCAATAAAAAATCAAATATCACTGTGTATCGAAAAATAATCCGAGAGGAACGAGAGGAAAGGAAAGATTTACCGGCGGGAGCTGGCGCGGCCCCTTCAGCCGGGGCTGCGCCTTCTGCGGGAGGAGCAGCCGCTGGAGCACCTTCGGCTGGAGGTGCCGGTGAAGGTGCCGGTGCTGGAGGCGCAGGAGCCGGTGCAGGCTCCGCTGGTGGTGGCGCGGGAGTCGGTTCGGGGGCTGGTTCTGGTGTCGGTGTTGGTTCCGGTGGTGGTGGTTCCGCTGCAGGTGCCTCGGCTTGCTCGCCCTCCTGCGTGTGAAACGGGCGTTTTCACGGATTGCATTTATCGGTCGGCCTCATGCACAACGTGTACCGTTTAGTAGGCTGCCGCGAAAGTTTCGCCGTTTTTAACTATGGAATTCGGACTCAGCTGGTTATCGATTCGAGCGTTAAAGAGGAGGAAAGGTGACCTCTGAACGAGCAATATTCTTATCACCACGCTTATCAACGAGCGATAAAAGAATAACGAGTAATAATGAATTACAATTATTTAACGACGGAGCGTATCGTAAAACCGCGTTTATTGCGATCTGAGGTGAAACTTGGAGAGAGTGACTTTTTGAGGAGTGTCAATTTCAGACCACCGTAACGGAACACGGACAAAAATGACGAGCGATATGTCTCTCGTTGGCGACACGGTCCCAACGCGACCATCCGATCGACAAGCGCCGGAACAGGCCGGCTCGGCTCTTAAATTGTATGATTAACGGTCGGCGTGCGCGTTTCGCAAATGTAGTCGCATTAAACCGCCGTTTATAGATACGTCATTTGTCCCGGCGCTCCCGATAATAATGCTTTATGCAACGCCCGAGCTTACGACACACCGACCGCGCGCGCTCTCCCCTCCTCCCCTCTACCTTCAATCCCCCTCCCTCCCCTCTACCTTCAATCCCCCTCCCTCCCCTCTAACCTGTTTCCCTCGGCGACGGCGTTTTGCGCCATAAATCATCGCGGCCATTATGATCGCGAATATTGTCAAGATAATTAAACAATGTGCACGACACCCGGCTACGATTATAAATACGGTCGAACGGGCTGGAACGCGTGTCGGAATACGGGGATGGGGGGATCGGGAGGAGGGGGAGCGCGTTTCACGCCAGCATTGCGGAAAACGGACTCGGCAAATCGCGAAATAAACAGGCGGATTGAAAATCGACGCGTGTAACGCGTTCGCGCGCGCCGATGGGAAAGGCAGTCCCGGGCGTTTGTCCGGAGTCAATATAATGGCGCTTTTGTTCAGAGTGCCGTTTAATTGGACACATCAGTGTCTATTATCGGCGCGCAAATTGGCGCGATAATTAATAATATGCGTGCGAAAGAAAGCCGGCGCGCGATAGGAGAGCGCGCAAGTTGCGCGCCGAGCTGACGGCCGGAAAAGCCCGGCCGAGAAGCAGCGATACTGGATTTGACTTTCGGGATTTTCGAGTCGGTGTGTTTTCGGGGGGGTTTTTTTTTCCGTTTGTTTTCGCGGATTTGTCTCCGAATGTTTCGCGATTGTATCTCGATTCGCTTCATCGGGGAGAGGAGCGAACCGACGCCGAGTCGAAAGCTACTCGGTAAGCGGACGGAATACCGTACAGCTTTTTCCACGTAAGTTTTCCCGCATTTTACCATGTTTTCGATGCAGTGCGGGAATTTTCGGCTACTGTCAGTGGAATTTATCTTACTGAGAGACGTGGAGGGATTTTTTTTTTTTTTTAATAATATACGTTTTAGTTGCTGGAATATAAATTCCGTGTGAAAATACGGGAAAATTGTGTAATAAATTAGGGCAGAGTGTCTCGACGTGTTCCTCGTTTGCTGAAGCTCTGGGGCTAATTTTTGCCGTAGAATTCCCCCCACGTACGGAAGGGAGGACGGAAGAGAGGGAGCGAGGGAGAAATTCGGTTCGATCGAATTTTTGCGAGAACCAATCCTCGGAAGCCGAATCTAGCATTTCCCCGTGAAAGCCTCGAGTACCGAAAGAAGCGATTATTCGACGTCGCATATCCGATGCTCGCGATTAAATGAGAGAAAGTAACCCACGGAGGGGTCGTTGGACCATGTCTTCCGGAGACACTCGGTCGTTTTGATCCGATTAAAACGCGTTGGATTTAACACGAAGCCGCTCGATCGAATTCGCGTTTCATCTCGGAGAAACGTTAAACGTTCCTCGAACAGATGGGAGGAAAAGAAGACGGATTCGTAAATCGACAAGGCGGATCGTGAGTTGTCAGGACGCTGTATGAGCGTTAATGTGTGTGTCATAGCGAACGTGATGAAGCTGTGTTTCGAAAGCGTCACTCGGTAGCGAATTGTTATCAAGCGAAATCCAGTTAGTAACGTACCTACCGTGCCGCTGAATACTGGCTCATCTGCAAATCAAAGAGCTCTCGTATCATTCTTACCGATCAATTTGTTCGATATCCGCGTGAAATATCCTTACGAATGTCTCACCAACGCGCTGTTACACCCCCCCTCCCCCGTCCTTACCCGGAAGCCGTCGAAAGGATAAAAATATACCGAAAGGATAAAAATATAACGGTCTCTCGGCCGTTGTAACGCGATGATACCGCTTGTCGAAGTGCTCGATTGGACTTTACTGAGAACTCTCTCGCAACAATAAATCCTCGAGGACGATTGATTGAGATGATTTGAAAGGAGCTGTATTTCTCAGAATTATATCGCTGAGGATCAGTTAGCCGGCCGATTATTCTACTACATCGGTCACTCGCTCGGGGAAAATGCACAGACGACGGTAAACAATTGCTGTCGCACATATAAAACATTGTACATCATCTTGTTACGCTTGTATCATAGGTTAAAACGGAAATCTCCACAAGTAGGGACATCAAGGGGAACGTGAAAAAGTAGAGAGAGAGAGAGAGAGAGAGAGAACGTACAGGAAAATGACCACACACAGAAGGTTTCGATATATAGTTAAATATCTTGTTTTACAATAAAACTTAAGTAACATCTCCCCCCCTCCGCGTTGTTACATTGCATCTCTCCCATCGCGGCTCGATTTCGCGGGGGAGGGGCAGATCCGGTCTCGCGCGGATCTCGCTCGCGGCTCCACGGTGGTGATTTTTTACAAGGTTCGTTACAAAAATAAATTGGGAGGAAAGGGGGGGGGGAGGGGCAAAAAGAAGACACGTTCATAAAAAAGAAAGAGAAACACACGCGGATTCGGGCGCGAGTAGAGTAGAGCCACGGGTCGGATACTGGATGTCAAAAAATTTCGATACGATCCGGGGACGTACCGCGAGCAATCGTGACGGACGGACGGACGGAAAGACAGACAGACAGATAGACAGGCGAGCAAGATTTTTTTGCGTGCAACTCACACGACAATACCGGATACCGAAATTAAATGAATCGCTCGATTGGCGAACCGTTGGGAGGAAAAAGGAGAAAAAGACAAGAGAGTGTGTGTGACAGAAAAAGAAAGAGAGAGAGAGAGAGAGAGAGAGAGAGAGATAGAGAGATAGATGGAGAAAATAAAAAGACAACACGAGAGGAAGGTGTTCCGTGCGGAGTTGTCGCGTCGGTGGCGGTTATTGACGGCGGACGACATTCTCGGGACGTCGGACGTCGGTGGTTGTTGGGACGACGGTGACGATTACTCGGGAACGTCTCGGGAACGATTTTCAATTCTCTCTCTCATTCATGCCTCAACCGGGGTCGGCTCCTCCTCCTTTACCTTCTTCTCCTCGCCCTTCTTCGACCAGTCGGGTTTCTTCTGCAAAATCGAGAAAACATTGCGTGAAATATAACGGAGTGTGCAAGCTCGTTGCTACGTTCGAATTAGACTCGCACACTGGTTAGCGTGCATTGGGGGG
>NW_014554764.1:1708808-1862970 GCF_001313825.1 Dinoponera quadriceps
GGGGGAGGGCTGTGCTCTGTGTGTGTGTATCGCAAAAATCTACGGCAACGATCTAGACAAAAATTCCCGCCCCCTGGATGTCGCGGCGATGCGTTTCGCTAAAACCGAAAAATTCCCTCTTCGGCGAACACACACGTCGCCGGGCTGAGTCGCTTTCGGCTCCCCGAGCGTCTACGAAGCCGTGCAAGACTGTTAGCGAAATGTGGAAACGGCGTCCGCGGGGGAAAAAAAACGACTGCAAAAAGAGATAGCGCGCCTGACGCGGGGCGACGGGGAAAAAAGTCTGGGTGACGATTCGACTAGATTTGTTCACTCTGTACCGAAGACCTGTCTTAATGCCGTCCCATTCCCTAGGCGTAGAAAGATTTCCAAACTTCAGGCACATTATTTCGGAATATTGCATTGTGACTGCTGCTTCGGAGCACCGCTGCCGATTCATCGAATTAGCAGCGGTCGTGATGCACGAATATTCACGCAGCGCTCTTGGAGAAATGTTCGACGCCATTGTGCCTAAGGAATAATGGAACGGCATTGATAGAGCCTTCTGTGCCGCTGAGAAAAAGCGTGCGGCCAAAAATTAAGAAGAAATCAACGAGCGTGTGCGCGCGAGACGGAACGAAATACTGAAAAAGAAATCGCGTCGAATCGACGGCGCAGTTAACGTGCTAAAAATGAAGAAAGCTTCTCTTATATTCGTAATGCTCTCCGATCTCATACTTTCGCACTTACGCACACACACACACACGCACGCAACATATTTTTCTCTTTGTCTACTGTCATCTATCGCACACAGAAGCACACGTCATTCTCCCCTACGCGGGCATGCTGAGCTACAAGTTGGCTGTTAAAGTTTTACCTTATCTTTTGACGCGTTCTGCGAACATAATGCAAGAGCAACATTATTAGTCGACATGTAAGACATATAGGCACACTGATTAAGCGTACATTGAAATATTACTTAACGAGTAACGAGCGCCGCTCGCGTGGCTCGCGTGTCTCGCGACGCGCCAGCCACGATCGACGTCGCGACCGTCGCGCGTATTAATGCGCTCGATAAAGAGACCTTCCTCGGTCGTACACACACTGCATCATGTACGCCTTAAGCCCATTCTAGAATGACCGTCGGATTACAAAGTAACACGTATGCGGTAAACTAATTGATTCATTAGATCGGTACGGTTCAAGAATAATCGGCTATGGGTAGGTCAATTTCCTTACGTCTTATCGTGTACTCTTACCGTTGTGAAATGGGCTTTATCGTTATAATTAAAGTTACGTATGCGATTTTCGACCTTATGAATACACGCGTTAAGGCTGAAAATCGTGTAACTCTCGATCTAGAGAATGGTAAGGCATACGTGACGCATTGTGTACACTCTGCGTCAGGCGTGTCGCTTATTAAGACTGGGATTACTCGTTACTATTTTCGACCTCGTGCCTTACAGAACGTTTATATGTTTAAGATGGAAAAGTCGCGCGAGTAATCTTAGTTGTAACGAGTGAGACACACACGAAGCAGCGTGTGCTACATTTGCGACAAGGGAAGATAACGAAAGGGGATTTCTGGTGCATCAACGCGCGAGCACGCGCGTAATCGTAAACAAACGGAAAGACAACAACTTCTACACATATATGCAGCCTGAGAAAGAAAAAAAGCATGGCAGCCGAGTGTTGGCGATAAGGCAAGCTGCGAAAGAGTTTTCTTCGCGTAATCGAACGACCATAGTTTTCAAAGAGAGTGCGTGTTTCGGTCTTTTCTCGTTTTCGCTCTTCTTTCATTCATTCTTTCGTCGGGGGGCGTGTTCTCCTCTTCTGATTCTTTTTTCCTCTCTTTCCTGTGCCCTCCTTTTTTTTTTTGCTTCCCTTTGACATTTCGCACAGCGCGCGACACGAAACATTCGCCGGTCGGGCGTGATCTTGCGCGTAAGAGAAAAAGAGAGAGAGAGAGAGGGAGAGTGCGCGGCAATTAAAATGCGTGTGAAATGAGGGTAAACGAGGCGAGTGCGCGGAAAGAAACGGAAGGCAGCACGGTATAATTAGATAGTGGAGAGCGGAAGGGGGAGAAAAAAAGAAGAAATACCGCGAGTGGGCAGGCATGTGTGTGTGAGTAAAAGCGCTTCTGCCGTTACGCACGAAAGAAAAGTGTGGAACTCTGTGTGAACGTCAAATATATATGTACATCTATGTATTTCACAAGCCATTCTCACCTTTTTGCGCCCCTCTTAATCTTATACTTTATTTACTGCCGCGCCCTGCCGGTGTGCGCACACCGCGCCACCGCGAAGATTTTCCGCGAGACTACGCGAGAGAAGCCGGAGCTCGGGTGACGCGAGATAAAAAAAGGAAGGGGACAAAGTTACGGCTGTCGAAAACAAATTGGGCGTTTCACTCGCAGTGATACGTCAGTGGTGCGAAAAGTAAAAAAAAAGGAGAGGAAAAAAGAAGGAACAGGGAGATAAAGGAAATTAATACGATGCCTCTGAGAGAAGGGGGATTAGCGAAGTTTTACGAGAGGGGAAGGGAGAGGGAGGGAGAAACGATACGGTCCTCGATAACACTCGACCTTTTTCCTTATCGAATATTTGAAATGCGCGCTCGCGTGTAACATCGTTTCTGGAGGAATTCCCCCTCTTATCTCACGACGGAAGGAAATACGAGCGCCACGGCAAAAATCGCGCGTCTGATTCTGCATAAAATATCCTTTTTCACCGCGGTGTTGTCGATTGCATTAACGTTCTCGTGCACGAGCGTCCCGCGGGCGTTTCCATTACCGCGAAAGTAATCGGGAATTGGGCAAATTCCGGTTATCGAGTCGCTGGATGCGACGGTGGGAAAAAAGAAGTGAAAATATCCAAGTGTGCGATCCGTCGCAACGAAGAATGCCGGTGAGAGGGCGGACGGGGGGAAGGAAATCGTTGAGATAAAGGGAGAGGATCACCGAGAAAACAAAGAAGAAAAATACAGAGCCACGCAACCGAAGGAGAAGAAACTCTTCCAAGTAGACGCTAACGCAACGAAATTGCAACACAGATGCACTCAGAGAAAGAATCAGCCACAGGAGCTAAATTCTAGTAAAAATAGTTGCGGCAGCTAAAACGTGTCTTCGAAGTAGAGACAGTTAATGTCATTATTGCAGCAGCTAAATTTATCAGCTGTTTGAATTTATGGCGAAAAATGTGAGCTTGATCGCATAATAGTATTAAAATCACATTTATATTTCTAAATAGAAATTTTTTCTTTTTTTTTTTTTAACAGAAGCTCTCCTCAAGATAATAAGCACAAGCCAGAGTTTGCTTTAATATTTTTGTTTGAAGTACTAAACTTACGGAGTCGATCCCGAGAAATCTCTAGATCGCGAGTCAATCACGTTAGATAATGATATATCGTTTCATCGATTGATATAACGCGGTAGAGAGAGAGGGAGAGAGAGAGAGAAAGAGAGAGAAAGGGGGGGAAAGAGGAAAAGAGAGCATAGCTAACCAAACTTGACTACTCGTGCTGATAATTTCAGCCGATAAAGTTGAACCTCGCATTTTACCTCGAACAGTCAGCCTTCATCGATGATAGCCAAGTTCGAACTATCTAACCGAGATTTAGCCGCTATCACCGAGTCATTTCTCTGATTGTGAGTACGGGGGGAGGGGGGCGAGGGGGGCGAGGGAAGATCTGTCTGGTTCACGTACGCTTTCTTCGAACGTTTATTGCCACCAACTTGTCGCTTTTATATAACAGTTGTACGTGAGTATTCAACGCAGATATTCGGCTTTCGTGTTTTGTGTGTGCGTGTGAGTGTGCGCGCGCTGTGTGTATATATATATATATATATATATATATATATATATGCGCACGTCGCGTCGCTCGTTTCGACCGTCTGGCCCGGAAAGAGGGCCGTGATGAAATATCGCGAAGCTAACTCCCCCGGGATTGTGTTCCGCACGCTCGCGATTTTCCGGTTTCACGTCCTCCCCCGGTTAATACGCACCGCTGCGCGGCGTTAACGAGCGATTCTCAAACGAACGCAGAAACGGAGAAACGCCGGAGGAAGCGGGCCGTAGAAGCGATGGAAACGGTATCAAGAGTTTTCCTAAGCGTATTCTCGCGCGCGCTCTTTTCTTCTCCGCCCGTAACGCGTCTTTTCCTTCAGCGTGCGAGCTCGAGCTCGCGCGAGTAGCGCGGCTGGCTGGTGGCTACGGGGGTGTGTGTACACATGTGTGTGTGTATATACGCGTGTTTTTCTCGAAATCGTGCGGACACGCGCGAGTACGCCGGGAGTTTTTCGGCCTCTCTCCTACGGGCTTTGTCGCCGAATCATCCCCCCCGGGTGTCGTAATAACAGTCTTTCCGCTTCACACACACATCGGTATTTTTTTTTTTCTTTTCGCACTCAAACCTTTACTTGTTACTGATACGTTTTGTTAACTTAATATCGTTACTTTGTGATTTTCTGTTTTTTTTTTCCGTTTCGTTTCTTTGTTTTTTTTTTTCTTATTATTAAATCTACTTCTTGGTCTGCCACTCTGCCTTCTCGGACTTCTTGGGCTGTGAAGAACAACACAGATTGCCTAGTCAACTACTACTACTACCACTACTACCAGTAGGATACGTGTACGAAAAAAAAGGATCTACTTGCCGGTCCTCTTGAGGAGATCTAGCGCTAGCGAGGGAGAGAGAGAGAGAGAGAGAAAGAGCGTCCCCCGCGTCCCGGACGTCCCGGAGAAGCGCGTGTGTCGACGGTCGGGCTTCGCGGTTAATCGATTTGCGCGGATTCAACGGATTCCCGGAATGACGACGCTCTCATAAATTTCGCCCCGAAAGTTTCGCCCGGCTTTCGATGAACCGATGATTAATTACCGCGCGATTACCCGCAGCGCGCGCGCGCGCGGAGATTTTCGGGGAATTTAGCATCCAAATTAGCCGATAAAATAGTGCCCCTCCGGGCACGTAACGAGCCTCCCCTCCTCCACCGAGGGGCAGCGGAGCGAATGTGGCGCGATAAATATTTCAGCGGGACCCGGCATTATCGGGATGCAAACAACGGACGGAAAAACGCGGATCTCCTGAATTGGACACGGTACACTGAACGGAAAACTACTGATACGAAGAAAACCTGCCGATCGGGTTTTATACACAAAAAGAAAACCAGGGTCACAAAAACTGTTTCATTTTTTTTTTTCGCTGCAAACGCTACGCTACTGTACAGTACACCGCCTGCCCGTCGCCGGTGCGGTCGTGAAAAATCGGCGCTGCGTTCCCTTAGAAAAACCCAAAAATTGCCGAGGGATTTATCGAGAGCGAGAGATCAAATTCGCAGAAGCCACTCGCTCGGGGGTGCTCTCGACTCCCGCGAATATTATCGACGAGAGGGCGAGGAAACGCGATAGAGAGCGCCGGCTTGTGCTCTTGCAAACTCCGTCTCCGTCTCGACGAATCCGAAGGAACGAGCGGATAGACCTCGACGAGCAGGGGAAAAATAAATTTGCGGAAAAGGGGAGGAACTCGCGTCGCGCGGACGCGGCTCCGATCGAAAACGATCGTCCTTACCTCCTTGTCCTCCTCCTCCAAGGTGAACTCCTTCTTCTTCACTTGTTTCAGCTGATTACGGAAGTTAAATTCGGCGGCCTTCTTCTGGAGCTTGGCGAACTTATTCTCGTATTTCGACACCTTCTTCAGGGTTGGTTTCATGCTGCGAACGAGGATGCGTCGCGCATTAAAGCGTGCGGCCTGCCGCGAGGATTCTCGATCGAATTGCGTGCGAAGTTTAACGCACGATGTAAAAAGATCTTACGTGTATAAATATCAGGGCTGGGTGAGTTAATTTTTATTTTCAACTGAATTAAGTTAAATGTCGGCGGCCTACGAAATTAATTTAGCTAAAAATTACCTAACCAAAAGCTAATTTAATTAACGGTCAAATTAAAATTAAGTTAACTTGCTAATTATACGTAAAGCCACACGTATATATGTTTTTTGCACAATTAGATTTTTAATCGTAGATTAAATTTATGTGAAGTAATAAAAAGATAGTCTATCGTAATAAAATACCGGCTGTTTTATGTTCAGGATTTCGTACAAGAAAAGGACACCAGCGCTCAGAGAGAGAAAGAGAGAGGAAAAGAAATCTGCTGGTATTACTTTTTAGTTTTCTATTACGTTTTAGTTTTCTTATCCAATATTGCAAGCAATCCGCGATAATTTTAATATTGATGAATTATCTTAACTTATATAAAAAGAAAGTTAACACGTCAAAGTTAACGCAATTTAAAATAATTGACTTAAGTAAAAAGTTACTAACTCTTGAACTTAACTTTAATTTAATTAACTAGTTATTACCTAACCCTGATAAATATATATGTAAATACGTAAATATCTATAGATATAAAAATAGTGAGAAAAAAAATCAAATAAATCTGCAATAAAGACAGATCGACAGTCTGACGTGGAAATTTTAACTAAAGAATTCAGGCAACGTTGGAAGATTAAATGAACAATTCAGTCGACCTGAGGATGAGTTTGTTCAACTTTCGTTTGGAATTGTTTCAGCTGACGATTTTTATCATATATCACATATAAGTGTGTATATAACGAATACTTACAATTTACCTCGGAGATCGTTGACCTGGCTGTTCAAGTCCGCGATCTGCACGTATCGAATACTTCTATTAACATCCATGGCATTTGAACACGACGATAATTTCGATCTCATGCGATTTTAACTTTAACGATATCTCTCTATGTACAAGAATGAGGGAAATTCACGCTCTCGGAAACATATGTCCATCGCGCGATGTGATGCAGTGCGAGCGCGTTTGCGGGAACGCGGCTCGTCGACTACCGACCCAGACATCGGTACTTGGGTCAAACGCAAACAACGACATTCGATTCGTCCCCTTCCCGCGGGAGGAGGGAAATATAAATCAAGAAATTTGGACATCATGGGGCCGAAACTTTCGCGTCTGCTTCACAGGCGATCACAGGTTCGCGGGACATATTTCCGACCGCGAGCGGTGGGGCCCCTTCTCGCGATAATGTAAGCTTCTCGTCTCGCGGGACGAGAGGGGGAAGAAACAAAGAAAAATAAAGGTTCTACAGCAATGATTGTGAAACATCGCGCGTGGAAACGCGGTTAGGTTAGTGAACCTTCACGCGAACGACATCAACAATCCACGTGCCACCAAAAACCGGGTTAGTCGGAAAAAGAAAACTGAACTGAAGAAACGAGACGAACAGGAGAGTCAAATCACGCCGGCATGCGTCCTGCGTAGCAAAAGCAGGCGAGAGAATAGAATAAAAAGATAGAGAGAGAGAGAGAGAGAGAAAAGGGTTACCACACGTTGAGCAAGCGCGCGGATATATTCAGTCTGGCCGGCCACTCGACGTGTCGAGATTGACACTAAATTGGCTTGCGGATTAACTGCAATAGCGCTTGATGGCGATGGTTCCGGGATGGAGGGAGCGGTTTCGCAACGGAAGACGGCCGGACGATTGCGGAAAAATTATAAAGGCGGGAGGACGGAGGGCCGGTTGACCACGGGGAGAGAAGAGATAGTGAACGGGAGATCAATACTACGATGGGGCAAGGGAGGGGGAGAGCGGGATAGTCTTGCTATTGTAAAAACTTACGATGCGCTTCGCAAGCGTTCCCCGAAAACTCCGTGGAGAGCTCGGCCGGGGAGCGGGAATCTTCGCGAGAATCGGCTCACCGACGGGGATCTCCCGAAACGATCCGAAACGCGAGCGCGTAATCGCGCGATTTTTTGACTTTATTGCGCCGATAGTCGGCGAGATCATTTCGCTCGGCGAGGTAATTCCTCTCGACGAAACGTCCTCTCGGCTACGCGACCGGAAGTCTCTCCTTCTGCGCGGCGAAAGGAAGGTAAAGAGGGAGAGACGTAGAGAGAAAGAAGAGAATCACGCGATCTAGAAACACGCGGGACCCGAGGAGATCGATAGTTTCACGACTGGTAATTATTGTAATAAAAGAAAAAAAAATGAAAAAAAACCACAAAAAAGCGGACAAATATGAACGACGGTAACGAACGGACCGTTTTTGAATCCGGCCGACGCGGATCGAGGGTGGACGAGGCGAAGTAGTGTCCGACGACATGGCGAGAACCCGTAAAATCCGTCGCGGAGAATTCTCTCTCGCGCGCGAGAGAGAGAGAGAGAGAGAGATCGCGCACGCAACAGTCCGGAACGGATTACACGTCTGTGCAACAATATCCAGTTGATTCTCGTGTCGCCATCGTGAATAGTCCCCGTTTCTGGAAGTATCTCTACCGCTCTTACAGGTAACACTGATCACTCTACTTTTCTGGAACAGCTTCTTCTCGGAGCGGAGCTTTTCTCTACGAAAGCCACTTGTCGGATTCCCTCCCTTTCTTCTTAGGATTCGCGCTCGGTCTCATTTCGTCCCCTACTTTTTTCTTTTCCCTTTTCACCTTCAGTTCCTCCCACCCGCGCGAGTTACGAGAAAGGGAGAGAGATAGAGAGAAAGAGAGAGAAAGAGAGAGAGAAAGAGAGAGAGAGAGAGAGAGAGAGAGAGAGAGAGAGAGTAAGAGAGATAGAAAGAGAAATAAAGGACGGGGTGTACGATGGGGTGTGAATTTCATTCTGGCCAATCGGGGGACCGGCTGGTCACGAACAGCCCTTTCGTCCGCCGCGCGTGGATGATGAGAAAAAAATTACAAAATCCACTATATACAATCCGTTTTCTAGAACTCTGCCAGAGCTCTGTTCCTCTCACGCGAAGCGTGAAACCAATTCCGCGAGAGAGATCGATGCCGATTTTACTTCGGCCACTTTGCGATCGGCCCTTCGTGACGACACGTACGATCGACGGGTGTATTTTAATCGCGCGCGCGTCCGCGCCGATGACACTAATATTTTTTGATGAATTCTGAAATGACGGACTGATGAGTAATTGAGTGCTCGGCGATTGAAAATTCACGTGCTGACCATTGATTAACTCGTAAAAAATTCATCCGGATTGTACGCGCTATCGCGTAATTAAAATACCAATGGCAACATGCCGCGGCAAGAAGGCACGAGACTTGAATTATTATCTAATAAGGACAGCGTTTGGTTTCGTTGTTTTTCAAATTAGCTGTCTGTCACGCTAATCTACGAATTGAACCTTGGAATTGCTTATGAACCCAGTAAAGTGACATAAGATAAAAGTAGTCTGTATGCCGAATCTGAAAATCAAGTCCATTTATTGCTATCACGTAAGGGATTTTAGCAAAATCGCAACAACTATATTGTACAATTATACATATAACATATGAGTTATACATATATATATTAGAGATGTAAATATATTTTTGAACATCTACTTTTGAATCCAAACCTTAGAATATAACGCAGATTAAAAATATAACACGCTAAATAAAATAAACATGTTGAAAGTAAGCGATACAATGTCCATGTCGTTCATAAATCACTAATTCCGGTTTAATTTGATGCATGAATATTTTAATAAATCGTCATATTGTCGTTATATACACGAAGAAAAGATTGCAGTTAAAATGATTACAAGAATTTGTAATGCTGGATTATACCGAAATTATTATCGAAATTATGATATGCCTTGTAATCTTTAATAATGTGTACATACATAATTAAAGGCCACAATACACGCGATTTTAGTCGCACAATTCCAGTATGGTCCAGCATTACAAAATTTTGTAGTGTAACTTTTACTGTGACATTTTCCCATACGGGGAGTCACTATGATCGAAACAAAAACAGATGGAAACGTTAATATCATTCATTGCCTTTATGATTTCATTACTCTCACGGAATCATATCGCGTAATCGCGCGCGTTTCAATGCGAAAATATCGCGATAGAAATTTACCTGATAGGAATTTCCCGGCCTCGATTTTGGATTTTAGAGTGATATCAATATATTCGGAGAACATTAAAATGTCTGACGCAATGAATTCATCGTCGACTAGTGTTATCATTCTGATGGTCGCGCGAACGAAGCGGCGCGGAGGCGCTCGTGGATTCGCGGCTACGCGCGATGGCAGCCTCGTCGTCCGGGAAATGACGAGAGATACGAGGACGATCATTTCGCGTCTTGAAAGAACTCGCCCGGGGAAGCTGGAAGAACAGAGTTCTGCCAATGAGAGGTCCGCTATTTACAGCCTAATTGAACACCATGACAAGAGGACACTGACAGTCGGTGGTGGTGGGTGCGTGCGAGTCGGTGCAAAATCAATTTCCTTTCGCTCTAAGGAGCGTCGACGACGCCTGTACACGTGTTTCTTTTTTGTATGCCGACGTCTCTCTCGGAAATTCCACACACATATATATATGTACACATTTATTGTCCATCTCACAAAGGGGTCAATCGAATGGCGATGGGTGGGCAAGGGTGAAAGATGGGGGGGGCGGTGTGGCGAAGGCGAGGGCGAGGGTTTACGGCCGATCGAAAGGAAGAAAAAAATGAATACAACGAAAGAGAGAGAGAGAGAGAGAGAAAGAGAGGGTGGGTTGGTTGTTTGCTGGCGTAAAAGATTCTCCACATCTTTCGATCCGTTCTCGAGCCAGTCCACCTTTGTGAGAGTTAAGAATGGAGAAGAGAGAAATAAAGCGTGTACGTGGCTGTAGGAAAGAGAGATATACATGTACAGAGAGAGAGACAAACCAAACTCTACAACTTTTCTGGCGTCTCAGGGCCGGTCAGGGGTGGAGAGGGCGTGGGAGATGACGGGCGGCGGCGGCGGCGGTGGTGGTGGCGACGCGATAATCGTTTTCCGAAGTCGCGTACGCGAGAATGATCCGCCGTGGATACTACTACTACCCACATACCCACCGCGCCGACGTAATGCCTTTTTTTCTTCCTCTCGGATACGTTCTCGCGAGTATCGCAAAGCGATTACGTTTTTGTACAGCTGACGCGAGTTCGGTATAAAGCGCGCGGCGTGCTTTAGAGACGATATTCGTTTTTCGTTTCTTTTTTTTTTTCGAGAGAGAGAGAAAGAGAGAGTGTGAGAGAGGAAGAGAGAAAGATAGAGACGAAGAGATAGAAAGAGAGAGAGAGAGAAAGTAGAGTGAGAAAGAGAGATTAACGAGGAAAAGCGCGCGTTTCTCACCGAAGTCGCGGAAATTCCGCGCGGCTGTTTAAGGAGGTTCGTTTACCAAGTACCGTATTTCAAATGGCGCGTCAACGAAACCTTTCATAAATTTACTATTTGTTAAGCAAAATTACGTCTCTATACATTCACTTCGCTATCCAAATAATAAATGTTAATTTGAAACGAAGCTGAGATAAATGTATACACGCAATATTGTAAATACGGGAATATTGTTACTTAAAATTTTTCTTATCAATGCTATATTTTTATGCGCATCGTTTGATCCACTTATTTTCAAAACGAAACGGTCAATAATTCTGAGATTTGTCTGTAATATCTATATATCAGTCTTCAATATTATGACTGCTTTCTGAACTTCTTACATATTATCTTATATTATCTCCTTAAATTATCTTCATGTATTACCTCACACACAAATATGTCAGCTCAAAAGAGATTTTTGTCGAATCATTTTGATCCCTACATATACTTGCGCAAATAAATTGATAATGAAATATTTCGGTGCGATGAAGATTACTGAAATTTCTGTCGCACATAGTTAGATTAACTTTTGCACCATATTACAGGTTTATCTTATATTCGGCCAAACGCTCGAACCTCCTTAAGCGCGCGACGTATCGACGGTTAAACCGGACGACGAAGACTCGCGAGGGAAGTCGATTGTTTCTCTTCGCCGCGCGGTGAGTATGAAGTGCCGTGCTTCTTATCGTCGCGCTACCGCGGGAATTTGCGCTGATAAACGCGGATTTAATGAAGCGCCGCGTTTACGCGATCCACTGCGGTCTCGCATACGAAGCGCGTCCGTCGGCCTTTCTGCGCGGACGTCTCGTCGGAACGAGATTAATAGAAAAGCCGGCGATAGGCTGACAAACTCGCGCTGTTAATTCAACCGGCAGCCCCCGAATCGTTTCCTTTTCATAAATCACCGTTATCGCGGTCTCTATTAATCAGGGTGAGTTGTTCGGCGAACGATAATTAAACCGGCCGTGCGACCGACGTCGGCACGAATATGTTGCATGGTAACAAAAAGTTTGCAACACTTTTTTCTTCGTATATTTTGAAACGCGCATCCCGATAGGAGGATTTATTACATACTAAGTACTAAGTACTAATCCTCAGGAAATATATTTTCGTACCGGATACGAGATTCATTCGGGAGAAAGTGCACGGAGAAAAATAATTCGTCAGCTGCAGCAAATTTGTCCGGTTACTATGGTGACAGGAAAATTGATATACGCACAGCAAAATGATTTGGTGATGCCAACTAATTCTGCAACGACGTGGGCAGAATTATTGACAGCACAATTATTTCGTCCGGTGTGTGACAAATCTTTCTCGCCGTCGTCATGGTAACTGACAAATTTGCCGTGCCAGCAAAATATTTCCCTTCGTGCGTGTCGCAGACTTTTTGTGCGGCTGACGATATTTCATCCCCTCTCCGAGGCGCCGAGACGTCAGACGAGACGATTCTCGCATAAGAATAAGCACCGTGGAATTAATCCGATCCGGGAATCCGAGAGAGCGGGAAGAAATGAAGGGAGAAAGAGAGAATAGGTGCGACTCGCGTATCCGCGTGTAAACATCGTGGTGCGGTTTGAACGCGTACGCGTACTGTTTCCCGCGAATATATTATGTAACAATATCCACAACGGGACCGCACATGGATATTTGTGACGATTAATTTCGCGCGTCGACGGGATACGCGATCCCGGCAACGGGGTATTTCGGAATACAAATCTATCGTTAATCACGCGGCACCGAAATATCAGAGATAGCGATCGATCAAGTTCTCAATTACGCGAAATTAATCAACGCCGATAATGAAGCCGTTCGCCTGTTTTCTCATAATCCCGTTACCATATTCGACCGGCGTTAATTAACCTGCGCGCATTTCGCGTGTACACGGCGCCCTGTCTTAAACGGTTTATTAGTAGTTGGAAAGCCATGCATGCGCGTTCAAGCGGATCTGTTTGTGCTTAATGGAGACACGTATACATACAAATATACATATATATATATATATATATATATATATGTATTGTATAATACGCAGAAAAAATGCTATTGAATCGAGAGAATTTCCAACAGCGTGATTGAAGTGGGTCTTCTTGATTCAATGGCGATATCATTGAAACTATTGAATTGAACATTGAACCGATACTTTAATTAATGAAACAATACAGTAACACAGGATTCTTAATGACATTTGTCATTGTATCAAGAGGATTTACTACGATCGCGCTGCTGTTGGAAATTTATTCATTCGACAGAACTTCTTTTCCGTGTATATTTTTCTTTATAATTTATTGTATTAGAAATATGCATTACATATATATATCTATAATATATAATTATAATACATGTTATACATATAATAATATATAACACATATAAATACATATATACGTATTATATATATATTGTTTTGTGCGACGGGATGTTAAAGGCGGGTGAAAAGTACGAAATAATCAACGAGACAGAGTGAGCGAGAGAGACAGAGAGATAGAGAAAAAAAAAACATACGATGCACAGGGAAAGAAAAAGAGATAGAAAGAGAGAGAGAGAGAGAGAGACAAGAAGAGGAAGACACCGAAGAAGCCCGTAAACAATCGATGTACTTTCCCGTTGCGTTTTCTCACTTTTCCGATTTTGCACCGCACACCTACGCACGCACGCACACGCGCGCGCACACACACGCGCGCGTAGTCTCAGGCAATACAGTGTCAGTTTGATTCTCGCGTGAGACTAGAAGAAGAAGAATAAGAAGAAGAGGGGGATCGCTCGCGATCCCCGCTGGTAATATATTTTCTTCGACTGCGTGTGTCTTTTTTCTCCTTTTCGTTTGACTTTTTGCTCTGCTTTGGCGGCAAATCTAGGGCAGCTCTACTAATTCACAGCGGAACCGTGCGCCCTTCTCGTTTCACGATCGTCCTTCTCGGCGTACGCACGCGCGTGTTACGCAACGTTCAACGGATCTGAACCCGCCAATGCGCGATTATGTGCGTGATCGACGATCGATCAACGACACACTGATCGTGCGCCGCGAACAAAGTGTGCGAAGGAGAGCGAGAGTGCGGTTACACGGAGCATAGCGACACGGCGTCTTCTCTGTAAGCCTGCCCAGCCCTGACTCGATGGCGCGAAGCTCATTTCATTTATTTTCATTTATTTTCGTCTGCTTCTTTCTTTTGAACTTCCGTTTTGGCGAGTTAGTAGAAAGCTCGGAGAGACGTGTTTACGTTATGGTTAGATAATAGAGAGAAAGAGAGAGAGAGAGAGAGAGAGTCGTGACAGACACGTTATGAGAGAGCGAGCAGACAACAGTGTATGCGTTCAGTGGAGAAGTGAACAGAGGCGGATTGCGATACGCGTTATGCGATGAAAAAAAAAAAAGAGAAAAAAACAAATATAGAAGAAAAGAGCGAGAGAGAGAGAAAGAGAGAGAGAGAGAGAAAGAGAGAAAGGGAGAAAGAAAGAAAAAAAGCGGCGACAGAAATATACGGTCGGCAAAAGTTTCTCGTCGTGCGGCACTTCATATCCATCCGGGGAGAAGGGAAAAAATTCCGTGCTCGCTGTTGGCTCGACGCGAAACGATTTTTCGGGAGAATAACGTAAACGATCTCGCGCGAAAACGGTCACTTCAGAAGTAGGTGGGGATCAAGGTCATCGTCGTCGCCGTAGGGGCCGTCGGCTGGGTCATCGAGACAGGACTGATCAAGATTACAAAGATCCCGGTGACGGGCCGCGATCAGAAGTGTCGTCGGCGAATGGATGGATTCCATCGCGTTTCCCGTCCTGGGAACTTTTCCCATCGACTCGCGCCCCGGAGCGGATCTGCGTTCGCGTCGCGTCGTCTCTTCACAGCCCGCCAAGAAAAACATCGTGAAAGAGAGAACAACAATCGTAAGAGAAACGTATGTACAGAGAGGGTGGTTTGGGCACCACGGGCACAGGGGGTAGCAGGGGGGCGGGGGAGGACGGGGNATTCCGTGCTCGCTGTTGGCTCGACGCGAAACGATTTTTCGGGAGAATAACGTAAACGATCTCGCGCGAAAACGGTCACTTCAGAAGTGGGTGGGGAACGGGGTCGCAGGTTGAGGGAACGAAGAACGGGAGACAACGCGAAGAGAGAGAGGCGGGTGTGTGTGTGTGTGTGTGTGTGTATGTGTGTCGCCCTCATCGTCTGATACACAGAGTCGGTCAGCGAGAGAGTGGTCGGTGGTGGTTTTCAGGGACGGGGGAAATGATCAAAAGAGACGTGCGATTTGACGGTTGCTCTCTTTCTCCTCGCATTGTTCGCCGTTGTCGCTGCTTTGCACTTTTCCTGTACCTCGTAGTCCCTTTTCCGAACTTCACGCTCCAAATCCCACTTCTGACCCTCACAAAGGTAGACGCGGTCGTAATACATTTGGCAAATCTTCTTCAACTCCACTACAAAGAATACGGAGAGTCTCTCAGAAAACTTTGGTACCTCGATGTGTGTGTTTGCTTTTTTCTGACAGCTTAGGCAGAGAGAGAGAGAGAGAGAGAGGAGAAAGAGAGAGAGAGAGGGAGAGAGACGGCTCCTCGCACGTCGCGTCGCGTCGCGTGCCGCTCCGCAATTACGTAACGCGTTTCTCGAGGAAGCGGAAATTGCCCGAGCAATCGTAGCCGACTCGGAGAGCCGCGGCCCTTTCGACGGGATTCAATTTCATTCGCTTATGGCGAGTGAAAAACTTTCGGCGGGTTTCGCGGAAAATTCGGAACATCGCGGAAAATTCGAAAATCTTCGCGAGCGGCTAATTCGCTCAAGTTTTACCGGTTGCGTTCTTTTACGCGTCATCTGCTTTGAAAAACGCGACCCTCCGCGGTCCCGTAATGAATCTACCTCGTCTTTGCATCTCGTTCTATTCGATCGATTCTGGAAATTATTATTATTATTTCTATCCGATCAGCTTTGCGTCCGGTATTACCTACTCAGTATAAATATATAATTCTGAATAGAAAATATCAATATATTACTGCGAATGTGTGTCGTTGCATTAATCGAGTGGTGAAATCTTGAAACGAGCGTGACATTGTCGCTAAGTGGATGAATTTCTGCAGATCTCTCGCGAAGCAAGACCGCAAATGATTCGGAACTGCGAAGGGAAACAGCGGACAAACAAATCCGGCGATCGTGTTCGAGGGGATAATCGCGAGCTCGTCAACTTGATGCGAAAATTCTCGACTAGGATCCTCCTAATCGCATCGATATAAAAATGCTAATCCCAGCCGTTTTCACATATTTTAGCGGAGAATATAAAATGCGTGACTCGAGTGCTAACGGCGCGGGCACGAAGCGCGGGCGGTACGACGCGACGCTCAGAATGCCAATGAGCGAGAGCCCTTGATCCCGAAATAAGCGAAACTTCCGAACTCTTTTCGATCTGAGTAAATTGGCGGTCCCTCTCTCGCTCCACGTGCGCGATAATAAAAGTCGCGCGGCGCTCGAATGCCTAATCGCGCGCGCGCCCAGGAAATACCTAGAGAGAGAGAGAGAGAGAGAGAGATGTGTTCACCACAAGGAACGCGCGTTCGGGCGTAATCCGCTCGGAAATCCCTCTTCTTTCGCGGGGACAAATTATGAGTGCGTCCCGTTAGATGTGTCGAAAATATTCCTTTTAATTATGAGGTTGATAGCTCTGTAATTAACTTCGCTGTGTTCCGTAATGGACCAGCTGATACGACTTCCATCAGTTTCCTCACCAATCTTGATTCATGATCATTTCAGATAGTGTCAGAGGAAGAAAAACAAACAGGAGTTCAAAGTCTTATTAAAATCGTAGAATTATGAGACAATTGAAGGTCGGACAGGTCGCATTCCGAAATTCTTCATTTCAATCGTCTTTCTAGTTTTCCCGTGTACACGTAGATCAATGTATGATTAATATAAATAAATAGATCCTGCATATACACCAAAATTATTCTCGGATTCTTCTTCAATACCGCACGCAGGAAAAGAAACGCTAGATCCAGGTAAATCATTACTCCAATGTTACTCTCCGACACCCTCCAATAATTATTCCGGGACTCAAGTAATGTTCACTATCAGCCTCGTAACTGGAAGGAATATTTTCAACGCATCTAATGCAAGTTCACTCAAATTCGCCCCGTTGCGTGTGCGCACGTGATCACCCCTGTTGGTGTACCGCGAGAACACGCGTCGCCGTCGCGTCCTCGGCCGGACACCTTCGAAGCTTCGATCTTCGATCCCGATTCGACTCGGGGCGCGACGCCCGCCTCGAGCGTGGAACCTCGAGCGTCTCACACGCCAAGTCCGGAGGTGCGTCGCACCTGTCGAGGCCCGCGCGAGTTCTCGTTCGGGAGCACGTTCGAGCTGTAACCGTCCGATTTCCCGGCGCCGAATTCCCGTCACACGATCGACACGATCGGACTCGATATGACTGAGCGAGGAGAGTGTGCGTGAAAGTGACGTCGCGGCTGCAATGGGCGCGCGACGGAGCAAGAGAGAAAGATAGAGAGAGAGAGAGAGATAGAGTGAGAGAGAGAGAGAGAGAGAAAGAGTGAGAAAAAAAAAGATAGAATAAAAGTACAGAAACAACAAGGACGTTGACGTTGTGAGAGAGGTCCATTGCAGCGATGCAGACACGTTAATGCGGTTAACTTGTTTCCTCCTCAAACTGTCCTCAGAGTCTCATAGAGAGTTTGGAACATTAGTCTCTCGCGGCATTTCCCCTATCTAAGAGACGTGCAAACGTGCTCGAACCGAAGGTTCAAAGACCCGTGTCAACCAGAAACGCCTTCGAAAACCGTTCGACCAAGGGTGTCGCTCGGTCAAGCACGTGGCGGAGTTAAAAAAATCACGTGGATGTGCGGCTGAGAAAAAGAGAGAGAGATAGGGGCGGGTTCGAGGGGTGAGGGGGCGTCGGGGGAGCGAAAATTGGACGAAAAAAAAAAAAAANAGTGTGATCTATGCAGGAGACTCGAGACAGGCTCTCTCTTTTTTAGGCAAGCCGATCGTAATTACCTCCATCTCTTTCAACCTAATTTGCCTCTCGAGGTCATACTTATCGCCCTCGAGTGAGGACATTCTGTTCCAATATGCCGAACAGATCGTCTGCAGCTCGGCTAAAAGAACAAAAAGTTTATGGGAAAAAAAACGGCAGAGTAGCGTCGGCTGAGTGGTGTGTTTCGCGTCGTCGTCGTTCCTGCCGTCACAACTGTCTTTCCCGCCGAAAAAAAAAAAAAAAACAAGACGAATAGAAAAGGAAAAATAATATTCGTATTCTCGCGATCGCATATAACGAAAAGAGAGAGAGAGAGAGAGAGAAGACACTCGGGAGTCGCACGGTTGTAAAAATCGAGAAAAAACGAAGAACGTGATGGAGTGTGACGCGCGGCGATCGGGGAAAATTGCAAAAATATCACGAGTGAAGTCACGGATATGACGAAAATCATCGATACGATAAAAATCGTTGCCGAGACGGTGATCTCCGCGCATGCGAATTCACGAATTTCATTCGTTATCGTTGCCTTTTTCTGCTTCTCTTTTTTTTTTTTTATCACATCGACACGAACCGCATTTCGCCGCGTTCGTTTCCTCCTCCGACTCGAGTCTCCGGCGAGGAGACCTGTGCGGCCGGCAATCTACGATTGCCCGTGGAAATGCCCTAGATCACCATTTTGCGGAAGGTTACTCATGAGGAAATGAGATTATCGTGGGGGGCGGCGGGGGGTGGGGGAGAATAGAGAAATGATGAGTCTTTCGCGTTGGAAGCGAGAAGCACGAAGCTGACAATTGCGTGACCGTTAACCCGACACGAAAGGCGAATGGAACGGTGGAAGGGGCGAGAGAGGGGGGAGGGCGATGAGAGAGGGTGAGTCGGCAATTTATCGTAATGGGGAATCATAGGTGGCGGTGAGAAAAATTCATGGCGGGGGAGGGCGTTGAGGGGTTCTCTTCGATGTGCCTACTCGCAAGTAAAACGGACAGAATTCGGTCTACTCGCCTGCGAGAAAAAAAAGGGTGACGAGGCGACTCTACTGAGACAGGTTGGAGAACTACGTTGAGCGAATCTACGAGTCGCGATTAAGTACGTACAATACACTAAGGTCGCGGGCCAAACTTGCATTCGGTCAATTGCGTGAAGTGAGATCCCTGCTTAAAGAAGGCGACGAAGGGAAGACGACCGGCGAGACCGGACAGAGGAGCTCGTGTGAGAATTTCGTCGTGCTCTGTCGCGTCAGACTTGTTCGTATAAAAAGAAGGAAGAAAGAGAGCGCGAAGAAAGAAGGTAAACGGGAGATCATCCGTTCCATTTCGCGCCCGCCTCGGCCGACGTATTTGACAACGTGTATGTCTGCCTGTGTTTTTCCACGCGAGATCTTCTTTCCGCAAAGATCTTTTGAAATCTTGCCAACTCCGATTCCGACGGACCTTTTAAGCAGGGATACGATCGCTACGTTAGAGCTGTGCTGCTGCTAGGAAAAATACTCAGCCTCGACGTCTACGCCTAATTATTATTATTATTATTATTATTATTACGGATAGCTTATTGTATGAGTGTGCAAATCGGAATCAGTCGCTAGATACAGCGAGATATGCTTCACGCGTGAAAGAGAGAGAAAAAAAATACAGAAAAAAAGAAGAAAGAGATCGAGTAGAGATTGAGAGAAAAAGAGATAACAAGTAAATCGGCACAATGGCGTTAATCGCAGCGTCGCGCTCTCTCTGTTTGACACGAAAACATTCTCTCTTTTGGTTTTTTCTTATTTTTCGACCTCCAAATCCTTCTTGGCGACTTCGTACTCTAGGTCGTACTTCTCCCCCTCGAGAACGTTGATCCTCTTATGATACTGGTTCAGAATGGACTTCAAGCTAGCTGTTAAAATTTCAGTCACCTTGAGACATGCTCTCTCTAACAGACGGCAGACACGAGGGGCTTCTAAGAGTGTGTCCGTTGCGCGCGAATTAACTGTTTCTACCTTACCGTATCGCAGGCGTATCGTGTGCGTTAAATCGTATATGTGTGCGTACGTGCATTGCGAGAACACGTGCGCGGATATGCGATCGTAACTCCGCGGACGACGGGCGAACGTGTGAGGGACGGGGGCGAGAGAGAATTAGTCTGGGAGGGTGAGTCTGGTCTGAAAGCTACATCGAAGTGTCGCCAAGTGTTGTCTCGCTGGACGATGCGCGAGCACCGCGACTCGAGTTTCCGGCGAGCTCGCGTCCGGAAGGTGGACACCCTCGACCGATCTCGAGTCCGGCCGATCCGCGCAAATACTCGCGGACTCAGAATGAGCGAGAGTGTTGGGGGGTGGCAGTGTTGGGGCGCAGAGATGATACACGGTACTTCGCAAACGAAACAAGCAACAGGCCGGGAGAGTTACTTTTTCGGGGTGAAACTCGTTAACTCGTTCCTCATTGTCCTAACCGAGGACGAGCAATGCAAGCTCGCCCGTTGCCTCGCTTTGAATTATTATTATTGTTATTATTATCGTGATCGTCGCTCAAGAAGCGCTCAAGAATCGCTGCGATTTCCTTTCATCCTTCCGAGCCTCGAAGAACTTAATTTACGATTTGCTGTTTCTTATCTCACCGTGAAAAGTAACGTATTGTAGTCGTATATGATTGTAGTCGTTATCGTTGCCCGAAGCGTGTAATTGTTAACGACGGAGAGATGAGTCACGCCGAGTCACCGAGTCGTTACCGGGAAAAAGTAACTTGCAGAAAGTGACGGCGTTACGAGTCACCTCCCAATCCCGCAACAGACGACACGATCTTCGTGTGAACAATAGAAATCGTAAAAGAGATATCGCACTACGCTGAAAAGACACAGTGTTTAGCGTGTTTCGACACCTATAACGTGTTTTCAGAGGCGATGTTATGCTGTTATTTCGACGGTGTCTCGTGTGAGAATAGTGTGAGTAGTGAATAAGCGATATTAACACAATAATCAAGATGCGAATAGTCCAACAATTCTTAGATCACCAATCAAGTCCGACAGAGACTCGCGATAAGATTAAAACGAAGAGAGCAGAGAGAAACAGAGAGAAAGAGAAAAAAAGAGAGAGAGAGAGAGTGAGAGACGGACAGAGACAAAAAGAGACAGAGAAAAAGATTGAAGATAGCGAGAGAAATCGCGCGCACGTTAAAATGCGAAGTAAAACAACAAGTGCGGACAGAACCAAGAAAATCGACGGCGGTGTTGTTGTGTTATAACGTAGATAAAGAAACAAAAAGAAAAGAGAAAGAAAGGTAAATGGAAAACGGTGCGACGAAATATGCGAAGCTCGCGTCTCTCGCCCGGCCACAATAACGGAAGCTACGACGAACGGTTCAAGTTTCCACAAAGAGCCGTTAATCATGCGCCAAGTTGCCCGATAACGATTACTTATCGGTCGATGAGAATGAAAGCCGCGCCGACGAC
This sequence comes from Dinoponera quadriceps, assembly GCF_001313825.1. Taxonomy (NCBI): domain Eukaryota; kingdom Metazoa; phylum Arthropoda; class Insecta; order Hymenoptera; family Formicidae; genus Dinoponera; species Dinoponera quadriceps. Next base: position 1,730,325 of record NW_014554764.1, read on the forward strand.
GTCGAAATTGCAAATCCTGACCGGCCGTGGAGATTGAAGACGAGTGTCGCTCGAATTCCAAATCGACGACGACGACCGGTGGCGACGACGCGGAAAAAGCACCGATCGGAAAACCGTTTGCACGATTCATTCACACCGTACTCATCGGTTCCTCGCGTTGTTTTATCTATTGAAAAAAGAAAGAAAAAAAAAAGGAGAAAGACCGGGGCAAAAAGAACCGTGTATCAGGGTTTCCCCAATTCTCTCGCGCAAGCCGCAATCGATTGAAATTGAATAAAATTCGGGGCAGTCGACGATCCGACGCAGGAATTTCAACTACAAAATTTGGCCTACGGTAAAAGACAGTAACAAAATTTATAAACGTAATTCTATGATATAGATGTTCTCTCAGCTATTGAAATGTTCTTCCAATTACTAAATGATCTAACCGCGCACAATACGAGAGATTTTATCTCTCCGACTGGAAAGTTGTACAAATCATATGTACACTGAAAGAAAAAGTATTACAAAAATATATAAAATATTTATTCGGTGTTCACTAATATATATATATATATATTTGTACATTGAGGACAATTTTTTTCAACTAAAAAAATATACATTTTCTTAAATCTGTAGCTTTTAATGCAATTGTTTTATATTTATTTCCCACGTTTAAATAAGAGATTTAGATTTAAATAGATACGTTGTTAGTATCCACCGAACAAATATTCTTTTTTATTTTCAGTTATTTTTTCTCTCGGTGTGTACGACAAATACGGCCGGTAATGGGTGAGTTTTGTTTTACGATAGTTTCATTCAACGAAATTTTGAGCCTGTTCTGTGTGAACGAGAGATCAAAAAATGCCGAAAATTTTGCCGAGACAATTGGGGCGTTTGCCACATACAACCCTGAAATTTTCGCTCGTTTATCCCGGGTTGTTTTTGACGATTTTTTTTTTACAGCGTAACGCGAGCGTAACGCGAGGATGCATGAACGTTATTTTCATCGAACTCGCGCGCGCACAAGCGCTATTATCGTTGCTCTAAGTATAAACGCGAGGTGTCGTCGTAAAATTGCATAATTCGCGACGACGGTCTGTGCAAAAACGCTAATTCGCGTTCGTCATCGCTCTCTGCATCACCATGCAACCGGGCGGAGATTGGCGCGTCACTCAAAAGTGCAAGAACAACATTGAGCCATCGTTACTTTGTCGTGAACGCCGCATTATTATTATTATTATTATTATTCTGCACGTTGCATGTGTATATATATATATGTATATACATATATACACATATATATATACATATATATAAATATATATAACGTTCTCGCAACTGTTGCTCTCTCAAATGTACCTCGTAGTCCTTCTTCTTCACGACATACTCGATGTCGAATTTTTTGTCTTCCAACGACGCGATCCTATTGTGATATTCGCGCAGCACGCGCTTTAGGGTATCTGTGTGGGGGTTCATCATCATCACAGGTGAATATGTAAACGCAAGAAAGAAAAAAAAACACAAGTGCATGTCTCGGGTATTGTGGGCTATCGTGTTTCTCGCAAAAGGGCTCAAGATGAACGTCTCTCTAGGCATATATACGCATACACGTGTATGGAACGAAGTCTCACAGAATGTGCAGGTATATATGTATATATATATATATATATAATATGTAACGAGAAACGAAAAATCGAAAATCGCGTACCACTGTGTCGCCGTACCCTTCGACGACGTGCTTTCTCGAGATCGTCGCATAAGGTAACCGACTAAACGACGATCTGCAAATCTGAAATCGATGAGAATGGCGGGGAGAGTGCGGCAACGTGAATCATTTTCCGGTCTGCGAGAGGATGAACGTCTAATGCATCGGCGTTAATCACTGCTACTCGACGAAGTACTGCTGATTCTCCCGAACAAACGCACATCTACCCGAGTCGAAATGTTTGGCTCCGCATTAATTACCCGCTGCTTTCCATCGAACTCGATGCAGCGGTGGAGAATCTTGCGGTGCGATAATGTGCAGACTACATTGTCTTTCGATGACGGTAACAACGGTTACTTCTTGCCGTTTTCTTGAGTTCTGAAGACGGATTTGTTCAAGAATTATTTAACACTCCGTCATCTCAATAGTTTTCCTAGCGACGAGATTACCAAAGAGAATACTAAAGAGATCAGGGGAGAGAAAAGTTTGTTGTTCGTCTGACTCACCCCCATTAATCTTTGTTAGATTATTTAACACTTATTTATCGTCCACACTTTCTCTCTTTCTCTCTCACACACAAAGAAGAGTTACCCATTAATCTTTATTAGATCATTTAACATTATTTTATCCTACACAGAGGAATAAGTTGCATAATTAATCAATTACCCGTTAAAATTGATAATATAAAAGAAGATTCAAGACAGATCAAATATATTGAGATAATTGAGTATGAAATAATTCTCGAATAAGTGCTTCTTCGGGTCCACAACGTGGGAAAACGGCAGTACGTAAACATTCGCAGCGCCAAGGTTGGTCAACAGTCTATATAGTGTTGTCTTGGGATTCCCCATTGACCTTTCGAGCTCGAGGGAATTTGTAGGATCAACAGTCCGAATTTCGACTCGAAATGCGTCCGTCCGATTGAAGACCGTTACGCAGACGAGAGTTCGAATTCCCGGACGTTCGGTCACCGGGAAAATGACTCGGAATCATTCGTGGACGACGCACACGACGAGGGGGTTTGTCGACGTTTCGCGTCCGTTCGCGTTTATCCTCGTTCTTGATATCGCGATCATTATCGAGAGACACGGAGATGATTAATGTACGACGCCAACTGTTGCGGACGGACACCGAGGTGCCGCGGTTAAACGCCTCGGGAAAACGTCTACGACAAGGTCGAATACGAGATTTAACGCGAACCGCTGAGACTGTGTGTGACGAAGAGCAAAGTACCTTCGTTAGCGTCATCGACGATCTTCGGCTTGCCACAGCGCTCCTCGATGATGCGTCTCCTCTCGGCCGCTTTCCTCTCTTGCTCCTTCTTCAATTCCTCGGCGGCTTTTTTACGCAGCAACAACTGGAAAGAGGCAGAATATTCGTGAGACCTCGGCCGGCAAAAAGAGAGAGAGAGAGAGAGGGAATGGAAGGATTTTGCTCATTTACTATGCGAACAAACGCCGAAGCTCTCACCGAAAATCGGCTCCTAACCGGCGCAATCGAACTGACGTAATTTAAATGGAAATGTAATTTTACATGCGAGAGCGTCCGTCGACTCGTTCGCTCGCTCGGCGGTCCGCCGCCGCTAAACGGTTTAAACTATTTAAATCAGCGCGCGATCAGGCGGATTATCATTACGTCCGGCTGATTTAATAAATACGAAGTCACCGATATCGTTCGCGGCCGATCGGTTAATCGCTTGTTAAAACGCCCACGTCGAAATAAATAGAGCCGGCAACATTCGCGAGCGGGCAATTAATTGTTACATTCGTACGTGAATCTAGAATTTATAAATCCGCGTCGCGTGCATTAACGCGGAAGCGAAATGGGATGCGAATTAACGCGCGAGTCTACAAAAACACTTATTAAATATGCACACGTTTATTGGAGGAATAAACGTAAAAGTAAAACGTGCTCGAAAACACACCGAATACGTGTATGTTTTATTTCAGAAGGTTCAACGTAACGAGTGATAAAATGATTAAATGATATTGCCGCAATAATATTTCTTAACGCACAACGTACAACGACTTCATGTAACTTCAAGTGCACGTAATTATCTTCACTACGGATGGAAGTAAATGCGACAGGTTTTAATCGAACGCGCGCGACTTTTCCCAAACGAATTTTTCCCGGAAAAGAAACCGGAAAAATCCGTGAAAAACGAAAGAAAAAAAAATGAAAGACCGGTTTTTTGCAACTGCAGTGACAGTTGAAGAGAAGAGCCGCACGGGAAAAGTTTCAGTAAAATTGTCGTAGCGCACGATGTGTTGAAATTGTATCGATACTCGCACTTGTCTTTTTTTATTTGCTCTTTTTCTCGATCGAATCCGCGTGATCTGGACGATGCGACTCGACGTTCGTCTCGAGCTCGTCTCCGTGCGCGATTTATACGCGAAATAATTCGAACACGCGGCGAAACGCCCTCGCTCGCTCGCTTTCTCGGTCCCTCCCGCACGGTCAGCGTGCGAAATAACGTCAGCCGGAATTCGGCGGATCGCAAATATTGACACAGCCTGCAGCAGGAGTGAAAAGGTGGATTTACGGGAAAATAACATTCCGCCGGGCCGGCAAACGCGAAAAGATTCTCGAGGAGGTAATCTGCATACGTGCGCGGGAAACTTTATGTACTGCGAACGTTCGTGACGGTGCATGGCGGCAGGGTGGTAAGAAAACGGACGGGAAGGGGAGGTGCGAGGTGTCCTGGCAAGACGACGATGGGAGCGGGGAACCGTGTGGAGGAGCCCATAAAGTACAGATAAAAAGGCGAGATGAAGTCGGGAAAAGCCGGAGCTGAGCGGCAGGACGAAGGCGGCAGCTGGAAAACAGGGAGGAACGGTCGAGAACGGTCGAGCACCGCGGCAGGAGAACGTGAAGAGACGATGGGAACCAGCGGGGAATCTTTTCTTAAGGGGGAGGAAGGGGAACCGACACAAAGCAAGGTGGCGGAGAGAATTGCCGGGATATCGCCGCGGTAGCGGACGCCGCTAGGAGAAGAGATTATCGCGTGCGACGGAGCAATGAGGTAAATCGGAAACGAGAGATCGCCGGCGGGCGGATATATCGAGATATAACGAGCGCTAAGTTTCGATGAGGCTCCTCAGCATTTACCAGATTAATCCTCCCCGCATCGCGGGGATTTCAAGGCAGATATTTTGATTGTGAATTTTCGAACCGGCAGATAGCGGGATATCCCTTCCTGGGAAACGCAGTGGAGGGAAATGCAGTGTGTACATGGACGGTATCCAGCTGTACGTTTTCTAACAAGGACGGTTAGAACACGCGTTTGTGCCTTCAGCCATCCGGATCGCTGATCACGTAAGTATCTTTGCCAGTGATTTGTCGGGACTTTTTTCCCGTTTCACGTACATGCTTCTGACGCTAATTTCGATATGCCAAGGCTTTTCGTTCCTAATCCTTCCAAAATGCTTGTAAAATAGGTTTAAAGTGATTTTATTATTTCTCCCTCTCGGACGAAACTCAATTTTCTTCCTCGCGAAAATCCTCACTTTCGGATGTTCAAATAATTCAACTTTGCGGTGTCAATATTATTATACTATTTTTTCAGACTTTCATACAGTTCGGAATGCAGCGTGGAAATTTGCGCTGGTCCTCAAAGTTCCAGGCTGCCGGCGGTAGGTGCTAAATTACACGTTGCCGATGAAAGGTCAAGACTCATTGGTCTTTTCAATCGTTTCCATCGTGATAGAATATAATACGGTGCGATATGTCATGATGTCAAAATGCCGAATACATCAGCGATCTGGTAATGTAGGAATGGCTGGGGCGGATTCGCGAACTTTTCGGAATGTCGATGTTGGAACTTTTCCCGGATAGACTTTTGTGATTGTCACGACGTGAGACAATCGATGTTGGAAACTTGAAAAATTTTTGCTTACATCTGTGGGAAAAATGTATTGAATTAATCGTGAAAAATGTCTGATCGATGCGAACGATTCGAGCGACTAGTGAGTTTCGGCCTGGTAAATGTTGAGGTTCCGTTGAAGCTCGCTGGTACCGTTCGGAGATCTGAGACGCGTGAAATTAACGCGGCTTCGTGTTTACCTTAACGTACTGGTGAAATACGACGACTCGGCCGTCTTAAAGAGGATATCCCGCGATTTTCTCCAGCAGGCGGACGAAATTCGAAGGGAAGAGAGGAGCAAAGAAGCGCGGACTTACCCTGAGCTTCTTCTTCCTGTCGGGGGTCATGAAACCCTTCTTCGCTTTCTTGGCTTTGGAGGCTTCCTCGAGGCGAGCGCGGACCTCCGCCCTCTTCCTCTCGGTCTCCGCCTGTTTCCTCTTCTTTTCCTGCATTTTTCGGGCGAAACTCCCTTAAAACATCTCATCTGTGAAAGCCTCGCAGCAGGCGTCTCGCGAGACGGCGCTGCGCGAATTCGGAAAGTGTTGCGCGACTCGAACTCCTCTAACATCCCCCTCGCGCCCTCCGCACTTCTCGGGCGAAAACTTTCCCGGGTCTTATATATCGGATCGGAGAGACGCGATAACGGGAGTTACGATCATTGACCGTAGAATCGAAACAAGAAGAAAGAAAAAGATCCCGCCTCGTCGCCGCGCCGAATTCGCGCTTAATTATTAGCGAAACAATTCGGGGATCGTCGAGACTCGAAATTCATCATCTACCGTAGCGCGTTTACGTAAAGAGAGCGTCTCGAAACGCGACGCGAAGTCGTCGTCCCTCCGATTGCTTTATCGCGTAATTAAAATCGCTAACGCGTGAATATATTCGACGTGGGTTTCCCGTGACAAAGCAAACGTAAGCTCCCGTCCCGACGAAAGGATTCCTTTCGTCCGTCCCGTAAGTGGCCGGCCTTTAAGAGGCGACTCTCTACGTTTCATAGCTAGTTTCCTCTCTTACGTACATCCTCGATGCGCTTTCTCTGCAAAAGAGAGAGAGAGAAGTTTCTCGTTAGTACGCTTCGTGTCTCCGGGTCGCAAGCACGCGATACCTGGAACACTTTTTACAGCCCTTTCGACTGTATAAAAGGATATCTCTCAGAGGATCTGAGAGCGAACGAACGGAAGAGAGAGAAAGAGAAAAGAAGAGATTACGTCTCTCAGTGTTCCAGATTTCGCCATTACGGAATACTTTACAAAGCATTAGCGTAGCGACCATGTTTTCGCGTATACCGCGGCAATGCGGAGCTAATGGAGTCTGTCTCAAGTGATAGAACTTCGTCCTCGTTCTAAGCGGCGCGCAACAGCCATCCGGCGAACATCCTTGTAATATCGTTTCCTGCAGAAACTGCCGCTTTCGTTTCGCTCATGACGTTACGCGTTTCGTCGGCTTTCATCCCTCCGGCCGATCTCCGTTAGCCCCGCATCCCGCAAATTTCAACAATCGGCCGAGCACGACAAAGGGATCAAAATAACAGTCGTGCGGCCGCTACACATATATATACATAGCGCAGAAGCAGCGCGCGAATTCTGCTTACACGGTGGGAAATTTGGTGTTGAGGACACCGCTCGTCCGAAACTTTTGCGTTACTTCAACACGGGGTGGGTGTTAAAAGCGCGCAGATATATGTCAAATTAACGTTCATTTTGTATAAAGTAAGGTGAAAGTTTTCGTCGACCGTTTTTAACGGGGGATTTTTATGAAATTTTACTGCATACAGCCGCCAAGCTGCACAGACTTACACAGGCGATACATATTGCCACCTTGAACGTCTTCGAAATATGAGAGAACGGGAGAATTTGTCCGATGGAAAATCGCATTGCGGTACCAATGGACGTCACTTCGAGCACTTTCTGTAAATACTTTCTGTAAACTTTACCCCACCTTCACATCTAGTCGTCGATCAAATATTCTTATGAAGAAGGGAATCACGGCGCTCTACTTGAAATAGTTCAGAAATAGTTTCCCCGTCTAGTCAAACGATCTTAACGCCGATAACGCGCGTCATGTCTGTCGAAAATTAATTATTGCGACGTAGTTCTTTTTTAAATTTCGGAAAAAAGACGAACATTCTTCGATGTGTTTTTCACATTCAGTCTGCATAACCATAATATTGTATGTCCGGAAATTCTCAAAACCTTCGATCTATATGCACCATCCGAAATTACCCGCCCCTCCACTCCAGCTGTCTTCCACGTTGAATGTTCATCGGACCGCATACGGAAGACGTAACTGCATTAACTGAATTTGTGCTTTATCTGACGAATACTCCGGGTCCGTTGACTCGTTTCATAATTCTATTAGAGGGAGTTTCTTCAAGCACAGTCTAACACTTGCCTTCTGTCGCCAAATAACGATCTTCACGTTGCCTTAATTCGTATTTTAAATGTATCAAAAAATTCCCCCGTTCTTCCGATACTTTCCGGAGGGCTACTTCCGCCCGCTCTTTCTGCATATCAAATTTTGCATATCGACCCGTTAATAAGCGACGAATAAAAATATTTCCCTATCTCGAAGATAATCTAAGGTGGCAATAGTTATTGCCTGTGCACGTAGACTGGGCGCTTCACAAGAGGCAAAGAGCAAAGACGTCCCTGTTACCGCAGGCATCCGATCTCTGTCTAGCTTGACTCCTGCTGGAGAAAGCCGGACGAAGATAGCGTGCCTCTGTGGGCAGGAAGGATAATATAGCCATCCTTCGAGCTTGCCTTCGCAAAAACCTCTCATAAAAAGGCGCAGTCTATGTATCTAAGTCTACGAGGTACGCCTCTCGAACCTTGACACCGCGCTCGAGCACGCGAGACGCGTCGTTGGGTAACCAACGTGTCACGGTCTTAAGAAACGCCGTAGCCGCTGACGAGTTCGTCGCTTGCGGACGCTATTAATAATTTGCGACGCGCATGTCGCGCGAGCGAGATGACGCGCAACACACACGCTGTGCGCCCACGGCGTTTCTTTTTGCCCCCGTTTTTCTGTTTCCTTTTTCTCTTTTTTCGCTGAAATTTCGGCCGAACTTGTGAAAAATTCGAGGTGTTCGCTCGATACGCTACGATGTAATCAAGCTGTTCTGCGCTACGGTGCACGCTGCCAGCTGCACTGCGACGTGAAATAACAAATATCACGCAGGTGTGTATTAATAACGTGCGTTTACAATCGCGGTGAAAAATATCAGGCGTTAGTGATGCATGCGGCTCGAAGGGCGAGTTTGTCACACGGGACGGACAGAAATCGTTCATCATGCCAGTGTTTGGTGTCTCTGGTACTTTACCCCAAGTCTGTTCGATTGTTTTGTGTTTGTCTATGGTGCTGTTCTCGGAATCTTAACTTCTCCGATTAGCTTCGATCGAAGAAGAAGAGGGGAGGAAGAGGAAAAGGAAGAGGACGAAGAAAAAAAATAGAAGCAAGAATATATTTTCCAAGAAACCCGTTGGATACCTCGGAGATGATAGCTCACGATGGCAAAGACAGTCACAAGAATTAAGAATAAATATTATATGATACTGTGCAATATTGTCAATCTTGTCGTCAATTTTTCCGGCATTTTTTATGCGACTCCAAGAATGATGGAAGTAAAATAGCTCGAAAATGCACGTTTGAAGTAATCTAATGTATAAATAATACATATATGTGTGTACGTGTGTGCTCGTACGCGCGCAGGTGCAAACTTCGTAATTATCAATATGGAGTTTCTAGAAGTGAGTCGTATCCTGCGTCGACAACTCCCCGAGCCGGCGCACCGAATAAACGAACTTTCCGCAAAACTGTGTTCATGGAACGGTTTTCAATCAATAAATGGACGCCGGCCGACCGATCTTTCGACGTTCCCATCGAGAACGCTCGCGTCGACACGTCTTTCGCGATAGACACGTCTCAAAAATAAAATTTCTCCGTCGTGCCATCGCGAGCGAAAGGAATCGTGAAGGGTGATAGAAGGACGGGCCGTTGGCGAATACAACCCCACGATGAAAAAACCACATCGAAAACCGCAGGCTGATTCAAAGTAAGAGAGCGAGAACGAGGACGAGAGAGAAGGATAGGGAGAAAGAGAAAGAGAGAGATTACGTAACGATAAAGTGCAAAGTGAAATATAAATTATGAGATCGACGAATCGGAATCTCCCCGGGAACGTATCCGCAATTGAAAATCTGAAGAATTCGCTCCTTTAAGGACATCGTGCGAGTGACAAATAGCTCGCTCGAATAGCGAGAAAGAGGACGCGTAAAATCGGAAAGAAAAAGAAAGAAAGAGACAGAGAGAGAGAAGAATACGGGCGGAGAGGACGGCGTTAAATAATGCCGAAATAAGGACGCGAGTGTGACGATAAATCAGGCAAAAAGTCCCGCCGTGGAGCATGCAGCGGAGACAACGGGCATGTCGGTCGTAATACGACGTCGGTCCCTTTCCATTTCCTTTTCCTGCAGAGCGGAAATTTTACGGTGAAAATTCGCGGGATATATACTCCCATTGCACGAGCGCGCGCGTGGCCAAAAACCTTCATTAACTTTTACATTTGCGGGCTGGCGCGCCGTGCAAATTGGCTTCATTATACGGAAAGAAAACTATCCTGCCGCGTAAACGAAGAATTGTCGTCCGCAGGGTGGACATTAAGCGAGAATGATGACGTAATCGCCGGGATAAAGGGATTCAAAGGGGGAATGAATCGTTTCGAGAGCACGCGGACTCTCGGTCTCGAGTTGAAGTCATTGAAATTGCGCTAACGTCTCGCTCTCTTCCGCGAACGGATGTCCTTCTCTCTCTTTCGCGATGTGGAAAGGACGCCGCGAAAATTGCCGATGCGCGGCTGAACGAACGACTCGTCAAGCGGAACGAATGCAGTTATCGTCGTGAGGCAAAAATCGCACGGCGAAAACGCACGGGAGGGGCAACCGACGAGGAGGGCCGAGGATCACAAGGAGGACCGCCCGCGCGAAGGAGAAAGGAGGCTGTAAAGGGGGCTATGATCGGGCGACGAAAAGCGAACTTCTATGATCGCCCTCGTCATTCTACGTAGCATGTTTAAATCTTTTCAAGGGGGCGCAAACTGCGTGGCTCATCCTTGACCACCATATCTATATCTTCTACTAAGCTGCTTGAAAACGCGCCACTGTATAGTATGCGTGTGTGTGTGTGTGTGGGAGAAAAAAACGAGGCTCGGTCTGCTCGAAGCCCTCGACGGTCGGAGCTTTGCAACGTGAAAGCTTGATAACGTGTATAGAGAGAAGTATAATATTGCAGGGGAATATATATATATATATATATATATGCTTTATTCATGGAAACGTGTATTTGAGGCCAAATTTCCATATTAATCCTTGGAGCATATTGTTATGCGTCGTAATAAAGCGCACGCAGCTCGAGGGGAGAGAGAAATAGAGAAACTTTCATCCACGCGGTGCGATTATCTGTGAAAATCGGACTATTGAAATTTATTAACTGGATAATAGAAACAGTTGGTTTATCTTAGCCGTGAGTGAAACCGAGTCTTCCGGAGCTGCAAATTGCGCGGGGGAAGGAGACGGATGGAGAAATCGATTGTGAGATCCCTCGAAGGCTGCCGGTCGCTCTCCCCGGGGTCATCTTGATTTACGACGTCAGAGAAGCGAGGAAAATGCAACACGCTCGAAATCTTTGCGAGGTACGGTCGAAATAAAAAGACACGGTCCCGTAAAATTGACGGCCGCGATCGATCGGGCGGATTTGCAAAATATTCCGAAATCTCGCCGGTAAATCCGCGAATAGCCGCAAAGAGCGACGTGACGAAATCTAGACGGTGCAGCACGTCGGCGATCGGTTTATTTCAATGCATTTTCCGAGAACCCAGCTCGTATTTTCCTCTACCGCTCTCACTTCTGACGTCAGGTCAAGCCGAGATGGCCGATGGGAGGAAACAGGAGCCACGAGATTAGATCTCGCGCGTTGGACGCACGGAAACCGCTGCCGTCAAATACACTTTTCGATGCGCATGTAAATTGAAGGTGGTGTCGCTATTCTATTTTTATTGACAAGGTCTATAAACTATCGTCTCGCTGGGGCCGGACTGGGTGGTCTATGCTAACGGTCTCGTATAATAATACGCGACATGCAGCCAAACGATGCATACCTTTCGACGGTAACGCTAATTTCACTGCACGGGCCAAGGGGACGCGCAGGAGGCGTTCGGTGGTTACGGCGGTGTTCCGGTCCAAATCCGAAGATCAGCGATCGGTCGATGAGGGTTCCGCCGCAAAAAAAACGGCGAACGATATGAAAAGGAAAAGATTGCATTAAGGCGGTGTTCGAGTCGCGCTCGGGCGGCACGTCGCGTCGTCGCTGCGTCGTCCCTCCTTCGTTCTCATTCACTCGGCAGTGTGATCGATAAAGTCGCAAGAACCTCGAGGAGGAGGAAGAAGAAGAAGAAGAAGAAGAGAGACAAGGGGAAAAAGCCCAGCCTCGGATACACACCTAACCTCATCGTCCGCCATGGTGGAGTCTGGTGATTACACGCGTCTACCTAGAAGAAGAGAAGCAAAAACGACACGGAACTATACAAACGTTTCTTTCTTCCTCCCTTTTTTCTAATCCGCACGCACGCGACGGCGATGCGGCGCGCGTCGCTGAAAATCTCTCTCTCTTTCTCTCTCTCTCTCTCTCTCCCCCGGCACATCGCGCTAATAATAGCGTCGCGCACCGTCGGAACCCTAGTCGTTAAAATAAAATAGGGGCGTGCATAAGCGAGCCGGCAATATAAACGCGTTGTCCGCGGCTCTACGTCACGAGCGGGACGCAAGGTTACCGCGCCGGTAACCGCGCCGGACTTTTTCGCATATGCATATTTATTCGTTATCCGTCGTAAGGGCAGAGTACGCTGTCGCGTTTCCGCGACGCGTCGCCGCCACGGAGCGGACGAAAATAATGACGGGGTGACGTCAATAGTTAAATGAAAACCTCGGACGCGTCCCGTCCGTTCATCCGTCCGTGCGGCCGAAATAATAGCGGACACTTCCAGGAGATATTTATCGCCGACGTGCCTGCCCCCCCTCCTCTCTTGCGCACCCCCGTCGTGTTTCCCACCCCCTCGACTCGATAAATACGATCGATTTTCGCTGTAGTCGATAAATCACCGCCGCTATGCGCGTAGTTTTCGCCGCTTAACGCACCGGCATGAGAGTGAGAGAGAGAAAGAGATAGATAGATAGAGAGCGAGAGAGAGAGAGAGAGAGAGAGAGAAAGAGAGAAGGCGCGACCGCCGTATAGAATATCCGACCGCGCGAAAATAGACGCCGGTCGTCCCCACTTTCGTCAGGACGTCGGGTGCGTTGGCGATCCAAATTTGGACGCACAGACCCCGTTAGATGTCCCGTGGTCGTTGGCGGCTTCAACTGGATTCGATGTCGGGACGCACGGATAAACAAAGTTTCGCGTTGCCATCCGAGAAAGAGAGAGAGAGAGAGAGAGAGAGAATGCGAGTGAGACGGCCGATCGAGTTTTATACGCCGGTTACACGCGTCATTCGTCGAATGACTTTTCGTCCGAGAGTCGAGCCGGAGGGAGGAAATGTCACACACATACACGCACGTCGAGCACGTCGACGAGACGCCCCGATTATTAATTGGACTTCCGCGCTCGTTTCGCCGGTGGGGAAACCGCGCGCCGAAATAACGCGACTCGGGAGCGCCTCTCTTCGCCGCGGCAGACGGCGAAGTTTGAGTAACTTATATAGGTGAACTTGCGCGTATCGGAATTGCGCGATTTTGTCGGGAAACGAGAGAGAGAGAGAGAGAGAGAGGGAGGGAGAGATAATAATTCGCAACGGTCGCTCGGCGCTCGGGAACGCTCGCGAGGAGATGGATCGCGCTTGTTCTGCGCGCCCGCGCGACGTTGCGAAAAACTTAGGAGCGATACTACGGCCGCAACGAGTCACAAGTGAAATGTAGCGCAACGTTGTAAACGAACGCTCGACAATGGTAAAACAAGATGCCATTAGTAGCGGGTGAAATGGCGCGCCCGGAGCACCGGTTATGACATCGCCGGGGTTTACAAATGTCCCCGTAATTCCTCTCGTTTCCCCACTTCCCCTCCCGCGCCTCCTCCTCGTGTTCGATGCGCGCGGCGACAATAATAATGATCAATCTGTAAAATAATTGCCAATTCCACAGGAACGAACATTTTCCTTTTCGTTATCTCTCCGATTAATTGGGTTATCCCGGTTAAACGCCGGGGATCGGGAATTACCCGATACATTTTTCATACGTGCTCCGCGCGTTCTTCTCCCCCCCCCCCTTCCCTCTTTTTTTCACCCCATCTCTGTAACTCCCGACGTTTCCCCGTGAACGTTTGGAATGTGGAATCCGAACGAGCGTTGCATAATTGGGACATAATTTCGAGAGTCGATCCCCTCTCTTTTTCTCTCTCTCTCTCTCTCTCTCTCTCTTTCTGGGATTTTTAAATAGACCGAAACAGTTCCGAATATTCTATGAATATTCTTTCGCATAATTGATCGATTAATTACAAAGTGTTCTGTTTCATTGCACTATTAAAAATTCGCGGCACCGGCTTTTTCTCGTAGCCTAATATTGATGGTTTTACTAAAGAGTGAAGTCCCGACGAAATAATGATCTCTTGAATATCGGCGACGGGTCTCCCGCGAGGACACCGTTGGGCGATGGGAAATCTTCCCGGGAAAGAGCGGAGAGATCGGCCGATCGTTCGCGTTCATCAGCCGGCGCCCATAGGGGAACATACGGCGCGCGCGCCTCCTTTTATATTCGTAACGTGCGATCGCCTTCGCTAAGTATAGATTTCCTCTCGCTCGCGCACCATTCCGAGACACGTCCTACCGCATCGAGACGTTACGGACGGTGCGTGCCGTCTCCGGTGTCAAAGAGGCGAGTTGCGCGCGATGGTGCCGTAAAAATAGACGACTCGCCGAATCTCATTAAGTTGCGCGAGACACTTGGAAAAAGAGACTTGACGACGAGAAAGAGAAAGCGAGAGAGAGAGAGAGAGAGAGAGAGAAGCTGGATCCCGAAGGAACGAGAAATCGAGGATTACACGCGCCTCTTCCCGAGAGAGTTCACCTCCCCTTGCCCCCGACTGAAAAGTTGGAATAATAATCCCTTTTAATTCCGTCTCGTCTTGATTCCTCCCGTCCGACCGGCTGACTCGGGTGGTGCGAATCGAAGAAGTGAGGATGAGGGCCGCTGAGAAAGCGGCGAGACGAGATTCTTTACGATCGACGCACGTGTATCTCGCCGAAACAGTCCGAAAAATATCCGACCGGAGACTCGGGACAAAACAGAGAGAGAGAGAGAGAGAAAGAGAAAGAGAGAGAAAAGACCGAAGGTACCGTCGTCCATCACTCGGAAGCTCGCTTCACTTTTCGAGTCGAACGATAGAAGGCCGCCGATGATCGTCGATCCGTCACTGTCCCGGGGCTCCTGCGGCATCAACCGGCGCGACCTTGAGAGGCATCCCCGAGGAGTATCTCTCGTACAAGCACGTCTCACTGGCACTCGATAGAACAGCGGAAACTTCTCAATCCTCCTCCTTTATCGGACATCGGGAGCCTTCCGGAGCCGACAACTCATTCTTGAGCGAGAGATCGCGCGAGTCCTCCATCTTTCTCTCTGCCTCTCTCTCTCTCTCTCTCTCTCTCTTTCGCTTTTGATCTCGATCATTTATCCGAAGGTTCTCCATCCCTGGAGAACGCGCAGGACCGCTTCCAGGACGCTCTCACGGCGAGGCACAACGGCGAGGACAACGGGTCGTAGTGGGCTCTTACCTTGTGAAGAGAAACTTGCTGGCTGCGACTAGCCAACCGGACCTTAGGCAGCTGACTGTGCCGTCGTGGATACCCGCTCGACTCGGTGAACTACCACCGCGGCCCGTTCACGTGGTACGTCGCGGCCAATGACGATACGCCATTGGTCGTAAGCATTTTTAGGCGAGAGCTCTGCCCGCTCCCGCTTGCTGCCAAAAATAATCGGAAACTGAAAACGGAGCCGAGCCCGCTCGCTACGGTGCGTACGTCGCTAAGCTCGTTCGCTCGCTTACGTCCCCGTCGAGGGGGGGGGGGATCGTTGTATGATATCTCGTCGTAATACCGAGGCTCTCGCATGAGGTGAGAACGGAGCGGTCTTGAACTCGTTCGCCCTCAAGCGCCGCTTATTAAGACGATGTTATTCGAGAACGATACGCTGAGGGAAAAGTATCTGAAGGAATATAAAATAGAAAATATTCTTTCGACGGCTGTACAGGGAGAAAGTGCTGAATTCAAGTAAATAATCACTTCGATACTCCTCGACCTATTTTTCACTCGCATTATGTGAATTTCACTTGGATCAAATAACGTGGATAATATACTTGGAAAATATTTCACTAGGATCTAGTATTATTTGACCGAAGTAAAAATTTGTCAAGGAATATTGGAGCGATTACTTACTCGAATGTAGCACTTTTTTTCTGTGTGATAACACTCCGTCTGATAATTCTGTAATATTCTGTCTAATGTGTATAACATATTTGCTAAAATCTAAATCTAGTAAATAATGGGGAATGGTGAATAGTCGAGATAAAAGCTTGGAATATCCGTGCGGGTGAGCGCGAATGCGTGAGATGTCGTGTTGTAACGATACGTGAAAACCGAAGCCGCGAAAACGAATGATTTCGAGATTGCGATAATGATTGAAGTTCCGTTCACAGGCCAGCGTGCGGCAAAACTGAGGTATTGTCGGTATCATCCGAATGTCTCATTTTGCAGCTGTCTGGCGCCAGTCAAGGTGGCAGCCGGTGGTATTGCTGAGAACATCGACGTTTTCGCGAACGTAAAGACAATCGCACCAGCCGTAATGTCGCCATGTAAATTCAATGAAGTTGCTGGCTCCGAGCTACAAGTTGCGTACGTCCTATGCGAGTCTCGCGAAATATTCCTTATCTTTATCCGCGAAAGCTGCCAAACGCGCCGCGTGATTCATTCCCGCAACACTAATTTTAATGAAGCTAATTATACGATGCAGAACGCGGGCGCTATTATTGCGCAGCGGCGCATTTATAAATACACGCCGTGCCGTCGTCATCGTTGATAATAATTATTTTAGTTACCAATAATTATATCATGTTACCTGACGTTATTATGTGGCGCCCGCAATGTTATATTACATACCGAGCTGTTATTACGAGGATTATTCAATAAGTAAATAAGTCTGAATGAGTCTACAGGATGTAATAACTTTTACGTCCGAATAAAATCACAATCATTATCCGACGTAATTCCCCATCTCGCCTTTAGCTGCGAAGGCGTAGAGAAATCTTCTCGCAGATAGAAACCATCTCGCGCGGACAGATGCACAACGTTTGCTTCACGTCTTTGTTATTTTTAACCCTGTCGTCCCGTTCGAGCGTGTTTCGGTTTTCATACGCCACAATTTGATAGCCGTGTCGCTCTTCTGACGTTTCAAGCTTCCACGATCTTCGTGAATCTGTCGTGGATTTTTCCATAGATATCCGCACGATGCGAAGGGGCAAGTATGCTTGAAATTTTACCAAGGAGATCAGCGAACGATTTGAGCCGAGGAAATGACGGATATTGAAGTAGCTTCGTCCGGAAGGCGGAGAACGAGCGCAACAAATTGATCAATTGTTTAATATTATAGTTCAGCGTTAATAGTTAATCTGAATCGCAATAATATATCACGTGTTGCTTCTGTATTATCCGCGCCCGTACAGAGATAAAAGATAAAGGGGGAAACAAGTGGAACGAATTCGTCGAGGCAGATGCGTGGTGCCATCAGCGAGACGCGAGTAAAGACCGACAGCCTTTAACAGGATTTAACGTGTACTGAAGAGTCCGTTGTTTGATAACCTCTTGCTGGTAAATCTTGCATCGCAACATGGATGATAACACGAATCCGACATGTGATATACGCAAACCTACGGTAAAATATATTAGATACCTTCGTGAGACCGCATTTCTGCAATTGTCATCCTTGCTGATTTCACACGCTGAGAAAAGTAAGTTAAGAGACATTTACTCGGCGGATACTGTAATAACATATTTATCTATACCAATATACATATTTTCACATTAGGAAAACGTTTTGTGGAAAATGAGGAAATATATATTCTTGCGTCTGTAACTTTTCGTGAAAGCAGTTGTTTATTTTATCCAAATAAAAGAATTTCTTAATCTCCAGTAACTTTTTTTTTATCTGTGGAATGAATATTTTTTTCTTTTCTTTTTTTAATTTTTTCTCTCAGTACACAAAATGTACCGACAGGAGGTTGTTACACAACGACTTGTCGCACACGCTAAATCCCGGGTAGAACCGACGGTCTTTGCTTTCACTTCGTGGTTGGTCGGACGGTTTACTAAGGGTGAATAATACAGATTCCTGCAGGATTGCGATCGACGATGCAAAGTGGTGCGCCAGTCACCCCACGTGTGCTCGAACTTCGAACTGCGGAGCAATTCGAACGAGTCGGGAGATTTGAACAGCTTCGGGCTCGCTGAAATATTTGCCATATCCCTTTCTCTCTCTGATTCGCGCTCGCGATTGGACGCTTAGCTGCACGTGGTGTCTCAGAATCAACATATATTCTTAACATGATAAATTCTTCGGGCTATTCTGAGATGAATGTACAAAAATGTCGACTGCGCGTCAATATTGTTGGGATTGAGTAAGACAAACTTGCGAGGAAAATTGTGCAAAAACCAAGGAATGAGAATTATATTTCAGTGTAACAGAAGAGGGCGAATTACGGGTATGTCTGAGGCGTTGCAGTTTATATCAGTTAAAGAAAGAATCGAATATAATATACGTTTACTGGTATACATGTAAAATAGTAAATGGGCTGCGTGTCTAAATTATTAGTTCAATAAAATAGAATTAGAATAGAAAAACACTTGAAATTGACCGAAGAAAATCATTTTCTTGTCCATTTAGTCGTTCGAAGTTTAATTTACGAAAAGCCCCGCTTCGATCGCTTATATCCCGGGAATCATCGTCTCGACGTTTTCATATCGAAATTTTCGTCTTAGAATGTCCCAGCGAGTCTGTCATATTAAGAACATACGTAGGTTTTGGGACATCCTATATGCTATCCCTTCATCTCTTTAAAGAGAGACGGGCATCTGTAAACGTCTCTTTCTATTTTCTCCCATCTGATCGTCAGGGCCGCGCTTCACGGTTCGGTCTACATTCATTACATCTGTGAGTGCTGTCAACCCGGGACGAATGTCGCAGCGGATCGCCTTGGATTCCTCTGACATCGTACTTCCGGCGATGGAGCCTGCGAGAAAAATACTCGATTAATTGCGCTCGATCTCACGTGTATCTTCGAGCCGAGATAACACTCGAGGCAGCTCCGTTTTTGCAAACAACTCATTTCCAGAGAGGGGCTCGCCGAAATGCCGCGCGATCAGGTGTGAAACGCTTCCCTCGCGGCCCACATATAACTTTCCGGGGACCTGCCTGCATTGACCGCGATCGCTTAATATCAAGACCATAATTACACGCTCGACACTGTCGACGTGCTCGATCGCTCGTCCTGCGTAATCGCCCTCCTTGACGCTCACCTCTGGTATTAGAGCCTAAATCCGGCACAACTGGTGCGTGCACGAGAACAAAAAGGCGGACCCTCTCGGTGTCATGGGTCTGAGAGGAAAGGGATAAAAGTGTGACGAGGGGGCGAACGGAGGAGGTGGATAAGAGATAGCGCAGGTTCTCTCTCCCCTTCTCTCTCTCGATGCGTGCGGCAGCCGCGGTGTCGTAACCTCTAACCTATTCCTTCTCCCGTCGGTGGGGATCGCAGGTGGAAAGCTCCCCCGGAGGGTAGGACGACGCGGTTGAACGTGGTGCGCTCGAGAGGAGACCGCGGGAAAGGGTGAAAGGAAGGAGAGAGCGATGGTGATCGGCGGCAGGGAGGTAGAGAAAGAGCTACCTCTGAACCGGAGGTAGTTGACCCGGCGTCCCTGTTGCCACGACGACGATCCCGTGACGTCACGGGACAAGCTGGGGTTTATGGGTGACCCACATTCCAAAAATAACCGTCACCGACCTGTCCCCATCCCATCGGCTGCCGTTCTCACCCTTCGTCTTCTCCACCGCGAGCGCGCGCGTGCACACACACACACGCGCACACGCACACTCGACTGCCGAAACACCGACGCCGCGTCCCTCCTCGCGCGCACCTCCGACACGGTTCTCTCCTCTGTTGGCGACGCGTCTCGCACGGAGAAAAATCATTCAGACGGCATATTTTATGCTCTGTCGTGGCAAAGAAATCAATGTACAAGTTGCCTCTTAAGTACTGATGTTTCATGAGTTGATTTCTCAGCTGATTTTACGAAGAAATTTTATCGAGTAATTTTAAATGAACACATACGGCCATTTCTCTGGTCTCCCCGTCCGTCTTCCTTTCCGAGGTGCGTTCTTCTCCTTCGCGCTGTCAAATCGTCCTCGCGACCGGACCTCACGACGATGAGGGGTTGACGGTGGGAGCGGGCGCGGGAATGAGAGAGGAGAGTCGAGAGAGGTCGAGGTGCACGCAGGGGCATTCGAATGGCCTTGTTATCGATTGACAAGTGACGAGAGACGTGCGTGAACGCGCGCCGGGCTGATGATTGCGATCCTTCGGACTATCGCGCGGATTTATCGCAGCGGCGAGTCGAGAGGAAGAGAGAGAGAGAGAGAGAGGGAGAGATGATGATGATGATGAGTATTTATCAGTTCCACTAGCTATATTACAACAGTACTTAGAAACTTAATATTACAACGGCTTACCCTTTCATTAATTATTGTACATCCTCACGCTCCAATATTTCGCTCTCCTATTCTTTTTATTAATGTAATTTACATGTGCTGAAACAAAGAGAGAAAGAGAGAGGGAGGGATGGAGAAAGGGGGAGGGGGTTGGAACCTGGGGCTTGGCGGCCGTGCAACGGCGCTCACATTGAGGAAGGTCGGGAAAATTTCGACCCACGTCACAGCCGTCCGACATATGTGCATGCAAAATAGGCGCTAGTGTGCCGAGGGAGGGACGCTATTTCAGGGATTAACCCTTAACTCCGGGCTTTATCGCCACCTTCTTCCGTTGATTTATCGTTGTCCTATATCCTTCGCGCGAATGTTCGCGATACCATTGAACAACGCAGTACAACGTTCGAATTTGAGGTTCGGGATAGAGTTCGGGTGTTTGATAGGTAACTTAACGATGGAATTTGGAAGACGCGCGGGATCGGAAGAAATCTCGCGACAGGCACTCTGCGAATGAAGAACTGAGGTAATCGCGCGCGAATAATAAATAAGTCGAGCTAACGGGGATCGTATTTGAGAAAAATCATGACCAGACGTAGATGTTGCTTAATTTACATTGGCCTAGTAATTTATCGGTGGCAAATTCAGTCCACATGTAAACAGAAAACACATGGCTTCTGTTTAATGAACATTACATTATATTTCGCTCCGTGATTGATAAAATATATATATATATATAATTTTTCTGCTTTTACACGGTCGCGCAAATTTCCCCCCGAATTTGAGCTCCGGACGGCCAACGTGTCGAGTATAAGATCGGACTGCGAATATTGTACGAAGTACCTTATATTTGCGTGGCCGAGCCATTTGTATGTGTAATGAGAGAAGGTTACGAGAAATGAATAGAAAAAATATAATTTCCCAAAGAGAACCGCTACACCGCCATATCGCGTTTCTCTAAGCGTTCTAAAGGTTAATGTTTCCGTTCCGCTCCTTCTTTTTTTTTTACCCTCCCACGGAGGACGGATCGCAATTAGATACGCGACGAACGAACGAACGAACGAACGAACGGACGGACGGACAGTCACGCGAGGGACGTTCCGCTTCGCACGACAGCGGCGGCAACCGATTTTAATCCCGTTCCTTTTTTTCAATGAACCGGGCGACCGAGCAAGGGGGCAAATATCCACGGGAAGTCGACGGGGTGCTTCGACCTCGCGACCCAGTTTGCGCCCCCGTGACGTCACGCCGACGTCATTGCCCGGGGAAAACTAGGTCGAGCGGACCCAGGCGGACCACCGGAAGAGAGGTCGCAGGCTTTATTGAGAAATTCCCTCGACCGGATTCGGCCCTGCCGAGGGAGCGAATTTCGAATCGCCAGGAAGAAGCCCGCCTCTACCCGCGCGTCTCGATGATAACGACCGCGCGCTTCGGATAATCGCAGACCCGGGCGATCTTTGTTCCAAGCCGCGACTGAGAAGCGAGAAGGCGTCCGGGAATCCTCGGGACGCGCCGATATCGACGCTCCGGTTGTTAATGTTTCTTCGTTCGTTAATCGTCCGGCGAATGCGTCCGTGTGGCGAGCTCGTTCCGAATCGGCGACTTCCCGATGCCTGACGCGCGAAGGGGAAATCCGGGACCTTGTGAAGCCCCGCGTTCGAGCTTATTGATCGCGCGAGTCGCCCCCGAAAAACCTGATGCCGAAACCGCGCGACACCGTTGTGACACCGTCGGCGGTCGATCGGTTCGATCCACCGACAGGGAAAGCCCGTCGAGTCGCTCTCGCCTTTCTTTTCCCTCTCGTCCTGCGATCCGTCGCCTCTCCTGCGCGAATCGTCGCCCGAGAACACGGCTCCGTGAGCGACGGCTCAGGACGAACGACTCGCCGCGTTATTCGCGCAGCGGTAGAACGGAAAGATAAATGACGAGGAGACTTATTCATCCTCTCTCGCGAAGCTCCCATTCAAGCTGGCGCGTTTCCTCGTTTTCTCTCTCGAGAGAGAGAACCGGGGGAGGATAAGGTTCCGGCCGGGACCGGCGTGGGTCCGGTGCCCCGCGAAGGCAACCCCGTCGGCCGGCGCGGGCGAGAATTTTGGAAAAAGTCGCGGGGCGAAAGCTCGCAAGCCGAACGCTCGGCAAATCTCATGAATGGCCGCGTAATGTGAATGAAGCTCCAGTGACCCAGTTTTGCTTGGCGCCCCTGCATCCCCCGGTCTTTCCGCCTCTCGCCTCGCTCGCTCGCCGGAGGGTGAGCGAGAGAGAAGGGAGAGAAAGCGAAAGAGAGAGGGAGAGAGATGGAGAGAGCGAAATAGGCTGGTGAGAAAGAGAGAGAGAGATCGGCCAACTGCAGCGCGCGTGGGCGTTACGTCAGGGACAGGTTATCGACTGCGCCAGCGACCGCGGCGAGAATATTAATTCGCGACATCGATCGGAAATTCGCGCGATAACACGCCAATCGCCGCGCCGGATGTAACGAACGAACGAGCGACAATGAAGTGCTCCCCCTCCCTCCCCCTTCTCCTCCTCCTTTCCCTCAGTCCCGGATGAGATTATAACTGTTTTTTTTACGTGGAGAGAGGGAGGGCGAGGGGGCGAGAGAGTGCCGACGGTAGGTCTCGCTGCCCCGGGTTTTTAATACAAGATTTCTCATTGTGTACCAACTATATCCTTCCAGCGAAATTTCACCGTTTCTTTTTTTTTTCCTTTTCAGTGAAAATACACCGATTTTATTTTTGTTTCAGTTACACCGTACTTATTTTAGAGAACACCGAGAGCTGCCAGCGTGTACCCGCACCGTCGAGCTCGAGGGGCGAGAAAAATCAGCCGAACGAACGCAGGAAACTCTCCGAGATTTCCGTAATCGGGAAGAATATTGGGATATCGATGGGAAGGAGCTCAAGCTGAGCCCAAACTTGCGAGCTCGCCATAAGACGGGCGCAGCAATTGCCGAAAATCGGTGAAGATGAAGCGATCCTTATCACCAATCTCTCCAAATTACCAGAAGGAGGAAGGTAAGGGGCATACGTTATATCATCCCTCTAAATGTAAGTGCAGTATATATTTTCTCAATCACTCGCAAAGAGGAAAACATTTCTTTCTCCATACGCGTTTAATGAAATAAATCAGTAAATTCTAAAAATCGATATATGGAACCGATATATTCGCATGACGCGCAATACAGCGTCAAGATTCAATAAGAGAATGGGAGAGCGAGGATGCAGAGGGGGGGGGGGGATTCGGCGCAAATTGCGCGATGAGAAATCGCTTTCGTAAATTCGGGATAAGTAACGAAGAAACGATTCCAAGGCGACGCAAATGACCGGAGCGCGGGTGGGCGTCCGATCCACTTTCCGAAGGACGAAAATTCGGTCTGGCCGAGTCCCGCCGGTGCATCCGTGTCGGCGGGCGGGCGGGCGGATAAACCAGGGGATCGCGGGTAGGGTAGAATGACGTCAGGGAATGACGCCGGGCGTCGAACTCTCGTTGGCAAGCGAGCATAGGGGTGCATCGACCTGAAACCCCCGGTTGCCTGGCCAGGACTCTCTCCGTCTCGCGCGCCTTCCTCGCCTCGCGCTCTCTCCCTCGATCGCACGTCCCAGCATCGGTGCTCCGCTGCGTCTCGACTTTGCGGAACACCGAGCGTGGAAGGTGCGGAATATGAAAGGAAGTGTAACGGAGCGCGCCGAGAAGAAGGAAGGAGGAAGAAAACGGACGTTTCCGCGCTCACCGAGAGCGTCCAGGACGGGGTGTGAGCATCGCTCTTTCCTGGATCGAGGTGATTCGCGAGATCGACGTCGCGGATTGAAAATATCGACGACTTGGGAGGAGGAGGGAAGGGTAATAAGAAAGAACGGAGTGCGACGGTCGTCGGAAGAATCGTCCGGACGACGTAGTGCGCGCACACACGCGCGGAAGGAACCCGGAACGAGGAGAGATCGAGCAGAGATCTGATCTCCCTGCGTGACAGCAGAATCGAGACCGACCCGATGACGCAAGCCACGCAGCACGAAGAGAAAGGGTGGTAGAGAATGCGTTATTCGTCACACGCTCCGGGAATAATTCCTCGCAGTTCAAGTACGCCGATAACATATAGATCGGATTAATGGTTGCGGGGAGGGAGGGAGAAAACGAGAATGAGAGCGGAAGGGAGGGTGAGGGGAAAGAGAGTGAAACGGAAATAGACGTCCCAAACCGTGATGGGCCGAGTCGACTTCCCAGGAACGACAACCAGCGTCGAGAATAACGAGACGTAACGCGTCGGGCCAGGTCTCTCCCTCAGGTTCGGAACAGGAGTGCGAATNGACGACGGCCGGTAGTGGTGGCTGCGTCGTTGCTGCTTCAGCGACCAAGTATTTTTGGAGTTGTTGAATTAGGCATCCGGGACAGACGTCACTCCTGGGGGTGCCTGGGCGCGCGATTCGGAGGTACGTTGCCTCCGATGGGCAGCCGGGGGAGGGGGGTTAGAGGGGAAGCGGGTAAGGGGACGGGGGTTCGGAGATATCCTCGCGCGAGGAAGTGGGACGACGAGGCGCGACGCAGCGAAACGCGATCGATACGCACGGGAGACGAGTATCGGCGATCGGATCGAACGGATCGATTGGATCGATTGAAAGAGCGCCGTCCGCTGTTATTTACGAGTCCTCACAGATCGCGATCCCGTCCTCCGTGAGCCGGGAGATTGCCGCGTGCGGTGAATAAAGTCGGGAGAAACTGGAAGGTCATCATTCTCTATCCCCCTCCGCCCCCCTCGTCCTCCTTCGCGATAACTTCTCGCGGGTGCTTCGTGCACGCAGGAAAGGATTCTCCTCGGATTTAGTATGTATGGAATACGCGTTTGACTTGGGTTTCTTTGATACAAACAATATAATTTAATGCCGAATGTCAATTCGACAGAAATAAATCTTACTTTGCAAAAATAAATCTTATTTTTGTCAAATAAACCCTAATATATTCCACAAAGATATTTTTCAGATCTCTTTTCTCAGTATGCTGTGTGCACTTAACGGGGGGCCTTATTTCGAAGGAATGAAAGAATTACAGCGTCGGGAGAAGCATTTCTCTGGTAAGCGTTATTACAGTCTCAGTGATAATAACTTTACACGCATATCGCTACTGTTATTTCCGCTGGTTGAAAGCACAGGAATGGATACAGTCGAGGCCAAAAGTAGCTGTCATTTCTCTCAGTGTACGATACTATCCTTCGACAGAAGCAAGAACGCCTATCGCGAAATAAATCGTCAGACTTCTGAGACGAGCCGATTACGCCGCGCGGAGACGCGGAGGCGCGAGAGAGCGTTTTCCGCGATTAGTAATGCGCAATTATAAACGTCGATTGACTGAATTGCCCCGGCGAACGTTTCGTTGATCGGCGAGGGGGAAAAAAGGAGGATTGCTAGAGGAGAGAATCCACCATTCTTCTGCATATATCCTGTAAATAGTTTTCCACCCAGGCCAGCGGAGCGACGGGTCGGAGGATAGAAAAGGGGCCAAGCGGAGAGTGACAGAGAGGCGGGAGGGGGAGCGAGCGAGGGCGCGAGAGAGACGAGAGGATCTTCGGGGAGCAACGTGGTGTGGCATGCGCGGGCAATCAATGCAGTGACGTCATCGTCGGTCCGACCAATCGCGGGTGCACTTCATTCAACCCCGCCAGCCTCGGGGCTTCCGAGTGGAAACTCGCAGAGTTCCATCGGACTTTCGCCCGACTGCAGTCCCGTCTCGATCACTGAAAGGATCGCGCGAGTTGGACGCGCTCCGCAACCTTCGTCCGCGTCACCTTCGCCGCACGATTCTTCACAGAGAATCTCGGTGTCTGCCCGCGAGGACGATCTCGACGGGTCTCGGCTTCAGTCGCATGGCGGCCCGCGAGCGAATCCTCAGGTGGTGCGACGTAGTGATCGACGAAACGTTGCCGTCGCAGAAGAGGATTCCGCCGGACTCCGGAAAAGGAAGGACGAGCGGACACGAGGCTGTGACTCTCGCGGGGTGAAACGTCCTGTAAGAGGAGTCGGGCGAGGATGGCGGACAGTGTACTCCTGCGAGCCTGCAGCAGCCGTGAGAAGATGCTGGTAGTGTGTCCTGATGTATCGTGGATCATCGCAACGATCTGAAGGAAGGTAAGTGTGTGACGCTCAGCGGATGAAAAAATACTTCATCCTCGCGCTCTCGAAACGAACGTGTCCCGACGAAGGCTGTTTACTTTATTCTTCCCTGATGCTGTAAATAAAAAGTATGAACTGTACCTTACGAATTTCCGAAGTGTAAATAAATGTCACGGCTCTTCGACCTTTGGAGTCCTGTTTGCTTTTTTTTTTTCTTTTACTTCGGGTACTCGGCGTCATTTTTCTGGAGAGACAGCTGTGAGCGATGTTTCGAAATGTTTGATTTGAAGGGTCCGGCGGGGAAAGATTAACAATTTTACTATGAATAATTCGACGATATCGAGGAAAATTCATTTGCATTTTTTCGAGGTTAATAAATTATGAATCGGCGACTCTAAGATTGCACCGTAAAGCGGCGTAAATGGATCGAACAAAATATTTTTATTTCTTAAGATATTGCACTTCGCACCTTTGAGGATACGTCAGGACTTAGAAGAATTAAATAAAAGGTTTGCGACATGCGAATATTTTTATCCGCGTCCTCGGGCAGATGAAATTGTAAACACAGCACTTGCTTCTAAATAAATAATCTCCAATTATTCAATTCTGGATTATCGAGTAGGATTATCATGCGTAATAAAAAGCGTAGAGCTTTTTTAACATGTGACGATGTCACACACACACACACACACACACACACACACACAATAACTCTTGGACTATTTTCGAAGCTCCAAAGCGAGTTGAAGAAATAAGAAAAAAATCGCATTTCACGACCGCTCGGAATGGCGGGGACGCGGAAAGCGGGTCTCTCGGTGATATCGTCGCGAAAGAACAGCACGTGGCTCGAGCGAGACCCAAACAGACGCCTACGCAGAATTCTCAGCAGACGAGACGCCCACGTTTCGGAAAATCACCCGTGCAGCCGCTGCTTTCGCGGAGAGCGAGAGTGCGGTGACCTCGCTCTTGCCCGTTCGAAAGGCTGAAGCTCCATCAAATCGAAATGCCCTATTTTCTCTCCTCCTCGCTCCCACCCTCCGCTCACCCGTCCTCTCCGTAGTCCCGCGAAGATGCAGTTTCGCATTCTCGCGACCGAGCAGTTATCAATTTGCCGCGCGAGCAGAGTTTGCTACTTGTAATTTTTTGCAATTTTTTTCTTACGTGTCATACCGCTCGTGCGATCCCCGGGAACTCCGTGTCTGATCGTAAGCGGACCTCGACTACTTAAACGGACGAATCATACGTTTCTCTGTGTATTTTTCGATAGATCGGTGAGGTCAAGTGTATGAATTATAAAAAATAAAATAATCGCCTGACCGCCTTGCTGCATTATTCCCGTGTTATTTTACGAGGTTTCACGTAACTCGTTTCTGTAGGCGATATCAGACATTAAAAATACGCGTGTGTTGCTCCTGACATGAATTTTAGGAGACCTAAGAAACATTATTGGTATCGAGCGTTTCTCTTGCATCGCATGCTATTTAGGAGTTATCGTTTCTAAGTTGTATGTTAGCTTAATTTGATGTTACTTGCGCCAATTATGCGAAACGTAACATGAAATGTTAGAGAGAGGGACGGTAATCGAGATCGAATTATTTCCCTTCAGATCGATATTTTTTAACCCTTTTTTAACCGCACGGTTCTTCGCATGACTCGCCCCGCGAAGTGAGAGAAATAGGGTATTGCATTATTCCTTATTGCGCTCCGGAGAAATAATTTCCGTTCAGAGCTAATTAAATGTAGTTCGATAACATATTATCTATGTTGGATTTATAATTTTGGGAAAAAGAAAACGTGGACAGAGGGGGGATTGGAGAGAAAATGGAGATAGAAGATGACCCCCCCCCCCCCCNGCGACTATATCGATTTTTCGCGAATAACTGTTACGCCCGTCGAGAATGATCAGCGGAAAGAGTTACGAAGACGTAACACGTCGAACTATATGTCTCTCTCTCTCTCTCTCTCTCTCTCTCGTCCTCGAGACACGAGGGTTGAGCGGCCGCGAGAGCTCATTGCATACAGGAATGCGAGCCTGAGGATAAGGTAGAGGGGAGCCGAGGGAACCGGGTGAATGAGGAGAAGAGAACGACTGGTGGTGGCTGCATCATTGTTGCTACAACAAACGAATATTGTTCGGAGTCGTTGGATTCAGCATCAGTCACACGTCACTCCTGAAGTACCCGGGCGCGATCCGGAAGTGTGTAGCCTCCTATGGGCAGCTAAGAGAAAAGCCGAAGGGACGGGTAAGGTGACGAGGACGGAAGGAGGATAAGATTTCGAACGGGAAAGGTACACGAGAAAATTGCCTCCACTGGCCAGCATCGCACCAGCGTCGCCAGGAGATCGTCAACAGATTGAAGCCATCTCAGACTTCGCCTGCACAGCTCGTCCTATTGCTTCCTGCGCACACTAAGATTGTTTTAATTAATCTCTTCACGACTATCGCGAAATGTTTACAACATAGTAAAAGACTCGTCAGTTTAATCTCTGTTCTTGCTTGCACACGAGAGTTCTAACATTAAACGCCAGACACCCTGTGTGCATAGTGTGTAACAGCCTCACGAGAAACGCCACCACCGTATCCGTTGCAGGAACGAGAGAACGCTTTGCGGGAAATGAGTCGTCGCAGTTTTGAAATCAACCAATCTCGTTGAAAGGCACGGACGCGTCGAGGAAACGTGTATTTTTCCGATCTGTAATACGCAATTATAAATGTCGATCGGCTCAATTGCCCGGCGAGATCGGAGGCCGTTTCGTTTATTAGCGAAGCGGCGAAGGAGAGAAAACGGATTATTACAGGAGAGGGAGTCCCCCCTCTCTCTCTCTCTCTCTCTCTCTTCTGCATATCATGTAAATAGTTTTCACCCAGGCTAACGGAGCGACGGGTCGGAGGATGGAAAGGGGGCCAAGCAGAAAAAGAAAGACAGAGGGAGCAGTAGATCGAGAGGGAGAGGGAAAGATAGAGAGAGAAGTAAGAGAGGGTCTTCAGGGAGCCACGTGGTGTGGCATGCGCGGGACAATCAATGCAGTGACGTCACCGTCAGCCCGACCAATGGCGGGTGCACTTCATTCAACCCCGCCAGCCTCGGCGTCTCCGAGTGGAAGCTCGCAGAGTTCCATTGGACTTTCGCCCGACTGCAGTTCGGCCTCGATCACTGAGAGAGGCGCGCGAATTCGAGCTCGGACGCGCGTCACCGAGGCGAGCGATTTTCCACAGAGGATCGCCAAATCCGCGACGCGTCCATGGGTCGTCCGCGCGGACCGCGAGCGGATTCTCAGACGGAGCGCTGCCAACAGAAGTCCGCTGAACTCCAGGAATGGATCATGGAATCTACAGGCTGCGCACGGGTTCTCGGGAAACGACACGTCCTGTGTGAAGGATTTCGACGGAGATGGTGAACAGTGTGCTCCTGCGGGCCTGGGATGAACAGTGAGAAGATACTGCTAGTGCGTTCCGGTTTTTAACGCGGACCATCACGACGAGCCGAGGGAAGGTGAGCGACACTCAACAGTTGAACGAATATTTGCCCGTTTTTGCCCTTTTTTTGCGTTTGTCCGTTGACCGATGTACACAACTTTGTATGTTGAACTCCAATAAAGCGAAGTATGTAGTTGTGAGAACACGATCGTGGAGGATGACTCCCGGGGGGAGGGAATTCGCCAAAGTCGTGTAATATACTGTGAAAATCAAACACGAGGAAATGATATATAATGTAAGAGAAAAAGAGATTCGGTCAATAAAGAGTTTTGATAATGAAAAGAAACGCCAGGAGATGGAGATCCTTTGACGTGCGATGAGATAACGCATTGCGTGAATCGCGTATTAAAAATGAAGCAGATAGATCGATGAAAATATTTTGATTATTACATGTGTCGTATACTTAGGGATACGTCGGTACTTAGAAGATTAAGCGAAAGGGTTGAGACATGGAAATATTCTGCATATGTCGGTGTATCACACTTTCTCCGTCCATCGGATAGAGTCTCGAAAGTTTGATTTGAAGAGTGGCTCGGCGGGAAGGAATTACAAATTTTATTACGAGAAATTAGACGATCGACGAAAATTCAGTTGCATTTTTTCCGAGATGAATGAATTATGCTTTCAAATTGGATTATCCAGTAATCTGGCGTCGAAAATAGTGAATATATTTGAATAGAGTTTTTCTAACGACGCGATGAAAAAATTCCTCAATTAATCTCGAAGCTCCGAGGCGAGTTGGAAAAATAAAAACAATCGTATTTCGCGATCGCTCGAATTCGCGAAAATGTGAAAAACGTGTCTCGGTAGGGTCGTTGCGAGAGAGCAGCACGTGGCTCGAGCGAGACCCAAACAGACGCCTACGCAGAATTCTCAGCAGACGAGACGCCCACGTTTCGGAAAATCACCGCTGTGCAGCCGTTGCTTTCGCGGAGAGCGAAAGTGCGGCGACCTGGCTCTCGTCCGCCCGGAAAACCGAAACTCCACCAATTCGAAATGCTCCATTATTTACCTTCGCCGTTCCCCTTTCCGCCCCTGTATTTTAAAATTGCCATTTCGTAACGTCTCGCGGACACGACCACGTAATGATCACGTTGTAATTATTACATTATAATTTCTCGGGATTATAGAAACCTTTTTACGCTTAGATGATATATCTTTTTATTATATATTTCTATATATAGTTCAATAAGTTTTTAATATATATGCATTGATTTTCACCTCTTTTTCACGGCCTCCCAAAATTTTCGCACGCGGAGTGCATAGGGAAATTTTTCGCACAAAAAGAACATAACTTTATTCTTTACCAAAATTACCTCCAAACAATATTATTCGAGAAACCAGCGATTGAAAAATGAGCTAAGCTTCGGGCGAACAAACGGATAGCAAAATTATCTCCTTCGGTCAATTTGAAATGGACTTTACTTGAACAGAATTTTAACCTCAGGCTTAGCTTCAAAGATGTGTTATATCGAAAATGGGAAAATCACTACAAATAATAACACTTCTCGACATTCTCGTTAAGGAGAAAGTTACTTTTTCTGGTATGAAGAATCTCCCTGTACATTTTGCATGCGGGAGTTTTGGAGCACTAATATACGTGTACATATATTTCACATGATCTCTCTGAAAGGAACACTGCGCAAATTCCTCAGCTTCGTCACTTTTCACTTCGAGGGGGAGGGGCATTACGTTTTCTATTTCTTCTTCCAATTGCTCGAGCGCTCTTCACGGGAGCGTCTCTTCGACGACGCGCGAAAAACTCAGAGCGATATGACGCGTCGTCTCTAACCGTCACTATCATTGCCCTACTTTTCAGCCGGTGTACTCGATCGAGCGGGGTTACGTGTGGACGCTTTCGTCGCGCACGACGTAAATTCCGCGCGGCTTTCTTAAGCCGGGAATTATAAAATTAGCGGCGCACACTCGGGAGCTAAAATTATTGTTTCACGCGTCTTTCCTCCGCTCTTCTCGACGACGCTCGGGAGAAATCACCTATTAATATGTTTTATAAATATGTACACCGGCTCGCAATGAAGTATATATGAAGCATTTCGTAAAAATGCATTTGCGCTCTTGCGATTTTCACTGGCTTGCCGGAAAATCTATCGATGAAAGAGAAAGAGAAAGAGAGAGCTATCCAACAGCGAAATTTTCCGCCAAATCCCGCGGGGTTGCCGGTCTTTAGTCCTGCCTCGTCGGCGAGGCGGCTAACAGCGTTATCGCCCGGAGAAGGAGAAACGGGAGAATTTTCACGGCGGTTCAGTCCAGTTAATTGGGTCAAAATATGGCGTAGCCCTCATCCTTGTCATCCTGCACCTTCCGCCGCCGTCAGCCCCTCTCCCCGGCACGTTCAGCACGACAACCCTGTTAGTTACCAAACCCTTGCTCCCCCTTTCTCCTTGGAATGCACGTCACAACGGGGGAGGTGGTGACGTCGATGGAATGCGGACGTGCGATTGGCCGAAAGCTCGCTGACGTCACGGGGGTGAGTCTCCACATGCGCCCGTATGCAACCCCCCTTGGACCCCCTGCTGCCTCGCGATCGCGGAAACCACCCCCTCTTCCTCGCCCGCACGCCGCGGGGTCGCA
This sequence comes from Dinoponera quadriceps, assembly GCF_001313825.1. Taxonomy (NCBI): domain Eukaryota; kingdom Metazoa; phylum Arthropoda; class Insecta; order Hymenoptera; family Formicidae; genus Dinoponera; species Dinoponera quadriceps. The sequence continues at coordinate 1,762,828 of NW_014554764.1, forward strand.
ATAGGTATCGAGAAATGGTGCACGGCAGTTCAAAGCCACAGTTTCCCACGGCTGTCCGATCCGAGAGGTCGTCGTGCGTCCTCCTCGCCTTCGTCGCTTTCGTCTTCTCTCCGCTTCTTCGCTGAGAACACCCCCTATCTCCCCCTTCCTTCCCCCCTCGCGATAAGGACCATTCACATCGTAGCTTCTCTTCGTTCTAGCATCACGTCTACACACACATCGTTTCGCTGACCCCGTCTCTGCATTTTTCTTCCCTTCCGGTCATTTCGTCCCGTTTCACGGGATTCTGAATATTTTCGAGATAAAGTCTCGCTTCACCATCTAACTCTGTACCACCGTAGACTCACGTCGACACGGGTTCGCGGCCGGGCGTCAAAGTGGCGCGTCTCCCGATGTCCTCCGAGAGACGCAAGGCGACTCACTCAGGGGGGCTTCTCGTCGCGCGGAAACGGAGATATTTGAAGTTTCCTAAGATTCCACAAGAATCGACCGTCCTCGTAGATCGACGCGCGTACGTTCCATCCATCATCCTCGTGAATCCGATCGTCAGGCTCGTCGTCGCTTCTTCCGCCAGCCAAGCGTCTCCAAGCCGAGATCCGCCCGACGACGACCCGTCGATCCGATCACGCTCGCCGTGTCATCATCCGACTTTCCCCGTCCGGTTCCACCATCTTGGTTGGAATCTAACGGACGGTCGAGTCAACGGAATCGATCGGACGCGTTAATCAATTGATCGATCTAATTGCCGTTGAGTTAATCGCCGATCGGGCTTAAACCGGTGAGCCGGGGCGGATTAATCGTTCGTACGCGTCTGCGGATATGATTAATGATGGACAAAAGCGAAGTTCGATCTTGCAAAAGTCCCGAGTCGGCGCAGCGGGGCCGGCTGCCTCAGCCTGACCGAGTTTCCGTGACCTTCGGCGGGCGGGAGGAGGGCAGATCGATAAATCGTTGACATTGTCAAATGCGGTAATTTCTTTCATACAGCCCGACACAGCCGGCCGCTATCGATTAACGAACATTCGCGATATACCCGTTGTATAAAAGCCGCCGCGTCGGCTCCGCGTATTAATATAATCCTCCGTGCCGGAATCTTTCGCAACGCGCTCGCGGGAAAAATTGATCACGGCTCCTTCCGGAATTACCCTTTCCCAGCCTGATCCACCGAAACCACCCTTCCACCGTGAAAACGAGCACAAAGCTCCGAGAATGAAGGGATGAAAGTTTCACGTCAGGAGGGACGGGGGGAGAAACTCCGGGAATACGCGTTTGAACACACAGCTGGCCGAAATTTCCGAGACCGACGTGGACGATCCGTGGACGATCAAATCGGCGCCTCTTCCGCCCTCCCCCCCCCCCNAATCGGCGCCTCTTCCGCCCCCCCCCCCCCCCTCTCTGGTCTTCCCAGAGACGCGGGGAAAACGTCCGGGAAGACGATCGTCGTCGGCGGCGCGCGCGGATATCGAGTCGAAATCTCATTCACGACGCGTTAATCGCTCGACATCCTAGCCGCGCGCGGATACATCCTTGGCCGGGCGACATCGGGTTTCATAAATAAAGCCCCATTGATGAGAAGCTCACCGGGGGTTGGGAGGGAAGAGGGGTAGCATGACCCGCTGACCCAGATTTCCCATGACTTGCGTCATTCACAATCTCTCCCCACCGGGCAGGGGGGGGACTGCCCGGCGGCAACTACACGCATCTAAAATAGTGGAGCATACAAAGGGAAGCGGAGTGAACGGAGGGATGGTGATCGGGGGGATGATGGTCGGGGGCGCAGACTACGAGACAATCGCGAGTCGAACGCGGTCTCGGCTGGCCGAGGACTTTTTCGATCCCCTCTCGGGGAAGTGGTCGCACGTTCGGACACCTCGTTCCGTCCTCCTCCGGCTCCCTCCTCCGGGGACCGTCGTCCGTTACTCTCTCAGCAGCTGAGTGTCCGAGTGTTCGATATCCGTGGTGTCGGAGGATTCCCGCTGCTCGATCGTTCTCGGGGACCCCCGATCGGATATCCGTCACGGATATCGGGGAAGTTCGTCGGGACGACGGCGATTCGGGCTTTGAACTTCGAAACGTGGCTCGCCGCTCCATGCGACTTGGTGCGCTCGAGGTAAGTCGACCCGGAGCGAGGAGAAAGTTCAGCCGAAACGGGACCCTCGTGAGGAGCCATGGTGCGCCCCGCTGCTGCCTAGCAACTATCCCGGGGTCAATGGGATATACGCGCACATGGGGGAATCTGGGTCAACCTGCGAGACCTTCAGCGGTAGGACGGATTCCTCCTTGACGCTCCCCGCATCCCCGCATCCCTATGGCGAGAGGGTGCGTGTGAGGCGCGTATGTACGTATGTGTATGTGTGTGTGTGTGTGTGTGCAGAATAAAAAATGTTACGTGAAAAACGGTCCATTGAAAGTTTCGTGTTATTTCGCCACGGAGAACGTTGTGAAAAAGTACACAAATATATGTCAAATTAATATATTCACCTTTTTAACATATTGATTCTTAACATAACCACCTATTCATTTTATTTCCATACTTGGGTGGACCGTTCGTAACGCAGAAATTTTTACCTCTGTGTGTGTGTGTGTGTGTGTGTGTGTGTGTGTGTGTGTGTGCATTTCCGTCGGAGCACGGGAGTGCTGTAAAAGCGTCGGATTTACGCGAGGCCACCGCAGACGACCTCGCCGGCGTCGTAAAGCAAATTCGTCCGAAGGAAGCGTCCGCCGCTCGAGATCCGCGTCTTATTCGCGTGGATAGCGGCGGCGGGACGAAGGAGAGGAAATAGCAGGTATGTCGCGATGAGATCGCACTGATAGAAACCTCCGCTGAAATTATTAGTCGCTTCGGCCCCAATTATATATCTTCTTTCGGTTTTAACCCCAAAATAGCAGTAGCAGTATGCACATTATATACGTAAGATTATTATCACCGACGCTGTTGTAGTAACACTTACCAAAGAAACGGTTCTCTCGACTGTAATTCTGTCGCGGTTAAATAATTATAATAGTTGCAGACGGCGAAAATTCTGTTTCTCAATGCGTCCGACGTTCGCCCGCGCGAGATATGTCGACGTGACGTTTCGAGGCGACGGGAGCTCGCAGGTCGTTATTGTTCCTTGTGAAATTTGTAAAATGACGAGCCAGATACTTTCCTCTTTCTTCCCTCTCGACGGTACAACGCGATTCGATTGCGAGAAAAAAAAATCCGGCACGTTTCACGATCAATAATTACGTAAGGATCGTGAAAGAATGGGGTTGTCGTGAGGAAGAGTGTACTTCGGAAAAGTATCGCGCTTTGTAGAAAATTTTAAACTCGCCCTTGGCTCATCTTCGAAGTCTCTCTCTCTCTCTCTCTTTCTCTCTCTCTCACTCACTGACCCGAATACCTATATACGGGGCGGCGCGCTATTTATAGAACCACCCCCGATGAACGACCCCAACGAGCGCAACGTAACGAAGGTCTGTATCAAACGCGGGCAAGGAGACGCATTTCTTCTGCGATCCCATTCACGTGTGAACGATAATCCGAGACGACTCGGCGACAATCGACGCGAAAACTCCCCCGAAACGGTACGACGGGGAATTAATTTCAAATTGCGGGACTGTGTGATCGTAACTTATCGCAAATTTTGTCTTTCGCTCTGTTACCAATCACAGACCGATGCATTTGCGACGATGACGCACGACGGATCGCGATTGGCTCGTCCCCCGATCGAGCCTTATCCGTTCGCCTTTCCACGGCAGACGCGTTTCTCCCAGTGCGTTAATTAATCTCACATCTCCCACCTTCGCAATTATTCGCCCCCCCCCCCCATTTCCATCGGAGCGTGACACTCGCGGCTGACCGTTAATTTCTCACGGCTGCATCTCTCGCGATGGGCGCCGGAATATTCGCTCCTCCAACATTGACCTTTCGGATATTTACGGGGTGTGTTCTATTTATACGCAAAGCTCGATAATTTGATATCGCGAGCGCCGGGAAAGTAGCCGCTGTTGAACGTGCATGCATTCTCGAACCGAGACGGCGGATGACACACGATCGATGTCACTTCCCCGAGGACGCTTACCCGTCGAGCACGCGGCCCCCGTCCGTCGGGAGCGGGACGCGCTCTCGAGCGTTGAGGGTCCGCGTCGTCGATCGTTAAGACCCGACTTCTTAACTGTGTTACATCGAGCGTACTTAGCCGCCGTACGCTCGACGGTACGCGCCGGTTTATTCTTACACGCTGTCTTCCGCCCCTCCTGCCCTGGTTTCGCGCCTCTCCTCTCTCGCCGCCACCACCTTCCGCGCGACCTCGCTCTCCCTGGCGCAACTGGGTTCACTGGCCCTCCTGCCGTGTTTCCTTCTGACGTCATCGAGCCACCCGCGCGCGCGTCATCGAGCCGCCTGTGACATTGTCGTTATACACACGCGAACGTCGATAATAAATGAAAATAATCTTTCGAATAATGACGTCAAATATATCGCGCCGATGCCTCACTTCAAAGGGACGACCTCATCGTTAACGTGTCGCCGGCCAAGGAAGGATCTAACACGGTCCTCGGCCGTTATAAATACGGAAAGTGTGCGCTCTCATCCTCTCCTCCCTCCCCTCTCTTCCTTTCTCTCGATCTGTTGTCGTCGATGGTAGATAACCTCGCATCAGTCGCACTTTCCGCAGTCGGAAAACGCTCGGACGAAACTGCAGTACCGATGTGCGGGTCGGTAGAGTACTGTGCATTGGTAATTCGAGTGTCGGGGGTGGCGCACCCCTTACCGGGCGCAAAACGCGGAGCTGCTTGGCCGGGGGGTTTCCCTTCGAGGTAAAACGTTTTACTCGCCGAGTCTCCCGATCGCGTGTATGCAATTGTCCGACCAAACGCGCGGCTTCTCCACTTGGGAGACCCTGAGAGACCCTGATTTTCGTCAACTCGGGTTAAGCTGATCGACGAGTAACAGGAGGTATCGCCAACACTCATTTCTAGTTCTGCCGCTTCTCGATGCGACGATAATCGAAAGTTCGATCATTTCCCTCTGCGCCAGCAATAGATAGAGCAGATTAGAATTCGAGATGTTAATAGAGAAGCGACATTGAACGGGATCGGTTCGATTGGCTGTCTGCATTACATCACCGAGGCGCTGTTTTTTTTCACAGTGAATAAGAGCGAACGATGCGCTAGTGAGTTATCATATTTTCCTATTATTTTAGCATATCACGACTCGGGAAAACAATCTCTCTTTGACTTATAACGAGTAGTTGCAACCTGATCCACCTTTCGCGATTATCTTCCTTCTCCCACTTCCTCACTCACCTTATCCTCAGGCCTGCCAGGAAGCTGAGGCCGCCTGCGTGAAATTTCAAGCCGGCCATTTTCTCACACCGTCTTCTGCTCCTTTTGCCCTGATTTCGCCTCTCTTTCCACCACCATCTTCCGCGGCCTCGCTCACCCTGGCGCAACGAGTTCACTGGCCCTCCGGTTGCAAGGGTGTTTCCCTCTGACGTCATCGACCACTCGCGCGTCATCGAGCGCTGCTGACATTGGCTGCATCCAATGCTGCGATCGCTCGGTAGGTACCCGATGCGCTTTCGGATTTAATTAGTTTTTCGCCTTCGGATCTTCGTGAATTTTGAAAGTGCGCCCGAACGATCGATCAGCTCTTCGGTCCAATCGGCGTGTACTTTCAGATTCGATCGGGATCCAAAGGAGGCGCAAACCAATCAGTTTCAAAAGCTCACCGAGCGCTTAGCGAACGGTTGCAGCGTTAAAACGCAACGCAATTGGCTACGTTCAGAGAACGGTTACACAACGGTTAGACAACGGTTGAGTAATTCGTTAACGTAATTGGTAATTTAAGGATCTGACAGTAAGGACCAATAATCACTGATCGCTTCAGTAAGAAAATTTCTGCTTTCGGCACGGCTTATGCGAAGCTCGTCGAGAAGAAAAGTATTGCAGTCTTGAATTCGCCAACTGTGTGTACGTGTACGCGCGACGTCGATGATAAAAACATATCTTTCGAATGACGATGACGTCAAATACTTCGCCCCGATGCGTTACTTCAAGGAACAGCCTCACCGCTTCACATGCTGGCAGAGAAAAATCTATTAACACGTCTTTAACCGTTATAAATACGAAATGAGAGTTCTCTCCCTCTCTCTCTCTCTCGTTCGCTCGTTGCTTTTGAATAATTTTCAGGAAATATATTTTCCTATTGAATACGAAATGAGTTGCGAGACTCGGAAGTGCAACCTTTGCAACCCTTAATTACCTGACTGTAGATAACACCGTTGGCGTGTCAACGTCGATCGCACTTTCCGCGGAGGAGACAACGGGAAAATGTAGCCGGGGAAACGATGCTCGGACGAAACTGCAGTACCGATATGCGGGTCGATATAGTACTGTGCATTGGTAATTCGAATGTCGGGGGTGACGTGGCACACGACTACCCCTTTACCATACGCAAAGTGTCGAGGCGGTTGGCCGAGAGGTTTCCCTGCGCGCTGAAACGCCGCTGTTACTCGCCGAGAGGAAGTGGACGGTCTCAATCGCGAGCGTCGCTCGTCCGACCGAATACGCGGCTTTTTCACTTGCGAGGCCAGATCTCGGGCTCGCCATGAGGCGAAATCAACGGGATGATATTTCGCTGTGAAACTTATTAAGGACCGTCGTTGACTTGTCCGGTCGGTGATTTTACGTTGGGCAGAGGTTAAAACATTGCAACATTGATGATTGATTTAGCATCTCCTATTTAAGATATTCCTTATGAATCTCTTGTTCCTTGAGCGAAATTACTTTTCTATCAATTTATTTCTGAGTAATAAATAAATAAATGTTAATTTCAAGCAAAGTGAGATCGGTATACTTACCTTAATGAGCGTTATCGAAACGTTAAAACGATTTGAAACGTGTGTTGTGTGAAAATAGCTCAAGGTTGAGGGGGTTGATTAAATATACATGTATATAAGTAATATTATATCGATATGAAAATATTCGTTGTTTCCTGATTTTTCTCTTATTAGTGCTTCATTTGGGCGTCGATTAACCTGATGGAGATACGTAGATAATAGGAAAAGGTATATTTCAATGTTTAAAGTAGAGTAGTCGTGAGAGTAGGAATAACATTTCTCCGCGAGATGATTTGGCAAAACATTAACGTACGTAGGAGTAATCGATATTTTTCCACCGCTCACTGTACGAATATTAATCAACCGGCTTGAACTACTTTTACACGACACGTGTCTCAAATTATTTTAATGTTTCGATGACGCTTTATTAGACGTTAATTCCGCGGTAATTAGTGGTTGATTCCGCGCGCAAGTGACTATCGGTAGAGACTACAAATTTCGCATTGGCATCGGTCGTTTAATGAATCATGCGAGCACTGTGCGGGAAACGATACGTCGTTGAAAAATGAATTGATATTGACTTGAAAGGGTAATTCGTACACCTGTAATATTACGTTCACTAGCTAAAGCTCGGTCTATGTGTATTCAACGCGCTTATCCCGCTGAACACATCTAATTCTCGAGTTCCTTTGACGGACTACCCTCTGCAAATGGCAACGGAAAAACCACAGTTACCCAGACTCTCACCGGAAGTCGAAGATTCTATTTCCGAACTGAGCCCGTATTTTCGTACAATATGGAGGCTGTACTAGCAGAAAGATATTTGATAAAAATATTTTGTAATTGTAATCGTCGTAGTGATATGATTGCAATCGGGAGAATTATTTCTCTAGTAAATGTTATTACAGTGTCGGTGACGATAATCTGTACAGTAAACATTTCAGAAAGGCGCCTCGAAGACGCGTTCAGGTGTCTAAAAAATATAAGACGTCATTCATCTAAAAAACCCGTGTAACCTTACGTTAGCATATTGCTACTATTTTTATGGTCCAAGCCATAAGAAGGGTATAAGTTGAGACCGAAAGTAACTATAATTTCCATCAATAACGTATAGGGAGTTTTTTTCACGTGTGACGCTCTCTCCTCTTTTGAAAGAAGCAACAGCTATGACGGAGAATCGCGATCAGCCCGAGGTGATGTCCGAGCGACGACGAGAAAACGATCGAACATGATCGCGTCGTGACTTCACCGAGCCGACACACCGAGCATCATTACATAACACCTGTGTTATAATCTCGCGCTGAACAATGTAAACGCAATACAGCGCCGCGTGTTGTATCACGATTGCATTGCCGAGTGCGAATTTGTAAGACATAGAAATGACGCTCGGCGTGTCGACCGGCCCGGGAGCTTTTCCCCGACGATGGTGGTTCCGGGACGAGGCCGTCAATCGCAAGTCTTTCGAAATTCGTCGCATCGTGCGAGGAACCGCGCTCGATCGCGCAAGATCGCACGACGGCCGACGAGATCAGCGGGCTCAAAGACGCCCGATCGCAAACATTTTGAACAACAGAAAAGCCGCTAGTGCTGCATCCGCGTACCAGATGGCAGGGCAAACTCCGAGAAACTGGCAAATTGATCTGCCGCACGCTCGTATACGGGCAGTCGCCTCGCGACGAGCATCTGCTATGTCAATTATCTGGAAAAACCGCGCGGATCCGGCGCGATCGTCACGCGGGATCGGCCGGGCCGCGGTTCCGCCGCGATTTCGCCCGCAATTCGACGCGCCTCCGGTGAGCCCGCGCCGCGTGATCGCCGAAATCGTCGCCGCTGGTGAACGACGTGTCGCAGGTGGCCGCCGCCGTCGGACGGCGTCGCGTCGCCGTCGCTCCGCGATTCACCCCTCGGCGCTCGCTTCGCGCCTGTAAATCACGCTAAATCGACGGATCCACGATCGTTTCCCGGTACGTATCCTGCTAGACACCTGCTCGATCTCGCGCGAGTTCTCACGTTCGTCGCCGTCGAGAGAATCGCGGCACCGACGGAAATTCGGAGATCCTCGGGGAAATCTCTTTCTCTCTCTCTCTCTCTCTCTCTCTCTTGTGCGCGATCTTCGATCGCTCGATCGAGCGAGGTCGCTTTGCCCGCGATTTAAATGAGACATTTGCCGGAGAGGATGTTGACCACACAATTAATTCCCAGTGTTCGCACGAGTCGTCCTGCGCGCGCGAGATCCTCGCGAGATTCGAGATTCCGATCTTCGAATATTCTCGCGATTTTCTAATTGATCGGCCGAATCATTTACTTATTCCTTCCTTCTTATTCTCGGCCGATCGTGAACGAGGATAATTCAGAAATGAAACGATCGCCCGATCACCTCGCGCTTTTCTTCCTCGTAGTATCTTCGCGCGCAACTCGTTTCGGTATTCGATGTCTGGTTGACGAAGAAAACGCTTGTTGCTTTCGGCATGAATTTTAGGAGACGCAGGAAATAAGACGTCCTTCTTTTTTTCTCTCGTATCGAGCGTTTCCGATTTTGCATGTTGACGTTTCTAATTGTTAACTGTGAGTTGCATGGTAATTTAATTAATGCCGCATGCTGTGCTTTTGCCGGGGGAAGTGGGTTTTGTTTTGCGAAGACACGCAGTTAGCGAACGAAACGTAATTGCGGCTTTTCGAAAATAAGACGTTTCCCTTTATGTCGCAACACTGCTGAAAATCGCTTAAACGGCGTCTTCGCCGGCTCGGGTGTCGACAAATTTTATTTGACAGATGCATATCTGCCAAAGATACGCTCGAGTAATATTTTAACGCTATTCGTTTCATTATTTATACTATTTTTTGCGTATTTTTTGCGTAAACGCGGCAAAAAGAAGGTCCAACCTACGTACGAGGGCAACATGCCGAGATTCGATTCAATAATAACAATTGCATATCGAAACCAGAAGAAAATATTAATAATTTCTGAGATAAGGACTTTAACAATCAATTTTTCGGCACTTTCGATTACATTCAAGGGGAACCACAGTTGACATTTGTCGTTTCCGCATTACAGGCGATGGCAACCGACGGAGACGCATTTACTTAATAAATTTTGTTACTTTTCACTGACTTTTGCAAATTTCCTTCTGATTTTTATGTAAAAATATGCTATAAACTAAGTTTCATCCCGGTATTTGTCGAATCTCGAGCGATCGCCCCTCCCGTGTCCCTTTTTTCCAAGTACTCGCCGTACTTGACGTTTGCGCAAAATGTAAATTAGTACATTAGACTATATAAAACGTCGGGAAAAGATTGATTCAATTTTCTTCGCGAAATGTTTCACGATTGCCAAGATACGAAGCGTTTTGTTCAAGCGCGTCGCAATGCACGTAGGCCTAAAATTTACGAAGCGTTTTCCACCGCAAACGTAGGAAATCTACAACATTTCTGAACAATTTCAGCCAACAATATGGAATAATAGGAAAATGTACCTCCCGAGAATAATTAAGAGACAATTTCTCCTGTTGGGTACGGAATGCGTTGCGAAACTTATCGGGGATAGGTGTCGGCCCTTACATAAATATTTCACTGTTTTTAGCTTGCTAAAACTTTTAGTTTGGGCAGCGAAAAGCGTGCATTCGGCACTTTTCCGTAACAATGAGTGATTATAGCGAATTGCATACGAGTATATCCGAATGTTAACGTACTATCATGAGTATTTTGGAGCAGTAAATGCGTACAGTGCTGTGTAAATTTGAGGTGTGTAAAACTTGAGATAGTGTAAAATTTGAGGTGTGTAAACGTACATTCGGCTACGAGTACAAAATACGAGTACAAAACTTGTTTAACGCTCACAAAATACATTGCACATTCTCAGGTAGCACAATTAAATGCACGACTCTTTAAAGTGCTTCTTTCCATATTGAAATGCAATTGAATAAAAGAGCCCGAACTCGAAATTTCAGTTCCATATTAAGTCTACTTAGTTCTACATTAAGTCTTCAAAGGTCTTGTATTTTATTCCCTTTGATGCTACAAATAGGAATTTATTCCCGTTTCCTCCGCTTGATGACTTAACGCAGGACCAAAATTTCGACTCGAACGCCCCAAATCGAAATTTTAGTCCTACATTAAGTCTATTTAATTCTACATTAAGTCTTCAAGTGGGAAAGGCGGAAATAACTTCTTATTTGCAGCACGAAAGGAGCACTAATAGAGTCCCTTTGATGCTACAAATATGATACTACAAATTTGATGCTGCAAAGGGAATTTGGACCTTCCGGGCGGGGAATTTTAAATTCTACATTAAGTCTTCAACTGGAAAAAAAGGGAAATAACTTCCAAATTGTAGCGTGAAAGAAGTACAATATAAAATCTAACGGAAACTTAATGCAGAACCAAATAGACTGAATGCAAAATTAAAATTCCGGCTCGGTGTTACTCATGAGTTGGAAAACGACTATTAAAGACGGTCGATCTGCTCAAAAGTACTCATATATTCGCGTGTACTCGACATGTTCACTTCTTTTAATAGACTACGCATACCTGAGAGTGCAAGAAACGGGCATAGGAATTATAGAACTGGTCGTAAAAATGGGCCGAAAACTGACCACATGCGAGGAGTAAAAGCAATATTTTCGTAAAGGACGACTCTTAATCAACCAACCGGAGGGAGAATACTTAACGCGTTCGTTACCAACGTCACATATATATTAGACAGCGTTCATCTTATTTTATTATCCACACGATAAACGATGAACGATAGACGAAGCTGGCTTTACACAATTACGTAGAAAGAAGGGCAACGTGGTCCGTGGGGAGAGTTCGCCGAACGAAGCGTGGTAGCGAACGTGTTAACGATAGGCCTCGAAGACGGCACGATAGGTCGGAAAGAACAGTGTCTGAATGCGCCGATACCACGTGGAAAATGGCGATTCTGTCATCGAACGATCAATGTGTCGAGACGCATCGCGCGCTAACCGACGACCACGTTCGGCAACGACGAGCAAGGTCGAGCGTGGAAAACGGAAGAAACGTTGACTTCCAGGGAAGACGATATTTCTACGCCAATGAGATTGAGCATGGCTTCGCGTGGGGTGGACGGGATTAATCCCGTTTACCTCTTCGGCAGATTTAAGGCTTCTTATGCAACTCTCTTCGTACCTACGCACGCATGCGGCCGTCTTGCACGCTCGTGTACACACAGTCTACGAAACTACGTCCCGTTTCGGATCCCATGACAGTCCCACGAACAGTCTTTCTCCTCTCCTTCCGGCTCCTATGCGAAAACGCTGATTTCTCAGCACGGTATAATCGGTCCGGCGAATCTACCGACGAGTCCGAAGATTCTGAAGTTTAATCGTTCGAAGGGCACAGTTACCCTCTTATCGGTCGTCTCATCAGTTTTCATGCAGGAGATTCATCGTTCTTCTATTAATTTCTGCTTTGTCACAGCCGATATTAATCTTTTGGTTACCATGCTGTATAGCGTGGTCCTTCCAAACCATTTTCCGGGACCAAGCGCCGCTAAAATGGCTATCTTCTGTAAATGTCCGAAACTACTATGTATCGTTGCCAGGCAGAAATGTTTTCAATAAAATATCATAAAAATATTATGAATAGTGCAGCGATGCAGCTTTTTGCACAGTTCTGTGGTAGCTAAAGGTTTAATGATCGTTAATTGAAACTTGCCAGATTTGAATTCAGAGTTAAATGTGAGTTTCTCGGTTGAGTCGCTATGACGAATCCGTCAAAAATTGCGAAAAGTCCCGAAACTCGAAATTTGTTGCTACTTCGACGCTCTTAAGAACAGTTTGCGCTTACTTAAACGGCCTACAAACTGATAAAAATCTATCCATGACGATACCAAATTCATTAACTTCTCTCTCTCTCTCTCTCTCTCTCTTAAACCTTTAATTCCAAAGATTTTAATTTAATACTCGAAACTATAAACGCTCTCGATATTCCGATTATTAAATTCACACGAATATTCAAGACTTGACGCAAAAAACAGCAAAAATGGAAATTTAAAATATCATCCTGGTCAAAGTAGGAGTAAATTATATCATTAGGTTTGGAATCATTATTTTGCTATCTTAGCTTCTATATAGTGAAACATTTTATAAACGGTCTACCTAAAATGTTGAAGCAACGCAAAAATTTAGGTGGACAGTTTGTAACACAAATTTTTGTACTGTATATTGTGTTGCAGAATTGAAGGTTTAACATACAGCCGCAATTTCCATTCTTCCGAGGTTCGAGGACTTTGACATTTCATATGCTAAGAAACCGCGCTTCTTTCTATCGAACTGATAGAGAAGATGTGTCATTTTTCTATTAAATTCTAACTCGTAGGCTAATACACAGTCAAATGATTAAAGGTTGCTACACTTTTCCACGATGAGTTTCGCCACTTATCCTCGTGTTCAATAGGAGAATTTGTTTGTAGTAACTCTCAGAAGATACATTTTCCTATTGGATACGAGATGCATTGCGAAACTCATCGAGGAAAAGTGTCGCAACTTTTAATCGTCTAACTGCGTATGTGTGTGTGTGTGTGTGTGTGTGTGTGCAGTATAGTCGTTACTTGAAACTTGTCTCAAAATACTCGGATTTAAATTTAACGTTAGATGTTGAGTAAAAAGGAAGAAATCCGAGTAAACTACTAATTGTCGTAACATGTTAATTGTATAGCTTTAGTGCGAATGTGTGTCGCAATCGCGCGATAAAAGAGAGGATAATTTTCATCACCAGCATATTATTCGACAAACATCCCCTCTACATATTATAACCCCTCTCCAGCCTCTTCCTTACTCTGCAACTTGTAATAAAAATTTCGTTATCGTTAACGCCATTTTATCACACAATTTGCCTGCGCCAAGATTTCTAACGCGAGCGTTATGTAACGCCTACGTTAAAAGTTGCTGAATAAGAGAGCGGGCGCACAAACGATTAAGCGACGGGAGATAGATAGATAAAACAACTAATTTGAATCTAGAATGCAGCTAAATTTGAGCTGTTTGACACGCTCTTAACCACAGGTGCGAGCGAGCTTATCGTATCAGATTTAGTAAACAAAACGAGCGAATTATTATCCATTGTTCTAAGCAGACCCGGCACTCTTTGCCGATGATATTTCGCTCTGTTTGTGAGAGAGTATAATTGACACACGCTACATTGATACATTTAACAGCAGTCGTCTTCGACACAGCGGTAAACGAATGATAAGCGGGTGCGTCGAAAGGTGCAAGTTCATTACTGATTATACGCGAAATGTCATAAATTCGTTACGCAAGAGTGCATATGCGGCATAAGAGCTTTACCTCCATCCTACGACTTCTATAAGTTACATTAGATAACACGTCGCATATATAGGTGATCTAAATGTCCCCCCCCCCCCCCCCNCGACTCGATATTGTTAAATCGGGTGACGATCTATAACAGGTCATCCGACGCTACATAACTAATGACTTTTTATACTCGATGAACTTATAACACACTCGCTTGCGGCAGTCTCGTTTCACAGTGTCGCCTCGAATTTTTTTTAGACAACTTTGCCACCGCAAGTTGAGCGTTCGGCCCCTGAGCGCGATAATCTATTAATATATTCTTTCGGAGGGAACGAAACGAAATAAAGTTCAATCAAACACAACGGAAGAATGCGTCTCGGCCTTGCGACTAAATGCACGTATCCTCGACGATGTTTTTTCGATCCGCGGAAAATTCCAGCATTTTAGGGCACACTAGGAGGGAAAATTTTCCCGGAGGAGGATTCGTGAGCCAAAAGGCTATCGTACCGGCTTGTCTCGGTTAGTGTATGTAAAATATAAATATAAATTGTCCGTTAATTGCTGCGGTGTGTGTGAATTTTGGCTTTGGTACGGGCATAACCAAGTCGCATTTCACGAATATATTAATTTGCACTGTTATTGTGGCCAATAAGTTTTGTGCGTGTAGGGGATTAAGAGGCCAGGCAAAAGGATGAAAATGACGATAACGTAAGAATGATGAGAAAATAACTATGAAACTAATTTTTCGACCATTTTTCATCTATTCAATGTCATTTTCACGGCCTCGTCGTTTCTTGTTCTACTTGGGAGATGCGTGCACGGAAAAGTGTATCCTTTAAACTTGTCCAGAAAAAAAAAGTCAGATAGAAAGAACCAAGTCTCAGAGTTACGTAAATTTTGTTGCGCGAACTGCAATCCGGCAGAGAACCAAGTTGGACTCGATAATCTGACGTGGAGATTCCAATTGCAAAATTCGGCCGATAGTAAGAAGGTTAAAGAAACTGACGCGTAAATCGTATGTAATTAGTGTGCGTTATAAACGTTTCGTCAATTACCAAAGGATTGAGATGAAATTGCATAATTCCGCATAAATCGAGTAATTCTATTTCCGGCGAAGTGAATCAGCGACAAAGTGTTAGATCAGCTCGGTGATCGCCCGATTGAGCTACATTTTGAGCTCGCTTCATGCAAACAAGAGAGATCGGAAGGTTAAACATCCAAATTTCGCTGAAAGAATTAGGACAGTTGGCTCGTCATATATAACCTTGAAATTGAATTCATTTAACTCGATTCGGTGGGAACTAGTTGTTTCGCCCTGGCTTTTTTTTTCTATAGCGTAGATTCCCGCGTTTTGCGAAAAGACGTTTTGCGAAAGGATGGAACAGCGACTCTGGGCGCCGACGGAGCTGCTGAAGAGAAGAAGAAAAAACGTATATCATAGGCAAACCGTCTTATGTTTCTGTCTTATTTCATTGTACATTTGCAACATGAAATATGGCATAAACCTAAGGTGGGTGCTTATATGATCGACGCTTCTTCGACCATGACGAACATCCACGACCAACTCGGCCTATTGCAGAAAGAATCACCGGATCCGCCAAAAATCAGCCACCAAATCAGCCACGGAAAGCAAACGTCGGGAAAAAATGTCCATCGCGAGTCTCGTGACAATTAGAATTAGAATGGATTAGAAGTAACTTAGCGTGCGGTTAATTTCAAATATTGCCTGATTATTAATTTTCCCAACGATGACATGACGAACGCATCGCAGACTCGTGACTTATCACTTTCCAGGCAACATCAATACTTCAAATATGCTCTGGAAACATCCAAAAGACGTCTTATATTTTTTCGACATCTTTAAGACGTCTTTAAGACGTCTTCCAGAAATTTTCGCTGTCCGGGAAACACATATCGCTGGTACATATAGTCAAACCTTATACTTAAGATAGTTTTAAGTTCATCTTCAAGTACTGTACAGATCGTTTCATTATGGCCGACATTCATGATCGGATTTTATATATAAGACCGTCTTAAGTTCATCTACAGATGCTTCGCAGCGAATGAAATGAAGCGTACAGCATCTGAAGACGAACTTAAGACGGTCTTAAATATAAGATCTGACTATGAATATCAGACGTAGAGGCAGTAAGACTCAAGCAATAAGCGAATTGGCCAGTCACACTCGAGAACGTGGTAATCTTAAAGCCTAGCCGGACAAACTTGCACAATCGTATACTGTGTGTGCACGAGGAAATCGACCGATCATTATCCGATATAACATAATATAATAAAAAGATATCTTTTACACTAGATAGATGACTGGGCAAGTTTTCATGTGCGTTATGCGACTATGCAGGTTTGTCTGGACAGCCCTTTAAGCACGGTCTACAACAGGTGTAGTAATCCTTTAGCCTTTTGTTCTAACGTAATTCCTAGCAAAAAGCGTTTCAGACAAAATTCGCTCGCGCTGCTTAACTTTTACCGCTTGCGTTCTCTCCCGGGTGCCACCGGCGTTATCGATACGAGCAATCTGTCCGTGCGGATCATCACGAAGCAATAATTGCGAGACACAGAGAGAGAGAGAGAGAGAGAGAGAGTAGGACGAAATCACTCCGATCGGGGGGTAACGTGAGCGCGTGAGGCGTAAGGTAAGAAGTCCCCGGCATAGAATGACTCGGTGCTGTCCGAGTCAGTGGAGGAGGCCCGCCTCGGGCCAGGCAGACGTGAAGCCTAAGGAGCCGGGGGTGCTCTAAGCCGTGAATCCTGACAAGTGTCCGGAGCTTACTCGGCTAGTGTTACCCGCGGCGCCGTTTCTGCCCTCGCGACTCGCTCGTGCCCCTTTCCCCCCCTGCCACCTCCGTTGTCCCCTTCGCAACGCGAGAATGCACTGACACCCGGCGACGCAAGGGCGTAAGGTTGTGCCGGCCGAGCCTCCTCGTTTCTCCGTTTTCCGTTCGTCGAGTTCTTCACGTTCTCGTTACGTTTCGTCCGGTCGCCATCAGTCTCGGATCTCAGCCGAGAAAGGGCCGAGAAGAGTCCTCGACATTGTTGCCCGAACAGCGCCCGAAATTTCGAACGTTAAACCTTGAATTCTAAAACACAGTAGGAGCTAAGACAATAAAATAGGTTGAATTTCTGTTCTGATAGTATATTGATTGTTTGCTATTCTGATAATTTACTTCTGCTCTGTTCCTGAAGACGTCACAAATTTCCGTTTCCGTCGCTCAATCTGTACACGGAGAAAATGTCCGGTGGAATTTTACCTGACATTTAGCGACCACAATGCGTTCGGTTTGTTCATTTTTCCACGTCAATTCAACCGAACTTTCTCTTTCCACGTAGAATTAAAGATTCAAGAAAGAAGTCAATAAATGTCGATGGATCTAATTAGGTTTCTCTCAGTCTATAAAGCATTCAAGTAGGCGCGAACTGTCCTTAAGAGCGTGAAAGTAACATTAAAATGTCGAGCGTTCAAACTTGAAAGGGATGGATCTCGGTTCTGTTGAACGAAAGGGAAAGTTTGACAGGGAAATTTTTACCTCGTCATCTCGTTGACGGTTATTCGTCGACATTTAACAATTCTTATTTGTGCTGACAATTTTCCACGGGGAAATAATGCAAGTTAATTGATTGATTTCAAAGAAAAATCGGCCTCCGGGGTTTTCATTTCATTTCGGCTCGCTCTTTCTGAATTTCACACACGAATGCCTTACGCAGGATACTCCTGTTGCACCGCCGAGTGCAGGAGAGCGGCCGGAGAGCCTTGCTGTCTCAACCTTGCATCGATGTTCCTTGCGAAGGTCTCACGGTTCAGCGTCTCTTCGTGTAGAGCCACGAAAATTTTCGTCCCGCATTTCGCAACCACTGATTCGCGCCGATTGCAGGAAATCACGCAATTCTCGGCCCAACGACGGCCATCTGTTTTCATCCTATTGTGTTTCCTCCGCACAAAGCGACAACGTCGCGATCGCAACGTAATTACGTGGCGCGATAATAACAATTTCAAATGCACGACTGATTGACACTATTGTAAAAAAACGAATAAAACAAAATGCGTGTGTCGTTTTCGTATCATAAGTACTGAAAGTGAATTACCATAGAAGGGCCGAGTCTCAAGATTATGCAATTTTCGGCGCGCAAATTGCGATCGAATCGAATTACGTAAACATCAGGTCAGATCAACAGCCCAGGAATTCGCATTTCGTGGCCGACGTGGTGGAAGGTTAACGAAACTGAAACGTAGTTGTGCGTACACGACATAGATGCTTTTTCAACTGCATAACGAAAAGTTTGCCGCATAATACATTCCACCTCCGGAGTGGAAGATTAAATGAGTCAGACGATAAATACGATCAATAATGCGGTTGTTCGGTCGGCTTTTAAATCGCCTCATTGAACTCAATTTCCAGCTTGTTTTGTACAAGGAGTGAAAAAAAAAATATAGAGATCTCGCTGACAGAATTGGGACAGTTCGCCGTATATACAACTCTGAGATTAAGTTTGTTTAACACATTGGCTGCTAAATATGAGTTATCCCGTGTATCCGGCGTGCGAAAAGAATTCAATTCGCCAACTACGAGTTAAGATTTTTCCTCGTGAGTTTTACTAAACGATAAATATAATTAATGAGAACGTTAAAATATTGGATTTACGCGCGAAACTTCATCCCTTTGTTTTTTTTTTAATGAAGGTATATAGTACACGGTAACATTTATTTCGTTTAAAATACAATCAAACAATTAATGCGCCATTTTGTTCGATGACCCGCCATTTTTCCGGCAGCTCCGTGACTCTCGGCGCTCGTGGAAATGAATTCTGGGATTTCCGAGCGAGGTACCAATTGAAGAAAGGGACGAACTTTTGCATCATCCAAGTAATAACACGCTGATTGATGAAAATGGCGTGGGCAACAGAGTTCCCGTATGTCACCGGGACGGTCGACGTGTTAACACGATTCCAATTGCCTCGATAAATCTTTTTATATAGTTCATAGTATATCGTTTATAGTGTAAAGTGTACAGTTTGTGTGTGTGTGTGTATGTGTGTGTGTAGTTATTTTAATACGTAGCGAATATATACGAAAAGAAAGCAATTCCATGTCCGTGTAAGTTTTTCCGTTGCCGGGGAACCGGACGAAAACTCGGTTGCAGGAACGGGGAGATTCCTGATTCGAAATTAAGTCTACTTAGTTCTGTATTAAGTCTTCAAGTGGAGGAAACGGAAGTAACTTTCCATTTGTAGCATCAAAGGAGCACTAATAGTGCCACACAGGAAATTTAGACCTCCCGGGGGGAAATTTTCAATTCTACACTGTCTTCAAGCAGAAAATGAAAATATCTTCCCATTTATAACACCAAAGGGACTACAATATACAAGACTTTTGAAGACGTAACGTAGAACTGAAATTTCGACTTAGGTTCCCGCAGGAAATTTCCGCCCAGTTAATCGCCCTCAGTCGTCTCAATCGAGTTCAACGCAGCCGAATGCTCACGCGAGTATTTTTAGTCACAGTAACAAAAATAGTTTCACCGTGAGTTTCCATCTGATCCCTGCATTCAATTGCAGAAACTGAGTTTTTCCTCCCGTGTACACACACACACACACACACACAGAGGTGATAATTTTTTTCTATTCTCGCACTATTTTGTACGATGAATGCAGCAAACACGATTTCGTTTTCGCCAGATCCTCCGAAGTGTCGCGTCCAGGACGAAGTCGAAGTCTCACACCCTTCATCCCGAAGGAATCCGCCAGGCGTGCGAGATCGTCCTTCGCCCTGGCGTTCGCCAGGTCGAAGAGAAGCCGCGCACCGGAAAGGAACGCGCAAATTAGGTCGACCTAATGTCGGATCCCACTATTTATCGAACGTAGTACTTGCTTCACGTCGATATATACGTGAGATACGTTTTAGGGATTCACCTCTCTGCAACATCATTAAAACGCCACCACCACCACCACCACCACCACCACCACCACCATCACCACTTGCACCTGCACCGTTACCACCGCCACTAACATCATCACCACCACCACCGCCATCACCACCGCCACCACCACCACCACCACCACCACCGTCGCCGCTGTCGGCGGAATACCAACGCCGTCGTCGACTGCGACGAACGGCAGCGGGGCCAGGTCGGAGCCTAACTCTTACGTAAGTCCTCGGACGGGCTTTTGTGCAATCGGCAGAAACAATACGACGCCATGTCCCGGAAATAAGGGGACCCTCCGTCGCCTTCGCACTGAGAAAAGAGTTTGGTTGAATTAACGCGACAAAGAACGAACCGAACGCGTCTCGTTCGCCGAAGGAAA
The DNA here is from genome assembly GCF_001313825.1 of Dinoponera quadriceps. Taxonomy (NCBI): domain Eukaryota; kingdom Metazoa; phylum Arthropoda; class Insecta; order Hymenoptera; family Formicidae; genus Dinoponera; species Dinoponera quadriceps. Next base: position 1,783,238 of record NW_014554764.1, read on the forward strand.
CAGAATTTCTGGCTGTTGTAAACCAAATTCGGTTCTTACAACCGGGAATTTTGTTCCCTTCTACCAAAATGCGTTTGGTTGTCAGATAGTCAGCTGACTCCGCCCAGACTCATTTTTTTGTGCGATGATCTGAAGAAGACTCGAAAAGGAAGTACTCAGTGCTCTCTCTGTCTCTCTCTCTTTCTCTCTCCCTCCCTCCCTCCTTCCCTCTCTCTTCGATTTTATTGCTTTCGTGAGCCAAATTTGATTCTTGTAACCGGAAATAATGTCTTCTTTAGCCAAAACTCATTTAATTGCCCATCGTCAAATAGACCAGATTCGTCTTTCAACGTGCAAGGAGGACTCGAGGAGAAAGTGCCCTCCCTCCCTCTCTCCTCCCCAAACGTATAACACGATTCAACCACGAGTCCGTTGATCTGGATGTTCCTACACGAAGGAAAGGATTTAGTTGAACGAGCGAACGAAACGCGTGTTGGCCGAAGGAAGCATAACCTCTGCTTCTTGCGAAATCCGACCAAACTTGGTTCCCACTGCGAGAAATTTCGTTTCCTCTCAGCGGCACGCGTTTGGTTCGTTCATCGTCACGTTAATTCAACTAATCTTTCTTTCCCGTGCATTCGAAATCTCAATAGCTAACAATCTCACGGCTGAAGTAATATTCGCGTGGGAAATCGACGCGTTAAATATAATAACCGCTCGTTAAGGGCGCGGGGAGCTCCCGGATCCGATTGACTTGTAATTTCAGATCTCGGTCAGATCGGAAGAAGATGCACACCGGCCAGATTTCAGTATCGAGCACACGCGATATATCGCTCTTTCTTCATTCGAATCGTTAACCTGGCGGCAATTTCGAACGACGGGTTTCCCGGCCTTCGGGGCCGGTAGTCAGATCTTCCATCGTAAGACCGTCTTAACCCTTTCCCACAGATATTATATAATATCCTTGCTCATTCCGTATAATTTTCGCTTCTTCCTCGCTTGAATCAAACGGAATGCATATTCATATAATTGTATCGCTCATGACCCCACCTTTCCGTTCGCGTCTCTTTCTATTCCGCTTCCCCTCGCGAGGATCCAGTTCACCTTAGCCGATGAAACGACCCGTAGAGCGCCGGAAGACGAATCTAAAACCTAAGACGAATCGTGAGCGTACGAGCCCGACTGTTACCAGCGGCCTTGGAGAGGGGGGATATAATCCTCCGGGATAAAATCGCGGCGAAATCGCGCGTCGAGATCGCGAAACGCGGACGACGAGGCGTTCGACGTACGTACGGCGGCCATTCGATCGGGCAACTTCGGTAACGCAAATACGATTTCGCTCGTAATTCCTGTGCCCTTATTTCCCCCAAGAAACACGTGTCTTGCAGGCTTAAAGCGGAGCGTCCATTGGCCGTAGCCGTCTAAAGCCACCCTACCATTGGCCGATGGATTAGATGACCACGTGGTGCCTTGCTATATAAACCAAGGGTGAACGACGAAGGTATCGGCAGTTGTGGCTCGGCGAGCGATGACGGACGGAAAGAAACGCGAGAGACCCTTTTACGATCGACTCGCGCGCATCCAGACTGTATCGCGAGCTACGCGCTTCGACACCGCCGCGGCTCCGAGGAGACCTCCCGACAGTGCGATTCGCGCGCGCGATCTTACGAATTCCGAGCCCTTCGTCGTCGACGAGCTCCGAGAGCTTCGCGAACTCGTCGCGAAGAATCTCCGACGGGGACGCGCTCACTCCGGCGGGAGCGGCTCGAAGTGGATAAAAGGAGAGGAGACTTCTCGGTCGTCCACGTGAGGACTCCGAGCTTCCGGACGGAGCTTCCTGAGGATCGCCTCGGGATCACTCGGGGAAACGGACGAGCTTCAGCGTGAGAAATCCGTGAGTAAGCCGGCGATTTCGGCACCTTCCGAAATTCGCCCGGCGACTCGCGCTTCCCCGGGGATTATTTCGAACGTCGTGTCCGACAATTTCCCGCTGGAAATCGCGAGCGGATACTCTCTCCGCTCGGCCCGGCATTGGGAACGAGTCGGACGCGAGCTAAAACGGCAGTAGGTCTGTCGTAAGCGCGCGGTGGTTAGGCGGTTAGATCGAACGCGATGAATTTTGCATTCGAGTTGAACTGTCCTACCGGCCTATAGAACCGACAGATGTCCAGTCCCCACAGCTTACTTCGCGCGCGCCATCGACGTTCCCCGCCGTCGTCGGGGAATAATCGCGGCCCTCTTCCTCGTGAATCCCCCGCGCGAAATCCCCCCGGCGGAATATTCGGCCGCACGCGCGCCTCGACCGGGTCGGAACTCGCGAACTCCGCTCCGCTCGCGATGTTGCTCGTCGAAATTGCGCGGATATGTCTCAGAACGTATCGAAAAAGTCGGTAGGATTGACTCGGACGCCTGAAACCGGGAGAAATCCGTCGAAACGTGTCAACAGAGAACTCGGCTGGATTCACCCGACAACGAACGAGTCAAACCGAGGTTCCGGCCGGAGGAGAATTTCCGATTGCGAGAAGCGAATTTGACTCGTGAGAAAGCGGAAATTCCGTCCAGCATTTCCTCCAATCGATTGTTCGTCGCGCGTTCATCGCCGGATAAATGCCGTCACACTTTTCTGCATGCGCGCGGAAAAAAAAATCAGTCTTAACTTAAGACAGATATTTTCGTACTTAAGCGAGAACGTTGCGATATCCTCGGATATCCTTTTTAGTCTCGAATCAAGTTCGAGTAATACTTGCGTCAATTCAATCGAGTCAAGACTAAACGTTTTCGAAGAAGATTATAATGGTTTTCCTTATATATGAGAATATCCATTCTTGATTCAAGACTTATTTCTTTTCTGTGTGATGACTTTGGGACATCCGTGCTGTCTGGGACGTGCTTCTACGACGATACCTTCTTGAGCAAAGCTCGATAATACACGAAGAAAAAGCTCGGTTGAATTAACACGACCGGACGAACGAATCGGACGCGTCTCAGTTCGGGGAAACGGAATTTCTAATTATAAAAACCGAATACGGTTTAAACAAGAACGAGAAATTCCCGTTTTCCCCCGGTCGAAGCGTGTTCGTTCGTTGCCGATAGAATGAACATTTTCTCCCCGTGTACGATTTCCGGGGGAAGTTTCCGAAGGTCTCACTCCCGTCTCGAATTATCGCGACTGCGAGGGAATATTGAACTCTCGTGCGCGCCTTCGCTCACGACTCTCGTGTGCCGGCATGCGACTTTCATAAGCTTTATTTATTCATCCACGACGCTTATACATCCTTGACTACTACTGTTCAGCCTTTTTCTAACGATTACATGGATGACGGAAACGATGACAAACACGCATCGGACTTGATGTTGAACGCGGCCGGGAGGTACGCGTTAAATGCCACATCGGGAATATTTTGTTGCCGCGCGATTATGAGACGATCGTGTCGTACGAAGCCTGATGAGATGTCAAGGAGAGCCGGGAACTTGTTGTCGCGCGAATCCGAGGAACGTTGCTTCTTTTCAGCGGCCACGTGTTCGTCAGACGGCGCATCCCGCCGTAGTTTAGCCGCGCCTCGCTGTTTTCTTCGTTTCCGGTGGAGGATCGATGGAATCGCAGCGATCTGTAATAAATCGGTTACAATATTACTGGTAATGTCGATCGTCCTAATGCCTGTGGACTGAGAAAGAAAGAAAGAGAACGAGAGAGAGGGTGAGAAAGAGAGAGGGAGGGAGAGGGGAGGAGAAAGAGAAAACGTGTGTTCTTGCATAGATTGTATTCCTGCATTGAGAAAAAGAACGACCAATCTCATTGCATATCATAATAATTTTTGGCACTGGCCGTATCTTTGCGTCGTTTGAAGACGAGAAATAATAGCGTCAATGTATACAAGGTCAACAGCAGTCAACAATGTGAAATTATTATCAATAATACCACGGTAATATTTACTGTAAAAATAACTCTGATCCGACTATAATTACACTTCACGCGATTATCAGTAATAATTACTTAAAATTATTGCCTGCAATTGATATTTATTTGCAATTATAATTTTTGTTCGTGCAACCGGTATTTATATATAATATTTATGATTGGTATTCATAAGTTTAATTATTCTAATAAATATTTCATGCAATTGCAGCCGCAAATATTGAAAACGCTTCTCCTCGGCGGGCACATCGGCGCGGAGAAGGCAATCGTAAGGAATCGTTGAATATTGTAACAAACCTTTCGAATTGTTTCCGCTCTATCGCTCGTTCGATGAATGCACCGCGTGGCGTGCCATAAACGCGTGTCTTCAACGCGTCGAGTCACATCAATCTAAATCATACCGTGATGAGCGAATCGTGTCTTAAAGCGGCGCGAATTTCGCGCGTCGAAATATTTTGCACACTCTGTGACTATTTTAGTCTTTCCTTTCAGTTTCTCTGACTTTAGACTGAAAAAAAAAAGAAACGCTTCATCTGGTTCGTTCGTTGTTGCCGTTAGCGTTGCGACATCGTGATTTTAAGATTCCACTAATGATTCCAGTCGATTTCATTTTTTTTTCATGAAGATCGGGAGATTCCTCGGCACGTGCAATATTTCGTCGATGTTATTACATTGAAAGAAATCCCACGAAAATTATCGACCTCGGTTATTTCTTCTGGTCTTAAACCGAAAAAATTATAGCAACAGCAATATGCGTGTAAGACTATTATCACTGGTGCGCTATACGCTGAGAGACCAATTTGGCCGAATCAATTTGAAGACGAGAACAACCAGGCGCGTTTTGGTCGAAGGAAATACAATTTCTGATTATAGAAGCCAAATTTAGTTACGGTATGTACGTAAAATGTTTTTAAGAACATTTGGCTCTCTAAGCGGAAATTCTGGTTCCTTCTATCAAAACACGCCCGGTTGTTCATTTACAGATAGATTCGATCAAACTGGTTTCTCAGCGCAACGCTTAACACTTGCTAAGAAAATTGTTCTCTCGACTTGTAATTCTTACTTATGCGATTATGGTCAAAAATACGAAAAAATTTTTTTCTCACGAACATTAAAAGGCGCGAAAAGAAATCACTCGTAAAGTATCTCATGCGAGTTTAGGCATGTGGATCGGGTCCAATCGAGCGGCAGCAAGCGGAATCCCGTGCAGCACGATGCAACGTTGGACCCCAACGCAGCTGCTGGCCACTGCACAAGATTAGATATAACACTCTTGTGCGTGTGACAGCGACTATTATGGGGCTTCCATGACACATCACATCTCGGCGGCCGAAGAGCATCGCGAGGGGCGCGCGAAGGAAACCCCGAAACGAGAGAGTTGTTCTAATCGGACAGGTGAACATTCCAAACATCGTACATTCCGAGAAATCCCACGAAAATTATAGCGATTTTCGGCCCATCTTCTTCTGGTCTCAACTGAAAATATAGCAGTAACGATAATATGTATAATGTTATTTAATTATGTTATTTAATTATATTAAACAAATACGTGAAGGATGAACGACGAGAATTTTTGCGGAAGCAAAGTTCCACTCCGACTAGAATATGATTGTACGTTCGGAGAAGAATTTGTTAATTTCACTATAAATTGTAATAATTTTCAACCTCTCAATACCTCTTCGTATTGTTTTAACGTAAAAATAGCGGTATGCATATGAGATTATTATCGGCAACATTATTGTAGCGTTTACTACAGAAATGAATTTCCTGACTAGAATTACTTCACCGTTTTACTATAGTTACAAATATCACACACTTTCTTCTCAATATAATGTTGAACAAATGTCAAGGAATAATTTTACACTGTTGTATGAGAGAAGATAATTGAATAAACTAATAATTAATTTCTGCGCTGTATAAACTTTAATGTAAATACGTAGCCCACAGTCGCATTAAAATAAACATTTCAGCCCATTGTCATTTTTGCATTATTATTCTTCCTTGTCATTATTTTACTGCTACTCTACTCTAATTTTCTGATATCATTTCTTTCCTAGGAAATACACATATTTCAAGGACAATATTTTATTTTAATGTTTTAATTTTATTCGGACGACGGAACGCGCACACCTGACGCTTTTTGACGCCTCTTTTTTGAAAAGGTTATCATATACAGTAGATTGATGAATAGTTGCAATCTTTCCTTGATGAGATTCGCAACGCATCCTATATCCGATAGGAAAATGTATTTCCTGAGAGTAACTAAAAAACAAATTCTCCTATCGCATACAAGATGCGTTGCGAGACTCGTCGAGGAAGAATGTCGCGACCTTCAATCATCTGACTGTACGTGTGGACCGGATGAAGAGGAACAAGATATATTTCTTCATTGTAGCAGTCGGTGTTAAATGAATTAAACTTCCCGTAAAAGGATTTCCGCTATTTGACGTTGGAAACGATAGATAAAAAAATTACGGAATAGGCATGCAGCAAGTGTATTGATCACTCTTCCGACGGAATTGTCTGGGCCTTTTGTGCGCTACCGATAACTTATCTCTGTATTTATGTTTATTAACGCGGCGACTTTACGTGTTTGCACTTACGAAGATAAAGCAATAGCTACAGGTGAGTATCCACATCGACGAGGTAAGAGTAAAGACCGCCCTCAGCTTTACGGGACTCAACATGATATGAGAAATCTTGCTGTTTAATAACCTCCGGTCGGTAAAGTTTGTGTCGAATCAACGTGGACGATAAATGTCGAAATACATAGTTACATAGTTTTACAAAAATATCTAACATTCCTTAGTGTAGATCAGTACACATATTGATCAAACATCGAGCTAATAGTATCTTATAAGATCAATATTTATTATACCACAAAATCCAGATATTTATATCTGGTGGCCAAAAACAGCCGATAATGTCACCCTTCTTCAATTACCTCTTGGCTAAATTTACGATTTCTCAACGCGAACGAGTAATAAAAACTGTTTTTTCTGAGGGACTTTAAACTTCTTTATTATGTAATAATTATGTAAGAATTATATATACAAAATAACAATTATATTCCAGATTTTTATCATGGTAAAGACACTTTACGAATCCAACGTGTAAGCTGAGGGGAAAGAACGTCGCACAGGATTGCTGTAAAATTTCTTTTTATTCAATTTACCACATATCCTAACAACATATCGACTTATAATCAGTAGACGAAGAAGGAGAAATGATCACATTCATGAAAGAAACGCGCGATATCTACGAATAAATAAATAAACAGTTCGTGTGAATTCGAAAGTTTGCATGATTCTAATCTCATCTATTCCAGACGTAGGATAAACTTTGAGTTTTGAGATGAGAAAAAAGACAAATGTTCCCCGAATTACAGAAAAGAAAAACAAAAAAAACATACACAAGTGTCACGGCCATATTTTTCTCGTCTTCTCGACGTAACGTGTATCTCGTAAAATTCATACATGTACGAATAGTAAGAAGGCACTTTTAACAACCCCCGTCCGATTCCCGCGAACTGATCGTCCACGATGGGCGCGTAGCATCACAAGATATTCCTCAGTATCTCGCTCATGGCCGATCTCTTGTCGTCGAACAGCAAAAAGCACAGTATCACCTGCAGCCTCGTGATGGCCGGCTCGAAGTTCGGGTCGAGTTCGAGCGAGGATCTGTAAAAACTCGCAGCGGTCTCGAAGTCACCCTACGACAGACGGACGGAGCGCTTTTGCTTCATCTGAATGTAAATCTTGCGCATTGTACGTCGCGATATCCGACCGTGGATATCCGATTTCTCTCTCTCTCTCTCTCTCTCTCTCTCTCGATTTACCAGGGCGGCGTGAAGATTAGCGAGGACGTAGTGATTCACTATGAAGTCCGGACCGATGGAGAGGGCGATCTGGGCGACCTCGAGGGCCTCGTGGAAATAATTCTGCGAGCTGAGCAGAGACGCCAGGCTCAGGAGGAGTATGTCCTGCGTGTCCTTCGGGGTGTTCTCCAGGCCTTGCCAAACGCAGTCCAGCGCCTTGCGGCTGTCGCCCGCCACGCGCCAATAAAACGACGCGGCTATCGCCAAGGTCCAAGAGGCGTAATGCTGCAGCATCGAGACGATCGAGGGTCAATCGGGACACCAAGGTGAATCGTGAATACGATGACGGCACTCGGTAGGGTTAAGGTAAACCGTTTCCACCAACACCAACTAAACCTTCATCTTAGCTCAAATCTTTGTCCAAGGACAGTTTAAACTCAGGTTGAGGTACAATCGATGTTGGAAGGAACATTGAGGTGAACTAAGAGATTCCTGCCGATCAATTTGCTCTCGAATGTTACCTGCTTCATCTTATTAACACAAGTTACGAAATTGGAAATTGCTCTTGGCGATTCTTCTGATTTATTCGTCGAATAATTTCATCGGAATTTAAACGTCATTCTTGTTATTATAACGTTTCATGCCTGACAACCAGGAAACTTTTACCTTACCTTCCGCAACGCGAACGCGATTTTAGTCCCGAGCCCTTGCAGCGTATCGGTTTGCGTTCCGGTGATCATCATCAGCCACTCGGCCACGTCGAGCTCGGCTTTGCGCCGGAGCGATTGCGAGAATTGCACCACCTCGGTGATCCGACTCATCTCGGAACTACCTTTGTCGCAGGTCGGCTGTAAAGCCGGCACGTCGTCGCCCAACGACTCCAGCTCGTCCTCGATGCTGAAACCGAGAGAAACGTCGATCGAGGAATTGCCGTTAGCTTTCTTCACGCCCGAAACGAACTCTCTCATCGCGGTTCGCCGATCACATACGTCACGTTTCGCCGTATAAACTTGTGGAATACGAATAACGAGGCGGCCCAGTCCTCGTGTTTAAGCTCGTCGCACTCGTCCTTGCTCGGGTAATACGATTCTTTCTGATTATCGGACATTTTGCCGAACGGCCAGTCGGCATAGCTGTGCGGCGTGTCCTTCGGTAAGAATGTGTAGAAGTTGTTTGCGCGAGCCACTTCGTATTGATTGGTCAGTAAATTCATACGAAAGACCTGCGAACCAAACGGTAAGTGACTGGGTTGTTTCGGTCACGGTGAAAGCAATATTCCATTCCGGGAAAAGAAAAATTCGATTCCCGCGACTGGACCAGATGAAAACTCAGTGATATGAAATGAAAATTCCAGTTGCTCCGACGGAATCGTTTTTCCCGACTTGGAAGTGATTCAGAATCGTTCGCTTACGCTGTTCGGAACCTTGCCGGCGTCAACGCGCGGTTCGTGGAGTTCGGTAGCGCTGTTGGGGAGCAACAACGATTGTATCAGACCCTGGCGGGTGTTTTCCCTCTTGTATCGCGGCAGGTTGTCCGCCAACTCGAGCCTGCGCTCGCTCCAACAATTCGTCCCTACAATAATATCCTTCCACTATCGCTCGCACTAGATTCAGCAGTAACAAAACTCGAATGTCGAGATGTCTCGAGGAAAAAAAAAAAAGAGACCAAGCTCGGCCGATCTCGATTTCGAGAGAATGCCCGTTCGGAAACTTCGACGTTGCGTTTTTCGCGTTGAAACTAAATATACATAAACCGCGCGAAGATAAAGAAAAATTGCGAATGACGACACGACACGTTCGCACAAATTAGGTAAAGCAATAAAAAGAGACGCAAAGTAAGAGAGAGAGTAAGAACGATCTTTATTATTTGTACTATTTTATGTACAAAGAGAAATAAGCAACAAATAACAAGACAAGAATTACAACGTAAAGTGTATCAATTCGCCTCCCGGGCCGGAAATATCGAATACGTGCTGTTCAAGAGCGCGGTATTCAAACATAAACTCAAATTTACGTGTACGTAAAATTTCGCACATAAAAGTATAAATCTAAAATAGATTCACGTCTAGGTGTTTTTTTTTCTTCTTTTTTTGTTTCTTTTAAGGCACACACACGTGCGAAGATACGCACCTGTTACCTCCGGTTTCCGGCAGTGAGGGCGTTTACAGTTCTTGACTTGTCGTTGGCGCGTCGAAGGCGCGTCGCTCGCTTGCAAATTGTACTTAGTAAGTAATACGGTAGGTAGGCTCACAGAACGTTTGCGTAAATTAATCCCTCGTTTCTCACAGCCTGTGATTATGACAACACGGTTCTCGTTATTCATCACAATAATCTGCTCGTTTTTCTTTTTTATTTATTTTTTTTAAGAACACACAGCGTCGTCAACAGCGTGTACGGAACTAATCAACTGAAAAGAGAAGGGAAAAGAAAAGAAGGGTGAATTCTGTGCGAACGCAGCCGCGTGTGATGAAGGGAGAAACCGAGTCTTCGACCTTCGCGCGAGTTCCTTCGCAGGGCAGAAGCATGAATGGGTTGCAGCGATCGTGCAAATGAAGCATTGTGTTGAACAAGAAGAGAAATACCAATCCATACTTCCTTATTCCTCTACTTGTTCGTTTATCTTTCAATTTCTACCATCTACGTAATTCGACGAGAAACGACTGTACGTGTTTCACGAGAATCCGCGTAAATACACGTAACGGGAACTCAACAGAAAATAACACAAAAACACGCGTTTCACATCTCTACTGCACTTTTGTGATACACAGAAGATCATAAGATCGGGCCGGACAACACGAATGTCTGAGATACGCCGTGAAGATGTTTAAAAGACTTCTTTAGAAAGAAAAAGGCACTCGACATTCCCGTTGACCGAAGATCGTGCGGAGTGCGTCGATTGATTTCGAAGAAGAAAATGCGAGAATATGTTGATCATTATTACGTCTACGGCACATACCTGCGTGATCGCCGGTGATAACATCAAATTTCTCACGGCAGGCTAACGTTTTCAACATCATTAGCGCTTTACCGTCGTACAGGTGCAAATCCACTCTCAACGCTTGCTTTAAGTAATGCATTGCGCCCGTGTGATTTCCTTTTACATTCAATAATATACCAAACAAAAGATTAGTCATTGGCTGAAATATATTATGACAAAATGACTCTTCCTATCGGTACGTAGCGACAAACGAGGTGGTCCCGATGCGGCGGAAATACGCGAGCGGTTACTCTATTGCGATGCGAGCTTCGCTCGCGCTCATACACACCTACCTCCGCGACATTGACGCGCAAGGCTTCCCTCGTGATCCGCAAAGCGTCATCGATCGAGCCCACTTTGTGGTGTATCGAGGCGATGCTGACTAGAGGCACGTCCCTGAATTCCTCGGGGACTCCGTCCAACGCCAATTGGAGGCAATCCAAGGCGAAACGAGGCTTCCCCACAGTCCGCCAATGCAAAGACGCGAGCACAGACAACACCCAGGGGGCTATTTTCTGTTTTGATTCACACACGCGCACAGTCAGTATCTTCCCGAGCGTAAGGTAGCGCAAGGGCTGTTTTCGGTATAATAAATAAGAAGAAATCGCACCGCCTCGATCGCCGTCAAGATCCTCTGGCCGATCTCCGCGGAATCCGCACTTTGTACCAGACTGTGTAGGAACGGATTGAGAGACGCGTCCGGCGTGTGCTGCCGCGCCGTCGCGTCCAGCAACGCGCGCGTCATGTATCTCTCGTCGAACGACCCGGGCGCCTGGCACAACGGCGGATGCCACGGCAGCGGGTGCTTCTTCCCCGGTTCTATATCGATCAATTCGTTTACGAACAAATGTATTCTAATGACACACAGAAAAATCGACTTCGTTAGGTTACGCACGAGGGAACACACGCTCGGAGATATTAGCGCTGTCAATCTTGGACTATCCGGCTCGACCGGGATGTTTTTATAACCCCGGGTCTTCGGGGTTATCCGGATACCCTGAATAAATCATTCGATTCATTTCGGACGCTACAAATAACTGATTTTCCTAACGGTGCATCGGACGGACGGAATATAGAGGGAAAATCAATGCATATACTCGTCTAAGTACGGGTAGCCAGCTATCCGAAATACCGACAGCACTAATAGGAATGTCGCACGCTTGGTTTCAATGCAGTCTGAACTCGTTTCCTGATTCGGAATACAGCCGATGGTCCGATGAGGCCCGTCCGCTCATCTGCCGGGAAATCGCTCCGAAACAAGTTCTCCTCCACCGTGTTGAAAACAAGCGCACGCGTTTTGCGATCAATACTTACGCATAGCCTTTGTTCTCGGGAGACAGATATACGGGCAAATATTGCTTTCCATCCCCGAACATTAGCATAGAGCCGTCGCAATCGGATATCCTCGGCCAATGATCGGCCTCGAAATCCTCGTTTCCTTTCTTAATTTCCACATTGTGGTACTTGGGGCTCTTGGTCGGTGCCGCGAACGCATGTGTATGTTCCACATTCAGCTCCATCAACATGTCTGTGAAGCAAACGCAGGGTTCGAAGTGAGGCCTCTCACCGGTCGCAGCGTGCGAAAGTAAATACAGCTCAGGCTCAGAGCTGGGAAGTGAAGGGTTGCTGTTCGTAACGAGTTTCTACAATGAGTAACTAGCAAAGGCAACAAGTTACATCGAAAGAGCAAGACCTGATCCACAATAAGTGTGCGATAAGCCTTTGGCTGTTCGCTCTGAGCACTAAGTCGCAACGTAATATCTAGCAAGAAGCGTTCCCAGCGCTACCAGACGGTCGCGATTCCCGAGCGTTCTGGCAACGCAGGAGAGAAAGAGAAAGGCCTCTCGTCTCTCCCAACCTTGCTCTTAAGCCTGTTACCAAACTACCTTGTGCGATATGATTGCGTTCTTTCACCGGTTGCTGCAGATTCTTCAGTATATGGAGACTTAGATGCACATGCTGCAGCATATTCTCGGCCACCTTCTTCCTGTCTCCCAGATCCATGTAAGACAGAATGACGTTGTCGCCGAGATGGTGGTTAATGGACTTCTCGATCGGATTAACAGCGAGGAGGTCCAGATTCTGCTCGCGCGCGAAGGCGAGCTTGATCTCTCTCGTGGTGGACTTGACGTTCTGTTCCCAGAGCATGTGCTCGTACAGCTTCAGCCACTCCTCCTTCCAGTCGTGATACGAGTGTATCTCCGACAGCACATCTCGCAGACGCCTGTGACGATAAACACTGCGCGTTCGTCGATTTGCCCTTTTCTGAATGACCAGACCCGGCCGGTATTCGCTCACTGATCGGACTTACTGCATCGGAAACTTACAGCAGCGTCGTCTCCAGCAAACGATGGCACAGTATGGCGTACTTCATCTGCCTGGCCTCCGCAGTCTCGGGCGCCAGTTTCAAGCAATTGTCGTAGCACGCCGCGGACCGGTCGAAGTCGCCGAGAGACGTGTAAATGTGGCCCAACGCCAAGTGGTGGTAACTCTCCAACGGATTGTAGTCGATCGCCGTGTGCAAAACGATTGCGGCCTCGCCGGAGTACCTCGCGGCATGAAAAATGCCGGCGGTGGTCAGCAGTGGGATATCACGGTATTGCCTGGACCACAAGCACAATGTTCTCGTTTTAGAAGAGAGGTAAACTACGAGCTGAGGCACCTCCATCCGACATCTCCCTTCGCGATGCATCGACTGCCAAATTTATTTCATACTTCTGTCGCGCGAAAAGAAGTTCTCTGTGCGAGCCAACTCAGGATCGCTTCCCTTTCTTTGCGGGAATAAATTTCTCTTTTAACGCGAGTCTCTCGCCGAGCAATTAATTACTTATTAATTTACCTTTTTATTGTCTTATTAATTACTTTCGTTTATTATGCCAATAAATTAACTGGCATATCGAAATAACACGAAATTCCTTAAATGGCGTGTACGTGGCAGTCAACGTGTTAACGAGTTTCTTTGCAATTACTTTGGGGCACGCTCGATCGCCCTGCGACTGCATTCTAAAGCGTTGTAAGCGTTCCCTTTGATCCGCCAATAAAGTGACGCCAGATTCAAGTAGATCCAGGACGTCCTGTTGCGCGACAGACTGTGAGCAAGCTGATCGCCAAATTGGTAGAGATCAGTATTCGGCGGCAGGTACTTCATCAGGCTGGGCTCTTCGCGCTGAGTAAGATTCTGTCGATTCTGCATCGCCTGAATACAAGAAGCAGAGCTTGCAAGTGCGCCTTCATTTTCATTCTTATCATATCATATTTGTGTATATATAAATATGATTGCACACATCATCTTATCATATCCATTACGATCTTACTTCTACGCCATATTTCTATTTCACTCTTTTAATGAAAGAGAGATAATGTACTACTCACCTTAAGATGGTCAAATGTGAATACGCTAAACTCCAGTGGAAATGTCTTCTCACAATTTGGCTCGGTTTGTTTACCATTGGCCCCTTTATTGTACAACATATAATCCTTTTTGCTGCAACAAAGTTTGATCGACGCACAATATATGACTGCTTAACGTATCGCTGAATTTACATAAATGTGACATCTTGTTATACAAGGAAGCATTTACCTTATTCCATCTCTGTGCTTGAGGTCGATCATTATGCTAGCATGTACATCGATATCGGCTAGTGACTTGTCCCATAAAAAACAATCCAAATTTGCACTTTCTGTATCAGCCACGCCTAAATCTGCGAATTGATTGTCAATGGATACCTCTTTCCGCGAAATTCTCTTGTATATGGCATTGGCCGTTTCCCTGCGTTTCTCCTGTTCCAAAAATGCCAGGAGATCGTAGGGTCGACGCATATCAAAGACACTGTCATGCTGAAATACAAACATAAGATCACAATAGAGATATAATAAAATCACATAAGATGATATAATCATATATATGTGATAGAAATAAAAATGCAAATAAATACAACAACAAGAGAATCAAGGATAAGCTATAATTATATTATATTGTTGAATCATCTCAAATAATAATTTAATATTTACCTTCAGTCACAGAATACTAATATATATGTCTACTAACATGTGTATTTACTAATTTACTAATAAATATGTAAAAATATACTGATACATGTATCGAAGACATTGTTATGATGAGAGGTAATTACCGAAATAAAAATAGAAAAGAATGCAACAAAAAAAAATCGAAATAAGAATCAATTACAATACAATCGTACAACTCTCTTTGAGTCATCCAAAGATAATGAATCTTTCTCTCTTAATCTCTCTTTGAGTCATCCAAAGATAATTTATCCTTTAACTTCAACCACACAATATAGAACACTAATATACATAAGAACGATGTGTTAACGTGACTCGTGTAATCTGTTCTCCTTCAGGAGACAAGTAAAAGAAACATCGCGTTCCCCTGAGCTTCCGAAAATTCTCCTAACTGCAGAGTGACGATGTGTATTTTCACATGTCACTGTTGATTCGGCATTTGTCGACGGCGAATTCTCGTGTTTTGAGGTTAAAATACAGAGCAGTCTGAGAGAGAAAGATAGAGAGAGGAGGAATACCTGCGGCTGAATTTTCCCATTTTCAGTGACGATCCAGTGTTTAGTCGCCGAGATTTCGAGTATCAGTGCGAACACCGCGACGATTCTGCGAGACACGCGGTTTCCTAGCATCTTTCGCGATATAACCCCATACGCGATATTATTCGGGCTTCACCGATTTTGCGTCTTCTTCACCGAAGGAAACGCGACGGCGTGGAGCATCGCTGCGAAAGCACGAGCCGTTTTTTTTTTTCACTCGGACGTGTCGCGCGAAGTTCGCTGGAAACGCGCACGAAAACACTTATTGTGTCACCTATTTCCCTTCGGGGTGATTTGGAACGACTCGAGACGCGACGTCACTGTAACCTTAGAGAGAGAGAGAGAGAGAGAGAGGGAAAAACGACGGTCGAACACGAGTCGACAACCACGAGAGCCAATCATCGTAGCCAAATTTCTTCTTGTGCTTGACATAACATGTAGAACAGACCAGTCTGATGGTACACTTATATTTATTATTAATATTGATACGCATCGAGAAAAATTACGAGATCAATTCTGGAGAGATTTTTAAATACAAAACGATTTCTCAATCGGAACGTCGTGTCTTAAAACATGGCTACATCGGACGCGAGTAGGTTTCGATTTGAAAGAATAAATACTTTATCACGCAATATTCGTGTAATTTCTTTTAAAAGTACTTATCTTTTAATTATTTATTCTTGTAGCCGAGCCGACTTACAGAGTTATTTGCTCGGCAAAATTACCCGAGGATATCTTTTGAGCGTTTTTGCGCCGTTCGTCTAGGCTCGTGTCATCACGTGTCGCGAAATGGACGCTTTATTGACTATCTTCCAAGATAAGTTAAATGAACGCAACTTCAGGGTTGTACGTGGCGAACAGCTGTCCCAGTTTTTCGAATAAAATTTTGGCTCTCTTCGTCTCTTGTTTGTGCGTATAAGACTCGAAATTTGGTTCAATATAGCATCTAATTCTCAATTCGCTTGAATAAGTCGCAAGTGACTTGTTGAAATCTTTCGGTTAAGAATTTCCCTTTGTTGTGTCACAGATGGATAAACCGTACAGAAATCCGACGAAACGAAAAGACGAAGCAGCCTCGAAGAGACGCGTGTTTACACACCGATTCGCAGTGATCGTCGTCCAACAATCCAACGACCTGTTTGAACGTTTCGTACAAAAGAAAAAACAGTAAATACTACCGTGCTTATCGTATTACGTATGTCGTTTCCCGCGGAATGTTATTGCCGAAAATTCACTTACACAAATAGCGATTATCAATATTAATGTTGTCTAAATTTTGCAAGTTAAATTCCCACGTCAGATTGCCGATCCGACAGGATTTTTATTTAATTCGGCCGATATTCTGACTAATTCTACCGATAAAAATACTTCTAAGAATGGCTCAGAGGCTATCTGATTGGCCGAGAATCCATATTTAGGGCACTTTTATCGATAAAAGTAAGCTCAAAGTGTGGACCTTTGATTCGATTGCGATTTATATCACAAAACTTGCACAACCCTGAGTTCTCTTTTCGGTGTGTGCTACGGGCTTTCAGTACCGCCGGTACATTTCGCAACACGCCCATTATCGCATTGATCGTTTTCAAAGAGTTTGCAGCTGCAGATCGTTCCGAAATATCGTGAACAACCGATATTAGGAGGCGTTGCGAAGCATTACGATAACTCATTGTTATCTGCTAAACGATACGTCGCAAACACATGCGTCGTAACATACTTTTGCACGTCGCAAAAATCCACGTCAAGTGAACTCGCCTCGGACAAAATCTTGAAGTTTAGGACCTCGGCAGAATGGCCCGTAATTAAAAAAAAAAACATTCTGTGCTCCAAATCTTGGTCGAAATAATCATATTTTTAAATTACACCGCGATTTATATCACCGGTCACGAACGGAACAGCTTTTCTCATTTAAGTATCCGGATACGAGATGTTTCATTGCGCGTTATTAAGACAAGGACTCAAAGCTACATGAAAATTAATACCTCTACATTATGATTTTAACATTTTCATATCTCATTCCCGATTCCCTGCATTTCATTCCTCCCTCCCCCTTATTTCCTTTCATCATCTCTGAGCCCGCCATCGAGCGTACGATCCTTCCGGGCGAGTCGGCGCACCGAGAGCGATCAATCACTCATCCATCGATCGAACGTCGACCGATCGTTCGGATCCACCAATCGGATCCTTCCTCGCGCTGGCTTCCGCTCCTGCGGGCCTTCCTTCAGCCCGGCGCTTTTTTCCCTGGTCAAGGCCGCAGGCTTTTCCTGCCGACCGGGGGGACCTCGCGCTTGCGTGCAGTCTCTCGCGCCGACTATCCGTCGCGCGTTATACGTCGGCTCGCAGAATGTTTTGAAAGCTCGTGCGCGACAGACTCTCGCGGTGACACCGTGCTTCGCGTGTTTTCCTCGCGGAAGAAACGAACGGACGGGGTGATCGGGCCCGGCAATCGATCGGCCGTCGACGCGCAGTGATACTCGCTCGTACCTCCAGAGCTGTTTTTCCTTCTTTCTTTCACCCTCACACACATATACATATATACGCATAACTCCGTTTCGTTGATATAACCATGAGCGTGCGGCAGAACTTCCATAAGGAGTGCGAGGAGGCGCTAAACCAGCAAATCAATCTGGAATTATACGCCAGCTACGTCTATCTGTCTATGGTCAGTCGGCGTATCGATCAGACTCGCTGCTATTTTTAACCCTTCGTCTGCACCCCGCAACCTCTCTCGCACCTGTGCACTCCTCACCCCCGATTGCCGTTTCGTAACGTATAATCCTTGTGGGACCTGAGCAGCTTACTTGGAACAATAACATGTGACCCTTTCTGTGTCTCTCTCTCTCTCTCTCTCTCTATCTTTCTCTCTCTCTCTCTCTCTTTCTCTCTATTTTCTCGACACCGCTCCTCTCAGCCTTCGCGGCCCGCGTTGCTCGTCCTGCGTTGTTGCCATCAGAGCGATTGGAGCGAACGGGGACACCTTCGCTCTTGCGACATCGGCGCGGAGCGTGAAGCCTCGCGAAAGTCACTGCAACTTCGGCGGATGCTGGGTTGATCGAGTTATTATGTCGAGAAATGAGTTTCCTCCTTTGCTTGTTATGACGTAATCGAGATTTTCCGCCTGGACCCTTTTTCATCCGGTCCTGACCGAGTAAACAGCCTTCGATAAGCTCGTCACGATGATCACGCGAATTTTCCGAAAACGGAGAAGAAATCCTTCACCCGGAGCGTCGAAACACGTTATTATCCCTTTACTCTCTCATTTCCCTTCCTTTCTCTCCCTCTCTCTCTCTCTCTCTCTCTCTTTCATTGTCAATGCATCGTCCGCATGCGTCTTGTTGCAGGCGTACTACTTCGATAGGAGCGACGTCGCTCTGCCGGGCCTCTTCAAGTACTTCAAGAAGGCGTCGGACGAGGAGCGCGAGCATGCCATGAAATTTCTGACTTATCAGAACAAGCGGGGCGGCGATATCGCCCTGCCGATGATCAAAGAGCCGCCGACGGACTGGCAAAGCGCGCAGAATGCGATGATGGAGGCCCTGAAGCTGGAGAAGCTGGTGAACGAGGTGCGTACGCGGCGCCATTGTGCGCGTAATCGATTCCGCTGAGGAGCGGAATAAACGAGAGAGAGAGAGAGAGGCAAAATTATATATCGCCAACTCACACGTTCGAGGCGAAAAATTCGTGCGGTGAAATGACGTTCCACTTGCGCGACACCGCTCGGAACAGTCGATTGTAATGTCATTTTTCGTTCGCTTGTTTAACGCGCGGTATTCGCGCATATCCGAGCTCGCGTTAAATGCCTTTCGAGGTCGCCGTCTCGTCTCACAGCGCTAATTGAATTATCACAACATACGTAACTCGCTAACGGAGCACGCTCGCTGAGGTACTACAACTTTAAACGGTGTTCTACCAATCGGGGGTGTAACTCAGTGGTAGAGTGTCCGCTTCGCATGCGGAAAGTCCTGGGTTCAAATCCCAGCTCCTCCAGCCGATCTTTTTTTTTTTCCTCGAACGTCGCACACACTCGCGCACGTATACATTGGATAGAAATATCTTATTAAAATTATTATGTAATCGGTGCAAAATGAAGTGAAAATTATTGAAAAATTGAAACTGAGTACACTTCAAAATGAATCATAATTTCTTTTATGAAACTTAATGTAATACTGTGAAATATAAGGAAAGTTAAATTTTTGCTGTCGAGAAGTAATAACGAATTTTTGGAAATATTGAATATCGTGAAATTTACTGAATTTAGCTGACAAGTAAATTTTTACTGAAATATTGATGGAATAATAATGAAATTGGGGCAATTGAGAGAGAGAGAGAGAGAAAACTTCAAACACATTTCAGTAAAATTTCATTATATTTTCAGTCATATATTTCTATCATGGTACTCTCACATCTCGCACACACACATACACACATACACACGTTCAGTTTTGCACGATCTGACTCCCCAGGTGGAACTTTTCCATATATAATTATATATTTTTTATATATGAACATATTCTATATATAATTATATATGAGGAATTTTTGCCATAGATCGTCTCATGCCAAAAAAAAAAAAAAAAAACCAACGCGAATTCATTCCGTTTTCTGGTTCTCGCAGAATCTGCTGCAGCTGCACGGGATCGCTTCGACGCACAACGATCCCAACTTCATGGACTACCTGGAGACTGAATTCCTGCAGGAGCAAGTGGACTCGATAAAAGAGATCGCCGACCACGTGACGAATCTGGTGAGAGTCGGGGAAGGCCTCGGGGTCCACATCTTCGACAAGGAGCTGCAAGATCAAGACTGATCGAGTAAAGTCAGCCGAATCGAAGTTGTATTTTAGGCCAATATCGTGGAATCGCGCCGTACTATTTATATCGCATCAACGAAGCGCCGTACGCGATAAATAGATAAGGGAAGAAGCAGATGTCTAGGCATGTTGTTCTTTGTGAGGTGTATCCAAGATCCCTCGAAGGCAACGTCGTAGCCAATTCAATTCAATTTCTCGTATCAAAGTGACTTTATCGTGCAATTAATGATGTTTAACGGCTAACTTTTTCAAAGGTACACGTATATCGTATTCCTATAGTACATCGAGAAAGAAATGTTTGCTATTACTATAATCGTACATTGTGATGAAGAATTTTAATCGGGATAGCCATTTTTGTATATAATGAGCGTTACTATAGTATTTGTTATTAATCATAATTACTAATATTATATGCACATTGCTATTACTACTTTTTTGTTAAAACGGCGAGAAGATTTTGTTGGTGCCGAAAATAATTGTAATTTTAGCGATATATTAACCGTCCTCCTTTTCTTTCAGTGTATCTGTGCGAAATATCGTGTAACTTGCACGTCGTTGTATCGTTCGAAATCGAATAATAACAATTGAAAACATTAATTACAATCGCAACACGACGGTCTCCTTCAATCCCGAATAATAAAACGTTATATAGTCAATATATTAAGCGATAACATTACGTTCAAAAAATTACAGCCGAATACAAAAGTAAAAAAATAGACGTTCAGCTGTGCGAAAGAGGGAAAAAGAGAGAAAGAGAGAGAGAGGTAAGGTGCAGAAAGTGCAGCTGTCCGCACTCACAGCTCCTTTATCCACGGCATGACCACCACGTTGCAACCTTTGTAGCGCAGTAGGAGTCGCTTCCTACCGTCGGTCAACGTCATCGAAGTCGTGCGTGTTCTGCGATTTGGCATGAGCATGGTGGTAAACATCGGCAGCCTGGGGATCACCGTTGTACGATGAGACGTGGCCCTATGTCGGTGGCTTCGTAATTATCCTCGACGTATTATTCGTTCGCGCAACAAGATGTATTTGTCGCATGTCATCGTGGGCACGTTGCTCTGTGTGTTTTCGTTCGTTCACGGGGTTAGTATCTCTCTCTCTCTTTGTCCCCCTTACGATTTAATTCTCGTTGATCGTCGGATCGTGTCTTCCGTCGATCGTTGAGATTATCCCGACGGTCACTCGCATTCGCGGAAAATCACGTTGCAGAGCGAGCTCGACTACGACGGCTGGCTGCAGTTGAGGTTATGGCACGCGTTCAACGACGAACCGGTGGCCGTGTTCACGGAGCGCGGCAACGTCACGGTGTCCAGCGTGCGTAGCGGCATGTCCGTCGTCGGGCAGAACGGCTTGCTGCCGCTCGAGATAAACGCGCTGAAGACTCTCGCCAAGAGCGACGGCAAGTACAGACTGAAGGCATTGGCGCGTACCTCCTCCGGCAGCGAGATCACCTTCCTCACCTCGGTGCCAGCGGTAATGCACGTCGGACAGACGCGGGGGAAATCATTCGGAGGGACGGCAAATTTCTCTCACGCTCTTGTGGCGAAATACATACACAGGGTGCCGTGCAATGTTTCCGGATAGTTCACTCCCGACGTTGTCTCACAAAGAGAAAAGTTCGAACACGAATCAATTCCCAAAATACCGAACGATATTCGAGGAGCGGCCTGTATTCCTGTATTGGTTCCCCAGGCCGTGAAACTTGCCGTCGCTCTGAATGACTTTCCTCCGTGAACTTCCAAGAACCGACAGCTTCCGGCCAAAGATCGGATGGTTCTCGGATGTCTGTCTCGTTTAGTAATACATCACGTCTCATGTAACATATTCCGATGTACTGATTACGCCGATACCGATTTATAGTGCTACCTGCTTGGCTCCGACCTGGAGGATGTCGTGACGATATGGCTGGACAGCGCAGCGGAGCCAGTGGCTGTGAGCATATCATCCTCGGGCCCTTGTATATTCGATAATCCTTTCACAAATATGTGGACCACCAACGTCGTGGTGAAATACCCGGACGGCGGTCCGATCCCGGACACGGCTACGTACATTCAGAAGCTCGAACGAGAACGGGAGGCCAGAGAGAGAGGGGAGACCAAAGATAATCGTTCGTTCCTCGCGAAATATGTGAGCGCCTTTCCGTCGATCTATTTATCTTATTCATTACACAGCATATCCATCGAGTGATGGTCGATTCAAATAAGTTCCACTCAATTGGCAGCCACACCACGGAATGTATCGGCAGGATAAAATGGCGTTTTCTCTGTTTTCCAGTGGATGTACATTGTACCGGCGTTGATCTTTCTACTCCTGTCATCCGCGACGAACCCGGAAGCCGCCGCAGGGGCAAGTGCACAAAGACAATGATTTGCTAAACAGAGATAATTTTCATTGTACCTGCATGTGCATTGTGTCCCAGTGTCGAAGGGTGATCTTACGGAGAAGTTGTCCAAATTTATAGTATAATTTCATAATCAGATATATAGCGATATATGATATAATATAATATTATTAATAATACAATTATATTGCTATGATAATTACACTTCTATGATAAAAGAATAAACTGAATAAAATAGTTTAAGATAATCGTTTGGGTGACACCGCACTTTTTCTTTTTTTTCCGACGCAAGCCACGTCCACTTTTCGCACCGGTGGAAACTAGACATTTTCTTCGAGGATTCGTGACATTTCTTTCATTTATTTGAGAGAACCGTTCGCTCCGACGTTGAGGCCGCGTCGTTCGTTGTATCTCTATATGCGACGGTAACACGTGTATAGCGTTGTAGCTGTGGAAAATCAATAGTCCATCACCGTGCCAATGGTAGAGGCACAACATTAGCGGGATATCGTGGCAACCTGACGTTCGGGAATGGCAGAGTTCTCGTTGAACATCCAGAAACACGTGAAAGCGGGCCTCGTCGTGAGTGGGAAATTCGACGGGTCGCACGCGTGCCTCGCGGCCGCCACGCCCGGCGGCACCATTTTGGTGCACAGCCCGCACAGGCAGCCGCAGAACGTCAACTTCACCGATGACAAACAGCCCAACAAGAGATTATCGTGGAGCGGGGAACTGGCGGAGCTTCAAATCGGCACCGAGGTCCGGATCTGTCAGAACCGAAGTTCCGTTAATCGCGAAAGGTGTTCACGCAGACCGGCATTGCAGTGCTAACACGCGAAGTTCAACTCTTCTAGAATGTACAATGCACTTCCTTCCTTATGGCAAGCTCTGCAACACAAGCTTCAGTTTATAAGATTAAAAAATCAGCGATATGAAGGTGGTATCGAGTATAAAGTGTAGAAACATGAGGTGTGGATTAAGCTTTGAAGTGTAATTTGTTCTGTTGCTGTTTACTCTTACCCTCACTAATTTATACTTGAGCTGTGGGGTGTATAAATTGTATTTCCCCATGCGCGCTACTTGAGTAAAATATTTCATTTATTATGTCATTGAGCAAAAAAAGAATAGAAGCTCTATCTGTAAACTTTTAAATGCGTTTCTCGTTTCGGGATATTTATGGATTATACTCACGGGTGTTCCGGATATAAAGCTATTATGCCGGTCTGTGCACATCGAAAGCAGTTGATGTCGTCTGCAAGTTGGTTTCACCAAACCGACGTATTTTCCTCCTGTATTTGTCATCCGCAAGAACCCGGATTTAGGTGAAGTCTCTGTGCACCGGTCGCCTCGGGGAAGACGAGAGGGAGATTCTCCTGGTCGGGACCATTACTCACGTACTCGCTTACCACGTCGAGGACAACGCCGATGTCTTTTACAAAGAGGTACTGGCCGTACGTCTGAGGGAATACGCGGCTTCTGACGATTCCAATGATTACTTCAGATGTCGGACGGCGCTAATTGCATGATCGTCGCGAAAGTCGGCTGGTTGCCGCATCAGGTTGTCGTGGTGGGCGGCAATTGTTCGGTGACCGTCCTGGACGCTCGGGGCACGGAAATATTTTGGATGGTGATGGGCGGCATCGTCACCTCGCTGGCGGTGTACGATTTCGACGGGGACGGAGAGAACGAGGTGAATGTTGCACGGCACACCCTGCCGCGCGTGTGGGAGAGAAATCGGTCGGTTCCTGCGATCGGACAGGAATCGGATGGAAACTCGGCGACGATAAGTGTTATCCCGATCATTGAGGACACTCGATCGGGACAGCCGAGAGCGATTGACCGAGTGACGATTTCGTACAAGGATATATTTTGATCCCTGTAAAACCGAGTCTCTCTCGTCCGCTTCTCGGGCGACGGAAACTTCGATCACACTGGCGGAGCTGTTTCTTCCGCGTGCTTCTCTCGCGGGGTGTCTGCCTGCTGATTGATTTAACTTTCTCAGTTACTGACCGGCACGACGGATTACGAAATCAGAGTGCAGAAGGAGGATGTGATGCTTTGGGAGACCAAGGAAACGGCGGCGATCGTCGCTCTGACCGATCTGCCGAACAGGCAGTTCGCTTACGCGGTTGACAACGGCACCATCGGCGTCTACGAAGCGGGACAAAGACTGTGGCGAGTCAAGGTAGAACCTCAATCGTCTCAATCACGCGTGTAAACTTTCACTCGAAATCACATTTTGCACCGATATCAATCTTATCGCTCTGTTACTTCCTCCGCTTGATATCTCTTCAGTTCTTCCACACAATCTTTCCACAGTCCCTTCCGATCCCTCTTTCATCCCGAAGTTGTAAATACCGACGTCACTTGAGACGATAGCAATCACACTTCTTCAATCTGTCTCGCAGTCGAAGCACAAGGTCGCCTCCATTGGGACTTTCGACGTAAACGGCGACGGCGTGCCAGAGCTGATCACCGGCTGGAGTACCGGGAAAGTGGATGCAAGGACGTACAACACCGGCGAAGTGATATTTAAGATTCAGTTGTCCTCCGGTGTGGCGGGTATAGTGGAAGCCGATTATCGGAGGACCGGCAAACCCGACTTGGTGGTAGCTTCTGTTAACGGTGAAGGTAACCTATTCAGTAACAATCCTGGAAATTAGTTAGTTGTCAGTTGACTATGAGCGACTCGGCTGTCACTCTGCTTTTCGAGATTGGGATTTGACGAATTTCCGCCGACGTACTCGTTGCCTCTTACTCGTCGTCTTCCAGTACGCGGATACAGTGCTGGCTCCGCGACGCAGGCTCCAGAGCCTGGTGAGATAGTGCGCGAATTGCTGGCGAAGAAGCAGGCGCTCCAAATGGAACTGCGCCAGAGATCGGCGGCGGGCTCCAGTTTGTACCACGGGTCCAGATTGGCGATCAGCTTGCTGACGAAGAGAGGAGCGGCTCGCGTTGCATTGGCCGCCGGACCGGGACTTTTGGTAACTCTTTACGCTTACGTAACTTCAACTCTCGCCGAAATGATGGAAGTTAATCGACTATTTGAAGCCGAAGTCGCGAGATTTCGCGAGTGCCTGAGATATGACACTTTCATCCAGGTTCATTGCGCCATAGTGTTCGCCGAGGGTGTCTTCGAGGGTGAAACCCTGGTGACGCATCCCACCCACCCTCAGGGCGAACTGGAGATCGCGCTCTACCCGGCTAAAAACGATCCTGTGGATATCCACGTGAAGGTGTACGTGGGACCCTACGGCGCCGATTTGATGCAGGTATACCCGGCCTTGATTTTGCAATCAATATTCGTGTAACTTCCGACATTCCTTGTTCTTTGTTGCGATCGTCAGGCTTGAAGAAGACCTTCGATCCCTCCTATTTCCACCGTCCAAGTCCGGATCCGCGACAGGCGTGACAAGGCCTTCAGTTTTTCCCTGTAAACTAAACTATCGCGCTGCATCTTTCGATCAATACAAATCGATTCTTTCATTCTTTTTCTTCATTCTGCAACGTCTCAGATTTCTGACCGTCCGACAGGTGTTCGAGGTGACGCGGCAATTGCCGAGATTCTGCATGTACGAGCTGGTGCCGAGGCCGCAACAGATCCCGGAGGGATTGTTGAGTAACGGCGTCGTGGCGGACGTGAGTAAAACGCGTCTCGAGTTTCAGCTCGGCCGTAGCCGAGGAGGGAAAGCCGGACACGTGACGTGCGAACACGTGCACAGGTCGCCGAGAGGCCGCAGCGTATCGCCATCTGGCTGAACCAGAGTCTCATCTTGGGCGAAGAGCTGGAGGTCGCGGAGAGCGGCCCGAAGGCCGGCTGCATCGAGGTGTGGCTGCGCGGCATGCGGGACGACAAAGTGCACTGCTTCAAGTCGAACGCCAGCGGGAAGGTGACCATCCAGACGGACGACCCGACCCTCGCCGGCGACGTCATTCAGTCTCTCGCCATGTACCTCGGAGTTAGGGAACTGAACTCGGAGGCGACGTTCCCGGCGGAGGAAAGCAGGATGCTGGACGCGCTGGAACGTGTCAAGGGTATGCTAAGGGTTCTTCCTGCTGGTGTCAGTTATAATATTTCAGTTATACAGTCGTATTGTAACTGACCGGGTGTGTCTCAGGTTTAAGAGAGGTCGACGCGCGACTTCAAGCGGAAGCCGCGGGCGGCGCGGCACTCCTGAAGAGTATCGTGATTCGCTTGGAGGACGCGAGGATCCTCGAAAACGTGGACGACATGCGGAGGAGACTGACGCAGTTGAAGAACATCAACGGCGATCTGATCCGCGAACACGAGATTCGGCTGAACAGCCATCGGGAACTGGCGGCCAGCTTGAAGGAACTGAATGTCGGTGTGCAGCGCGCAGCCAGACTCCGAGGTAGATCCCAAGGATTTGTGTTTCAGGTCACAGCTTATGCGATATGCTTGCGGATATACGAAATTGCAGCAAGAACATTTCATCGAATGCGGTATTTTCTGTGTATATCCTGAAAGATCGTAACATTTTCGACTCGGAGAGGACTTCCGAATCAACGATGTCGCATAGGGCTGATATTGTTCTGTTCTTATAGTCGGGAAAGCCGCTTCCAACACGGTGGCACGTTGCAGAGCGGCGATACAGGACGAAAACCCGAAGGCCTTGGCGCTGGCGATAAGACACGGATAACTTCCGTACGAGAGATTCATCGTCCGTTTTCTCCTCTTCACCTATTTCCTCGATGGAAATTCAGTTCGCACCGCAGTGCGTCGCGACGTTATCGTGGAAGGGACACCGCGACTCAATCGAAGAATACGCGCCCGATAATCAGCAACCAACAATAACACACATCGGTGTCAGAATTGTTCACCCAACAATACGAATGCAGTGTATGCTACGTATATAACGATTACACTACATTGTCAAGTAGGAAATAATAGCATTGTTATAATGTTACTTTTAATCGATATTTACCGGACGGTGAGGAGGGTGACTTAGTGATACATTCTGTATATATTTGTGTTATCGATGAGAACCAAAAGACGCGGGTAGCTGTTTCTCTTATTTTTTTTTTTTATAAATACAGTTTTATTAAAACGGCTAAAATCGCATGTGGTGTTTTCCTCTATTTCTAGCGGGATAAGTTGTCATGATGAAGTAGTAGTTACGAAGTACACATCGCGCCTGCCGGGAGAAGAATTAGACGATTACAGTAAAGTGCCACGTGCGGAAATGCTGAACCTTCTTCTCGTCGGTGGGGGAGACGACCGGCGATACGTGGTGATGGAGCCGTCTGTGCAGGCTCTCGTTCTGAAAGACGTCGGCTGGTTTCCCGGAATGGCCGGCAATTCCGTCAATAGTCTTAATATGTTCATAAATACGGCCATGACCTGTCGAATAGAAATAATCGGGGAGGCCCGTTGTTAGATAAAGGCCACGGATTATCACGCCATGCTTGTTACGTCGAAAGGAAAACAAAAAGGAATATCTTTTCGTCGGAGATCATCGGCGCCGGGGGGCTGTTATTGTTCACGTCATCGCATTTCTGCGTCTCTTCTCTTCCATTCTCGTTGCACCGTGAATGGGGCTCTTCGTTATTCAACGGTTTTTACGTGGCTCTTCGATAATCAACGGATAAGAGATAATAAACCGGAGAACCAAATCGCACATTTGGCCGTATGATCTTAAATTATCGGTTAGTATCGAAAATAAGTTCATTTATTAATTTCAGTTTAGAGTTGAATTTTGAGGCGAGTGTAGTGGGTATTTTTATCTAAAAGGTTCTCGGCCTATGTCGTCTATGTTCTGAACTTTTCAGACCCCAGCCTTTTAGCGTTGCAAAGGATACCGTCTCAGCGAGACATCGAGCTTCCTTGAATAATTATTTCGTGTCCTTCTTCTTTTTACACCGCAGAAAGGTCTGTCATTTCAGACCGCATGAGCGGAAATGGAGCGTCGTGTTTCGCGTTTCGACTATCCTTCGAGGGGTTCGCTTCGAAATTGAGGATTCCATCGCTCCGCGAAATTATCCGGGCGTGAAGACACGCCGATACGCTCCTGATCGTTATTACAATGTGCGTAGATAATCACTCGAAAATACACTCGCATACCGCGCGCGCGCCTTGAGAAGCGAGCGATATAGATTTTGTTTACGCCTCGCGATCACGCGTAAACGCCATGACTGGATTCCCCGCGGAGTAAACAATCGTTTAGGAAAATAACTCTCTCTCTCTCTCTTTTTCCCTCTTGCCAGGCGATTAGGCCGATCGAGGGCTGACTTTATATCCTTATTCATATTTTATCTTGTCGCTCTTATTTATTTTTATATCTCCGTTTATCGGATATTCCGTCCACTTATAGCCAGCCGATCACTTAAAAACGACATTATTCAGATTACGCTATTTTTAAGTGATCGAAACGGCACGACAGTATTATCGAAGTTCGATTATTAGCCCGGACCAATCGCGGACGCTCGTTTCGTTCGTTTTATCCGGAATTTTGCATTTAATCGGGACCCTGTCGCCCTCTCGGAGCCGCATTCTGCACGTTTTGTAACAAGCATTAAATAAATGTAGATAACGTTGATATAAAAAAATGGACAGTTTATAAAATCAACGAGAAAATATTGCACAGATTCATTTCGAACAGAATCAGTGCAAAAAACACCAGAATAAATAGAATAGACGAGTTTCGAAAATTGCAAAAGAAGCCTATCGTACTTGGAGAAGCAACTCGAGTTCGAAGATGGACAAAGATTATTCGCAGCCCACGAAATAATGAATAAATGTAAAAGTACAGTAAAAATGTACGCGGCATTAATGAAAGCATTATCGATTTATCTTTTTTTCTTTTCAAATGAAAATTTCCAGTTCAGAATTTCATTTTGTAAATTGTCCTTTTTCTTCCTTTCCTCACTTTTACTTCTGCGTATTTCACTGAAGACTTCCTTCTTTTACATTTTCTTCATAGGCGTTAATAATTCATACGCGTTAGACAAAAGAAGTGATTCCTTCGTAAATAAACAAGTAAATAAATAAATCAATATCAATAATACGCCTCTGTAGAGGCCTTTATTTCTTAGCGGAGCTTGGAGATCAAACGGTCAGGTTGAACAGCAAGCATGCGTTCGGAAACGCGTTGAGATGAAAAAGGCGAACGGAGACGAGTGGCCGCGATCGGCGCCGATTAAATCGGCCCGGATTAACTGTTTGCCACACGCCGACGCTCACCTGGTCAACCGATTCCCTCGCGGAAACCTCGTGGAAAGCGTGAGCCTCGATTTCTTTTGCCCTTTTCTGGCCTTCCAGGGCGGACACCATGCGCTCGCCGGGGGAGCCAGAGAGATCGGCCTTGTTTCCCACAAGCAGTACGACCGGCGGCACCTTTCTACCTCGTCTCGCGTGCGACACCAGGAACCTGGACAACGACGATGCAGCCGATTGACTTTTGACGTACGTGAATATATGTATCGGAGGATCCCTTTGTACAGTCTCGCGCCTTTTCTCTCCTCCCGATGGGAAAAAATGCGCTTTCTCACGCGTGCTCGAACATTCGACCCGTATCTGTCACTTCTCCATTGAGACGCGAACGGATCGCGCGCGGCGATACGCCGGATGCGATTAGGGAAGAAAAATGTCACTCTCTTTCTCTCTCTCGCGAGGCTGTTGACCCATCCCAGTTTCACGGACACTTCGGGGGACACGTGGACAAGACACGCACAAGACATACCTCAACCGGGACGTCTCCTCGAAGCTGACTCGGTCGGTCACGGAGTAAACGAGAACTATCGCGTCGGCCCATCGTAATTTCGGCTCCGTCGACGCCGCCGGGTAACCCGGCGGATCCGCTATTTCCCACGAGCATCCCAGCTGATTGTCCACCCGATAAATCCTCTCCGTGGTGCAGTCATATTCGCCGATGTAGCGCCTCGTGGCGAACCGCACCGCTAAAGCTGACCGAGAGAGAGAGAGAGAGAGAGAGATTGCGGGTGTGAGAATAAACGACGGTCCGGAACGTGTCGATCTCGCGGCGACAACCGGCCTAATTCTTCCACTTTCCGATGTCGGCGGATATATTGGCTTGGAGGTGTGCCCGGGCGCACGGAAACATCGACGCGAGGTAAGAACGATCCAATCGCCGGACGCATCTAACGACCGCTTAATTATTCAGGAGAATACACGATATTTAATGATCTGATTATATAATTGACCGGCAAATCTTGAAATATGCAAAATTTTCATTAGTATAAAAAAACGTATTTAAGTTTATACGTTACTTCGAAGATGACAGAAATTTTAAACGACCCAAAATGCTTTTCCAAGTTTGCCCCAAGCTCTCCCGAATCAATGCGTTCAGGTGTGATCGTCATGAAAGTAAAATTATTGATTAACTATTTACGTGATGATTCCATGATTGTGATTATAATTACGATAGTTTATACGTATACGGAAAATTGTAAATAAATGACCAAATGCTGGTCTTGTAGCGGGGGAAAACAATTTAACAATTTATATATTCAATATATTAAAGCAAAGTTTGTTATTGAACCAATTCGATTTTCTTGAAATACATCTCTGAGAAAAATGTCGCAGTTTTGCATTACACTTTTTAATCAGTCTTGATGTTATCGGAGAAAGGAGTACTCAGACAACGGTCAGATCAAGCTGAAAGCACCAGTTCTCGTCCGATCACTGAAGTTAAGCAGCTTTGAGCGCGTTTAGTACTTAGATGGGTGACCACTTGGGAACACCGCGTACCGTTGGCTTAATTTTTTAATTTTTCTACATTTTTGCGTTTCCTCCTCCATATTGACCGATATTTTTCTAAATTCTGTTATTGCGTACCGCTGGCAACAATTTTACGGCCACATTTTTAAATCGTTGCTAAACAATACGGTAGTACCGCGACGTATCATACATGAATGTTTAGATGAAGTGATATACAAATAACCTAATTAAAACATTGATAAAATTATAATAAAAATAGAAATAGAAACTTTTAATAATTATAAGTTTCCGTACACGTCCAGATATAGTGGCCTGTCCGACAATCGAAACTTTTACTTTAACTGCCCATATAATAAAATAAAAATAAACAAAATAATATATATAAAAATAATAAATATAATAATAACTATATAATAAAATAATAACACAAAATAACGAGATATGATAATGATATAATATCGGAGAGGTAAAGACAAGAGTGGGTTTTGAATAAAAAATAACAGGTGAAAGTTTTCACTGTCCTATAATTTTATAAACAACCACTTATACGTACAACGAAACATTCTATTTATGTAGATTTCATCGTACGATAATTAAACACGCGATTAATCACGAGACATGACCGGCAATTGGTCGGGTAATCAGTTCGATTGAGAGAAAAAAAATGTCAACAGTTCACTATATCGAGAATCACTTTTGGCTGTTGTAACTTTGTTTTTTCAAACGGAAGGGTTGAAGCGCCGAACGGTCTGATTCAGGCGCTTCGTGATCGTCGGCCCGCGTCGTTCGTTAAAGAAATATCGAAGGAGAAAGGTAAGAGAGGATAAAGAGAGGAAAATACTGTCTGCTCACCTGACTTGCCGACACCCGATTGGCCCATTAGGATCACTTTAACCGTCTTAAAAGTGTCCCTGTTGACGAGACCGAGGCCCCAGCAGATCGGAGGGCTGATTCTCTTCTTGGTGGACACCATCGCCGGCGGCGGACCGTTGCCGTCCATGTCTTAATCGGCACTGCTCCCTCGCCAGGTCGTCCCATCGATTATGAACCCTCATCGTGTGCCCGTGTGATATTTAATGGATGCATTATTCATGGCGATCTGTCCGCACGCTTCTCAAAGGGTGCGCACGTAATGGATAACAATGTGTGACGACAACGTGTGCGTCATTAACTATTATTAGAATAATTACGTAGGGTCTCGCTAGTCATGAAGAAAAAAAGGAAAAAAAAACAAGAAGAACGGCAACGACGACACGTAACAGTCACCAAAGCGGCGTGAAAAGTTCTATTTCAGGATACGCCCACCGGTATTCCCTCCCCTCCCCCGCGCGTATTATTAGTTACGGTATTTCTGGAGAAACAAAAAACAAATTCGTCCCGTACGCGTGTTAATTTCGCGCGTGATCTTTCGCGATTATCGCGATTAAAACGCGCGCGCGCGTTAAACGAACACAGGACGTAGGACGCGCGACCGAGGATGATTTTAATTATATACAGATGCGCGTTAATTAATAAAGATACATCCCTCCTCCTCCTCCTCGGAGGCTAAATGCACTCCGCGTACGTACGTGTGAGCGCACTGCCGATAAGAGATCGCTGGCTCATCTGGTTATTTTCTCTCTTGCAACGATCTCCGATTTGAAAAGAACGCACGAATTACATAGCTAGCGAAAGGATATCGTGCGATTAATTACCGACAACATTAATTGCACCGTATTAATTGCTGACAGTATTAATTGCGTCATATATTAGTCGCCGAGCCGGAGTATGTGTGTGGTATGTCGCGACGCCACGCGACGAGACGCGACGAAGTAGTTATTAATTTTACGTAAGTCTTAAGGCGAGAGAAAGAGAGAAAGAGAGAAAGTGTTGTGTGTGTGTGTGTATGCGCGGCTTCGACGTTTCTTTTATCACTTTATTACGCGCTACGGCTTCTTAATGCGCGTCTTCCGCAGATACGGCGGTCGCCGACTCGTCGCGCCGCGTCGTCCAGGGTTTCAATCGCAGTTCGATGCACTTATCACCGAGGCGCACCGCGTTTCGACTCCGTTCCGAATGCGGTTCTCTTTTGTTTTTTCTTTTTTTCCCTCTTCTATGGGTGCAACTCGTTTGGCACTCTCAAACATTCCGAACGCTTTAGCTTACGATCCCAGGCGGGACCCCAAGCGGGTGCTGTGTAACCTTTTGCCCACCGACTGGACATGGGGACCGCTAAATCGGTCGTCGCGGGAAAAAGGCCGACTTCTCCGACGAGGCTCCCTAATGAAGCTAAATTAATCGTGGAAATCGTGATAGCGGCCGATTCGTAGAAAATATCCGAGATAGATCAGAACACGCGTCGACGTGTCCTCCCTCTCTCGTCAAGGGACGATCGGAAGTATGTCGATGACACGAAACACTTACCACATTTCACGTGACTAGATATCGTTGAGATATCACCGATGGAGAGGGAAGGGAGGGGGAAGGAAACGCACGTGCACACGTCGTGAACATGTATCTCGGCGTTCCCGCTTCTCGAGGGTGGTGTATATGCAGAACATGCGCGTCCTTTTCCTTCAGCCTTGAGCAAAGAACGATGTGCCTCTGAGGGAGGACTATATTTAGTTTATTCACCTGGCCCTTGGCTGTCCGATTATGAGATATAGGAGAGAAACCGAGGAACAGGCGGAAATTTATCGTCCGTCGAGAGACAAGGGTTACGTCGGGAGAGGGTGGCAGGTTCGCGAACTTTACCGAGTTTCGCTGTTAGTGGAACTTCCCGGGCAACCAATCGTCGTGATTGACCGCACGAAGATGATAGACACAACCTTCTAAACTTTTATGCCGGGAACTGTGCTGTAAAATGTATATTTTTTCCGTAATTATTGAAGTGACGGGCGATGCTGCCGTGAAATGTTTCGTCGTCTAATCGGATATCACGCGCATGATATGAGCCTTTTTTAGTTAAATATTGTTAAATATAAATGAAATAATTGATAAATGTAGTTAATTAAATATTGTTAAATAATATTATAGTTAAATACTAATCCGACCTATTATTCGTTCATATATTCGATTTCAGTCATTTCATTTGGTAAAAGAAAATTCCTCCTGTCGTACAAAACAGTATCATATACAACTGCAGAAAATTGTGCTCCAACTAATACAAAAATATTTCATCGAAATTTACTCGCTTACGGTAGAGGATATTAACGTGAGATGTGGAAACGCTTGGAAATCTAATCGGCCGCTCTTAAATCGGCCTTTTTCTTCTCAAATTGCAAAATATGTTTTCATAATTCTAAAGAAACTCGGGAAACGGTATTTAACTTTTACAGAGGACGTTTTGCATTTTTTCTCGCACTGTTTCTCCCTCTCATAATAAATACATAAACGCGAAACGCATGACTAATCAGCGCCAGTCCCCCCCCCCCCCCNATTACGTCGCGATTAACAGATGAACGCCGGAACGATCGTTCTTTCTTTTTCCAATACAGATCCTTCAGCTCGACTTCTCGGTTGATCTTTCGTCGATAGAACATCCCGCTTTTCCTTTTTTTCTTTCTAATATAGGTTACTTGACCGGACGGACCGGCATGCTATAATTAATGGAATATGCGCGTTACTTTTTTGTTTAAAGGCGGCTTAACCCTTGCAATTTCAAGCCGCGTTAAGTTCCATTATTATTACACAGGCGAGAGAGAATAAGGTCGGCAGAGGGTACTTTAAGAACGCCCTGAGCGAAAGCTCAGTTTCTCATTACTAAAGCACACTATAACCCTATTAATGCTCGCGAATACTCGCTACCACTATCTTCATCTCGATTTGCATTAGTAACGCGCGATATAAGGACGTTCAAATATCATCGGAGAATTTTCGAGCGGTCTCCGCCGCGTGATGAACTCGAAACGAGAAAATTCAACGAATATTTCAGCGGGAATATATCTCTCGCCAAAAATAAAAATATAGGTCTCCCGTTGTTCCTCAGATATATTACTGATATCGGATCACCGACAGTTCACACGGAAATAGAAGCTGATCGTCGATTGGCCCACAAATCAAGAAAAGACTATTCGAAATATCAACGATAAATTTGCCCTAAAGATCCCCCGGGACGATAAGCTCTCTCTCTCTCTCTCTCTCTTTCTTTCGTTATCTACTATTATATACTTTTCCTTTCCGACTTTGTGTAAACACTTGCTTATTAGTCTTTAGAGGGCATGCCCTAGGACTGAAATCAACGCTCTCAACGATTATTTTAACCTACTTTCCACCGTGTACACATTATCTTAATTATCTCTGTTCTCGTTCTGCTTTCTGAAATATTGCCCTTTCCTTGTCACAACTTTGAGTATATTTCTGCTATTACTTGCCTGCTGATATTGCATCTCTTTCCACCGTCTACTATTATTCTACTATTCTACCATTTATTACGACCATATTGTTATTTTAACTTTACTATACTCTCTCATCCGGTCGCTACGTTACTACGTTATCGTCACTGTTGTTTTTTCCGTCTGCATATTTCGCACCGACATTATTTCGCACAGCCGCATTTGTTTGCCACGTATCTAAAGGGATGCTTGTATCCCATAGAATAATAAATTCTACTCTCTCTCTCTCTCTCTCTTTCTCTCTCCCAGGTCTCTTCGTCCCATCGTCAACGAACGAGCGGCGGGGTCGGCGGGCGCGTAACGCATTATCACGGACCGTTATTCAATTTTTCCGACACGCAACCGGATTTCTATTTTTGTGTTGCAGACGTCCGCCCGCCCGTAAAATTGATAACAAGCCCCGGCCGGACGCCGAACACACCGTGTCAACGTCTTAATCAGACACGGGTGGCCCGCCCGAAAATTCCGTCCCCGCTTTCCCCCCTTCGGAATTCCTTCGGCGATTTCTTGTGGAGTGCACGCGTTTCCTGGTATCCGGTTCGATTGATAATCTAAATATAGAACGGCTCGATCAACTCGCCGCCGTTGTCGCCGCCGCGGGTAGGAGAATAGCGAGCTACTCTTTGACCACGAGTTTTGCGGGGTTATCGTCTGGACGGGTTCCACTTATCACTTATCGTGGCCGGGTCTTCACGAAACTACTCGCTCGAAAAGAAAAAAAAAAGAAACCTCGGCGAGAGGCGCCTGCGGCGCGGATCGAGCCGGGGAGTAAAAAATGCACGAAAATAAGGGGGAGAGGTGTCTCAAAAGGCGATCGGGACGTGTTAAACATGGATAAGATAACGAGGGAGATCCTCGGCGCGAAAGAAAATGATAGAGAGAGAGAGAGAGAGAAAACGCAGGGTGGAGAGGTCATTAATTTTCTTTCTTTTTTTCTACATTGTTTTCGTAACGAACGTCGCCGTCCAGCTCGTATACGGCCCGTGCACGAGGTCGGCAGATGATACGAGTTCACGGTGCGCGAGCTCATGTGACATCCAAAGGGTGTTCGGAGAGCATTTTTCCTCGTGGCGCATCGATAACGTTAGCGGCGGGAAATTCGATCGGCCATCGTCAGAGGCTCGCGGAATCGCCGAGAGTCTCGCTCTCCTTCCCTGATGCGACGATCAGACGGGAGGCGAAGGAGCAACCGTTCCACCTTTAGATAACCGAGCTCTCCTCATGTGCTCTCTAAATTTAATTTAGATACAATAGAGATTTTAAGCGTTTTTCCCTTATTTTTTGTCGCATTATTCTCCATTTCGAAAACTTTGAAAAACTCCTAACAATGTGAGATTTAAAAGAAATTATAGTCTCTCTCGACAGTATGAAAAACACGAAGGTAAGAAATTATGGTAAAAAATGTGCTCTGTTGCTTTATTTTCGTATCTCTCTCTCTCTCTCTCTCTCTCTCTCTCTCTCTCTCTCTTCCATAGAACTGATTTCAAAAAATTAAAATATAGTCTATATTTTTTTCACCAAAGCTAAATAATTTTTTGTTGCCCCTTTTTGCCAAGCACGATGCAAAATTTGTTGATTAGTAATAACGGTTTCACGAGTATGCACTGCGTACCGCATATGTGAGGTCCGTTTACGACACCCAGTAGTTGGCGAATTAACAGCCAATAAACAGATTTAATTGGCTTTGTGCTAAATTTGGGAACCGGCGAGCGAACAGCTGATACCGCTGATGCACTGTTTACGAGCCGAGAAGGGAGAAGCCGTTACTGTCGCCGTTGCTGTCGTGGGAATATTAATAAACGTATAGCCGACGTATAGCCAGATGGATTCGGCACTTTTTTTACAATGTCGGCATAAACCGCGAGCATTTTTATACCCGATAGCATCCGTGTGCCAAAACCCGCTACTTAGAACCGAAAAGTTTTTCTTTTTTTTAATAACACATATGTTTTTACGCAAATAGAGGAGAAGGTGGTATTATGGTCCTTATAAGTATCTCTCATCAATCTGCGCATAAAATCGACAGGATGTGTGTGGTTACTTTGCCAGACATTACAATATTTTATTTTATTTTTGTAATATTTTAATACAATACCTTTAATTTTGTCATTTTTATATCTTGCATATTTCAAATCCTCACATAAAAACTATTAATCTGAGTCGGGAAAAAAAACGAAATTTCTCAAAGTACATATATTTAATTGCTACAACACTCTAATGATTAATTATCGAAGCACCTTCCGTTTATTTTGCCACTCACCTTGATACTATTGTGCACAGAATGGGGGAATAAATCAGAAGAAGCAATAAGAATAAATCACTGGGGTACTCGAATATTCTCGGGCGCCTAAATATATCCGAGTAACTTGAGAATAATAATACCCGGACGTTGCCCGAAAAACTCGCACACTCTCCAGTTAACAACCAGGATACTCGGTTAGCCACGATCGACACCACCAGTCGTGGTTTCACATCGCGGCAAGAACATGCCCGGAAACGTAGTCATGACGCGTGTGAGGTGCCACGTTTTATGGATCTGTTTTGACGCGCACGACCGTGTAAAATCGGTTTATTGCCCGTCGTAATGTCGGGCCACCCCAGGCGGTGCGAGACGAGATATACTGCCGCTCGTTTTACGGGCGTGACTGATGAGCCATATTTCGCCTCTTAAACCGTCGAATCCGGGTCGACGTCGGGGCTCGGCGCGATTAAAGCCGCCTTCGGCTGCCCTTTCCGCGCAGGGAGAACAGGGCGGATTTAATTACGGTTATAATTCATTCGATTATTAACGGAGGCGCGGGGAATAATTCAATAAGCATGTGGGACGCAACCAAAATAACGTAACCCAAAGTGAGCCCCGCCGGTGACGTTTTATCATTTTTAACTGGATCGCTTAAAAGGCTCCCTCGTAAAATAATCCGAGCTTTATCGATGGGCCTTCGGACGCCTTCGTCCTTAGAGGAGCTCGTCGGCTCGTTACTTACACGGAGAGAATATTCCGTCTTTGATGGATAAGTATCTTTTCAATTTGATCGTGTTTCCTAATAATGCAGACATTATAGTTTTGAAGACTCGAGGAAAAGCCGGGTTTAATTATCCCATATTGTATAGTTATAATTATTATGCTTCAGTTAAATGCACGCTATTATCTCTGCGGAAAGAAGTAAATGCGGCAGGTCTTAGCCGAACGCAAGTGTATTTTTCTAAACGAAATTGTCTACCCTTAGGAAAGAAAACTTCGCGCAAAGGTGGGGAAAGCCGATTTCTTTTTTTAAACTACAGCAGAAATGGACTGTCAATGGACGACAGTTTACCTCGCCAAACAACACGGCAAATTTGATTTATTTCAGCTCGCAGATTTAAATTTCTAAGATATAAAGAAAACACGATACAAATCGAGAGGCGGAATGTCGATACATGTCGCTCGCTTCGAAAATTCCGTGACGATTTTTATCACAAAATTCTCGCCGTATATTTCCACTCGCTACGACGTATCTGGTGCGTTTTTATTTTCCCTTCCTTTTTTCTTTCGTTGTTTTATCCGAACGTACGATTGCGTTTCGGCGATTGCGGACGGTCGGTTTCCTGTTTACGCGCGATGCCCTCACCGACGTGCTGAGTCGCGTCGCAGTTATTTCTGGTAAGGATCGCGAGAGCTGCGAGTGTCGCAAGCGTCCGCGCGGCTGCATCCCCCTTGCCTGTCGTTGTTTTCCGCGAACGCACCATGCCTGTGACCTGACACGATTTTTCCCCGTTATAAAAGACGAGCCACTTGCGCGGCTGCGTGCGTGCGGGAGCGCGAGAAAATCTGCGGGCGCGACGGCCGAGGGAAGGGAGAGGAGGGGACGGCCGGTCTCTATTAATAAGCGACCGGTTTGCGAAAAGAGCCGGCCGGCGAGTTCGCGTTACCAGGAACAATGTTAACCAATCAGGCAACAATGTTGATTGTGCTCTCAATTATGAGCTACTCGGGGTATTAAAATGTCGTTAGCGTTCCGTTTCTTCTATCACCATCCATTAACCCCCGTCGGCCATCAACACGCCGGATGGCGTGTCCGAGTCGTTGCGCCCGCTTACGCACCTTGCGTCCAGCAAGGCTGATCCCGTTGTCTCACAATGCGCAGCGTTTATTCGCAACCGTAAGGAAGAGCTAAGTTATTAACACACAGTTATCAACGGACCGTTCGACTGTATCTGACCGTTCCATGATTCATGCATTGAACGAGCAAACCCACCGCGTATACCTCTGAATAATGAAATATATCATAATGAAACACCTTTTCGAGAGTCTGCGGACGAAGTTGTGATTTTTTCATCAATGACGTAAAAAAGTTGATTACCTTCGTTACAAATAGCGATATATTTACCCGAGTAACGGTAAACGGGCTGATGGGTTACTTTTCAAAAATCACTTTCCCAACCTCGCCTAATGAACAATCGGGTATATCGAAACGCATTTTAAAGTCTATAAATGAAGCTTTTATATTTTTCATCAATGATATAATAAATTTACCCAGAGAGAGAGAGAGAGAGAGACCATTATATCGTCTTCGGAGAATAATTTCCGCGACGGGAAACAATCTCTCGTTCCCGTTCGAAAGGTGAAATCGTCGGATCGCGGGCGAGTCGAATGCCGCGTTACATATCGTCGCGCGCAGCTCGTATCATCGATATCTTTCGCGCTGTACTCGCGTGTCCGAGTGATCCCGGCCGGTTAGTTAGCCGAGAAGAGCCGAGAACTTTTAGACGACGATGGCTATCGCGTGCCGTCGTAAAGTACCTTTCATTTATCTCTCTGTGTTTCGCGATGAACCCGGCCGTGCGTTAACGAGCGCGCGCTCGGAGCTGTAACTGGTGTCGACGATAAGAAAAAGGCGTTGAGATTCCATTGCTTCCTCGATTACATACGAAGAGCCAGGTCCGACGACGAACGAGTGAACTTTTGGACCCTATGAAGTAAATGACACGGACGAAACAACAGCTCTCTCTCTCTCTCTCCCTCCGTCTCCCTTCGTCGCTCCTCCGGCCGCGCCAACCGCGGCGCCATTCTTAATTTATCAATGACACAGATGTCGGAATTTCCCGGCGCGATATCGCCCGATCCTGCGGCGCTCCCGATCGACGAGATAAATTTGGTAAACATGTTATTAGGTGCACACGTGCACGTGAGAGCGCGCGCGCTTATGTTACATCGTCATTAAAACAGCTGACGCAAGCTCAGTACGCGTGTGCCGTTCCACCCGTTAGCGTGACACCCGTTAATGGCCGGAGTTTTATGAGAACATTTTGAGGGGGGAATCCTAATCACGAAGATGTCGTGGCTGTAATAGCCGCCGAATGGTGAGCGTGTTGAAGATGATCGATCAAACTGTCAAAAGTTCGAGGGCTCGATCCGTCGCGGGCGGAAGTGAAGTTTGTCCCGGAACTTGAATCGTTTAAACGCGATATTGACGTGATTATCTGGATATAATGGCTAAACCGAATAAAGCTTTCCTTGGATTCCTTATTTCCTTGGATAATAAGCGTTTGTTTCGGTAAAAGAAACATTTATTTTATCATATGTTAAATATCGTTCCGCTGAAGCAAAAGAAGTTCTTCGATACTCTTTAGTGTCTTTAATATTTTTCTAACATAGTGTTACCTCTTTCAAATAATTTATCGCTTGTGAATACCATCGTAATGTTCGGATGAACGTATGAAAGAGATACGCTAGTTGTAAAGGGATATTTATGTTGTTTGAGAAACCAAACGAGTCTGTTTGTTGAAACAAACATTCGTCTGTTCGCTCCATTCCAAAAGACAGATTTGTTTCAATTAAAGACATTTTATTAATCATTGAATCGTTGCTTTTCTTAAAGCAGCCTTCGTCTGATTTGTAAAACTGACCTGTTAAATAATCGGATAATTAATTCGTTATATTTTGCGCTAACAATACTAATTGTATAAAAATTTCACAGTATATCGACGAATGGAGATGTTAAAATGGTCACATGGAGTTTCAGACATCTTTAGCATATGTAGGGAGAAATCATCCCGTGTAAGGACGATATTCATAGCCGGCGTGCGAGCGCGCGATCTTATATTTAAGATTCTTAAGTTCATGTTGAGATGAACTTTTGAGACAATTTTAAATATAAAATCGGACTATGAATATCGCCGTAAGGGCCGCCTCGTGTGGCAGCTTTGACATTTCTGCACGCATCGCGCCATATCCTGTGAGATTTTTACATCGTTATTTTTTATTATCAGAATAAATGCCGACGGATTAATTATTCATATTTACATATAAACTTCTTATTTAAGAAATATCATATCCTCGATATCCTTTGGTTATTAACATTTATATTGTAAGATTATCAGGGGATTTATTTCTAGCTTATTATATAATTAATATTAGTTTATTATTAGGATTTCCGTCCGGAAATCTTTTCAAGAATCCGCAATCGACCGGTGGAAATCACAGCGGGGAAATCACAGCGCCCTGTAAGCATATACATATGGCTGTCACAACAAGTGTTCACGAAGATATCAGGTAAATTCGCAAGATCGATTTTCGATATCGAGCTGAGGACTCGCAGACGGCCGCCGATAAACCTGGATCCTCTTCGGAGGATTTGTCGTTTTGCGAGGCTTTTTCCAGTGGCATGTGCGTGCCTCGCGATAAATGATAATCCCTCTTTATTGATTCAATGAGGAACGGGGGCGCAATTTGTATCCTAATTTCGTATCGATCAAGTTGGCGCGGAAGGAGACGCTCGCCGTCCTCGTAGATAAAGATCAGCGGTGTGGCGAGCAAATTGGAAGATAGACGTAACCGATTGACTCATCTGCGCGATAAGTGTCATTGCTTCAAATATAACCGCTCGTTTCTTACCGTTCGTTGATTGAGTCGTTGTAGCAGCATCTCGACTGTAGCGCGAATGTAGTACGTTGGCTTCGCCGACCTAATCGGCCGACCATTTCGAAAAACCCGCACAAACCCGCGAAAGACGCGTGCGAATTGCTGCTGTACGCGCGAAAAGTAAGACGCGAAAGATGCCTGCAATAATCAATTGGAAATAATTGTATACCAATTAGGGATGTTTGTGTCATGAATGAAATTAAAAGAGATTCTTCCTCGGAATCGGCGCCGTTGTAAGAAACCTGAAAACGAATTGGTGATTGTCAAATCCTGAAATCCTGGAATTAGCGCGCTTTTGGCAACATATAAGGAGATCGTTAGAAGATGCGAGATCGACAGCAGCGATTGAGAAGGAAAAGAAGAAAGAGGGATACAGGAGAGAGTCGCAAGTACGTTCGAGTGTGTGAGAAAATAAGACCGATGACAAATGATAAGCAAAGTGGAGACGGAAGTACGCCGGGAGAAAAAATATCTAAACAATAATGAGAAATATTCATTTGGCGGTTAATAATAAGACGATTACTCGGATATAAATATTTTTACAACGGGAGGTAATTTTCTCGAAAATACACACATTTTCGTAAGCTTGTAGTTTTTCACGAGAACAATTATTTACATTATTTAAATAAAAGGATTTAGAGAGATTTAAATAAATATGTTATCAGTACCCACCGAGTAAATGTTTTCTCATTTTTCCTCCCGGTGTATAAAATCATATGTACATTTCAGAAAAGCTCAATCGCGACTCTTACGTTGGCCGCTCCTCTTGACGTCCGATTCCATTTGTTCCCGAAATCGAGGGAAGTTCGACCAAAGTCGAACCACGTATGCGTATTCCCGACGCATACATTCGTCAGCTGGTATCATTAGCTCCCCGTCGCTCGCGTGCTTAATTCGTTAGGTGCAATCAGTCACGCGCTATGCGTAAATTAGTTACCACGACGGAGTCATAGCGCCGGTGACCCCCTCCCCTCTTCACGGCAGTCAACGTGTTAAATAAATTGATTAGCCGGCCGAAGATTCTATTACACCATTGACCTCGATACACTTTCCTCCGCGAGTAACGATGCGAAGCTGTTCGATTTCTTTCCTCTCGGAAGAGACTCTCGGTTTCGTCACTCCTCAATTATCCCCCATGGGACTTGATAGGCAGAACACGACGCGGTGCGTGCACGTCGACCCGGTAATTTCGATTTCCCGCGAAGCCGCGGACTCGCGCTCTCTTGCCTCTCGGCGAGTGCGATAGCTCGAGATACGCCCCCCCGCGAACGCGCCGTCGCCGCACAGAGAGAGACTCACTTATGTCAAAGTGCAGCCAACGTGCGTGCACGTGATAGCCTGTGGCAAATCGGACCTACATTCGGTTGCCAGCTGCACGACCGAGTTTCTCGCCCGTTTCGGAAAAATCGCCGGGAAAACAGCCGATACGGTGGGANTCGAA
Source organism: Dinoponera quadriceps (assembly GCF_001313825.1). Classification (NCBI taxonomy): domain Eukaryota; kingdom Metazoa; phylum Arthropoda; class Insecta; order Hymenoptera; family Formicidae; genus Dinoponera; species Dinoponera quadriceps. Next base: position 1,827,049 of record NW_014554764.1, read on the forward strand.
CTTAACCCCGTTTGTTGACGCTCCCCGCCTTCAGCCGCTGCGAGTCTGAGCGATTTTCCGCCGACGTCGCTCGACGTCGCGTCACTCCTCTCGCCGTTAGTCCGGCTGCACAATAGGTACGGCGATAAGCCTTCAGCTTTTTGCTCCGCAGCCTCTGTAAAATATCACGTAATTTCCGGCGAACAATGCTCGAATCTTAGGAATTGCGTCGTCTGATCGCGCCGGGGACGCTTTTCACTTTCAAGAAGCCCTTAAATCAATTAACATCGCGCGCCGAATGATTTAAGTAATAACGGCTTCAATTACACGTCCTCGGCAACCCTCAAATCTGCTATTACGAAAGGTTTCCATACGTAAATTCTCACACCTGCGACCAATTATTATGTATCCTTCCACCAGAGGGATGCGATTCCCGTAAATAAATGAAACGAAGTCGCGTCCCAATTTAATACTTAAAGCCGGAGGCTAAAGCTAAATTTACGACAAGTGTTGTAAGCCTTTAGGCATTTTCTCTCAACACAAAACTGTAGTGTAATTTCAAGGAAAAAGCGTCTGCAACGTTACCAGTCGTCATAATCCCTTAGAGTCAGCGAGCGTTGGTTATTTTCGATATCGCAGGAAACACCTTTCGTCGGAGAATGACATTTCATCACTCGGAGCAAGAAAGGCTCACTATTTACTTGTTACAGGATCCGGATTTGCATTCGTACGCGCGCCGAGCTTTCGCTCTCCACGCCACTTGGAAACGGAAACGGCTCGCAGTTCGCGACGAGATCAACTGAAATGTCCACTTTCCTGCGTCCACTTGGCGGTATCCGTCTCCTGATCCGGCTCTCGATTAGCCTCCGACTGGACGCGTGATTCCAGCGGATCGAGTGAATCGATAAGGCCAGACGGCGCCACATACTTCTATATATAACTAGACTGCCGACTCCCTTATATGCCACATATCGAGGAATGGATACTCGAAAAAAGCGGGTCCCGAAGAACATACGCGTTGCACGCGCGACATAAATAGTAGAGAAGCGGTGGTGGATAAGTGTAAATCAATATGGCCGATGCCTGCAACCGATCGGACCGAACAAACGAATACCCAACTATTTGTACGATACGTAGATTCCATACATATGTTTCTATATATTTCGTATGAATTGGCGGCCCGGTGATACATAAAAGTCTGTGGACGGCGCTCGTCGGAAGGAAGAAGCGAGTCGTTTCGTTGCGTTGAGGAAGAGAGAAGGGAAGGAAACGTTCGGCTATCGTTAGACAAACCGAACGGCGTATTTTTCACACGAGGGACTTTATCTCGAAATGGTCAAGGTGAGAAAAAGTATCACGAACTAGGAAAACAAGCCAACCGGCCCTCTCACCCTCTCTTTCTCTCGTTCTTTCTCTCTCTCGTGTGCGCGCCCATAGTCAACTTTGATCCGCCTTTCTCTGCATTGCGCGTTACGGCCGATAATTTATTAAAACTCCCAATGAGAGTGAAGAAGAGGTCCGACGGAGAGCGCGCTTATCGCGATCTTTCTCTCTCGCTCCTTCTCGCGGAAAACACGCGGCGAGCCGGGGTTGATGAGACGCAGCATTGTGCCGGATATAGCGCGAACTTTCGGAGCCCCGCGCGGCTCCGCCGTACACATTTCTCTACAACATTGTTGCGCGCGGGCGTAACAAACGCTATCTCTCGTTGTTAATAATAGACGACGACCGATGCCCGCGCGCCCCCGTAACGCTTATTTTCCAACGCGGCGATTACTTATCGGCAGTGCGTTTCCTTTTTGCAGCGGCGACGGCGGCGGCCGGTCGGCCGACGTGGAATTTTCATCCCTCTCGCGGCGACACAATAATCGGCCGCGCGCGCGAACCAGCGCGAGCGAGCGCCAATTAGCGTAAGGCCGCCTGCAATTCTCTCCCCCTTAATTAATTTGCGTTCTTTCCCCTTAATCTCTTAATTGTTATTGGAGCGCTTATTGTACGCGCCGCGCGGCGCGGCTAAATATATATTCGCCGCAAACATTTCTGCGTAAGTGACGGAAAGAAGTTGTCGACGGTGTATTTGCGAGCGCAATTGCGCGCCCAGCGAAAGTAATTGTAATCGGGAGGACTATTTCCGCGCCAGCGGTAACAGTTTTACGTCGCATACTACGTTGCTACTTTTCTTTTACGACGAACTGCTACTTCGGGATTAATAAAAAATGCGCTGGGAAATAGAACTATCTCAAAGAGCAAGGTGCGCCGGGAGAGATCACGGTTATTCGCGGTCTCGGCGAAAATAGTAAAATAAAGTTAGAAATTATATGTGAAATTTCATACATTTCACGTTCCAAACGGTTCGCGCGAGTTTCCGTGTCCATTCAACGCATGGTGAGTACGTTGAAAGGTAACGCAGATGTGACGTCTAGAAATTCGCATGAAATTACCCACATGTTAATTGACACTGAAGTATAAATTTTAACGCTCGCGAACGTTAAAATGACACATCGAAAATAGAAGATCGAAGTAGCATGAACACAGTGTGTGTGACATTAACGCGGAAATATAGCAACGCTTATTAGAAAAACGCTTCGCCTAGGATTCCTTTACAATGGCGTATAATACAGTAATACGGTGACAAAATGCCAAATATTTTTCTCTGAGTACGCCGTCGAACAAGTTGGTGCCGACTTGCGTAAACGTATGCGCGCACAATCGGAGAAGGAAAGATTGCAACAGTCGGCTCGGCTGAGCTTTGGAACACATCCGATAGGAAAATTTCTCTCCCGTTATTACCGAGAAAGCAAATTCTATTATCTGACACGGATACGTAGCTCGTTGAGAAAAAGGAGGTGTCGCAACTTTTCTTCTCCTCCGGCTGCGCCATAACACTGGTCTAATTTTACACACTCGCGGCTGATAATTCCCACATATCTCCCTATGCGGTGCTATTTTCGCGAGGCTATCCTTGCAAATATACATACCCAAGGGACATGGAAATTCTTTTATCGGCGCGAGCGGGTTCAAATGTTTTCCTAGTTCTTCCTCCTTGCCGAGACTCCTTTCCCGTTATCTCCTGCGATTCCCTTGCCTTTCGCGCGTACACACGCGCGTCGATAATTCGCCTCTAAAAATACACGAATACACGGCTCGCGCTTGTACGCTCCAAGCGCGATCTCTCTCGGCCCCCGGCAATTACGCGGTCACTGCCACGCGACGATTTGTGAAGAAAAGAGAGAAAAGTCCGATCGACGTGGCGGGCGATCATTTCTCGCCGCGGCGTCAATAATAACGCTCGTGTCGCGGCTCGATCAATCTCCCTCTGGGGGTAAACAATCAATCGCGGATACAATGTCTTTCGCGAAGACGGCGCGCGCGACACGCTGTCTTGAAAATTCCGAAGCCCCCTCTCAATCTCCCGTTACGTTTCTCCCGAATTCGAGATTCACACCCCAGTCGCCGATAGAGGGGGCAAAGGAATGGAAGAAAACTGAAAGGAAGGAAGAAAGAAAGAAGATAAAGATCCTCTCGGCTAAGAGGATCGCCGACGGCACGCTAACGGCCGCTATTTCCTCATGATTATCCCGCGGCGCGAATCGCGCGGAACGCGAGTCGCGCGTGGCGGCTCCACGTGTGACACCACTTGAGGCTAGTTTTCCACGAGTTTTCTAAAGTGGACGCACCTCCCGCGGTCGCGCAGGCGGTTCACTTAGGCTCAATCATCGGGTCCGGTAAGTGGCCGCTATTACAACGTCGTGCACTCGAGAATCACGTGTGTGCGCCCGCGCGCTACCCCCGTCCCGCGGCCCGCCATTGTCACCGCGCGCGGCCGACCGCGGCTGACTCGCGCGAGTGCATCGCCACGTAGCTGCAGCACGTGGCGAGCGCGTCCTTGGCGCGTCGAGCGCAACGAGTACACGCGTCGAGATCCTTCGACGGCCGCGAGCGCGCCAACCACCCGCGGCATCGCCTGCCTTCCACTTGAGAAAGTTAGCGAATGGTTAGAAGCACCGACACACCCATGCTTTTCGGCTATAAGGCAGAGGAAGGTCGCGGTTCTCCATTTTGTCCAAATCTCCGCATCACACGGAAGGCGCGTAATTCACGAAAGTTTCGCCCGTGTATTTAGGGCGGGCCGATCCCTCGAGCACCTTCGCCAGTCGTTGACTCATCGCCCGCCGACCCGCTCTAAGCGCGCTCGTCTCTCTATCGTCGACGAATATCCACGAGGAGCGAACGCTTGTGATTCACACGCGAATGCGGGATGACTTATACCGGAGAATAGATAGGTAACCGAGCCGATTTACCTAGTGCGAAAAAATGTGTGGATAAGTACACCGTGCGTTCAAGTAAATATTACTTGTTTCTGGTATTTCGCAGGTCGATCTGACCTTATCATTTTTCTGTTAGTAAGCTTGCAGCCCCGCGCGGAAAACGAGCTCGGTCGGATTTACCCGACGACGAGGCAACTTTTGCCTCGAACGAGATACGGCGCTTCTCTTCCGGTGAGAAGAATCGAATTTGGAAGCTCGGATACTCCGTTCTTTCAAAACAAGCCCCTGCCCGCGACGTTACTTTAGGACGTAAGCGATCGGTCAATTAGTTTACCGCCCACGTCTTACCGCACGCGCTTTACGGCTATCGCAGACGACCTTTAGAGATGGGGAAAGCCGGTCTACGTGGAACCGTGCAAAGTGCGATTCAAATTTGCAGACTCGAGCATTCCGAAAAGATCTCACTGACGCAGGGCGCGCGGTCTTGATATCGGCGCGGACTCTGGAACGACGGACCTTCGACTTCGGGCCGGCCGATGAATCAGTAGATGAGAAAGGTGGCGGTCGCTGTGCGTATTTACGTGCGAAGATGCGCTCGCCGGCGGCTCGCTATCGCCGCGTCGATACTTTTCCACATCCCTCCCGCCGTCGAAAAACAGCCGTCGTTATCCACGAGAACGAAATCCACCGACGAAGAAGTAATTGTAAATTGGCGCTGTTTACAGCCGGCCCGACGGGGCCCACGATGGCAGAAGAAGGGGAGGGGGGTAGGGGGACTATCGGACGGGACACTCTCGCGCGCATTCGTCGAAAGATATCGAAAGCGCCGCGAGATCAAAGTGGAAATAAACGAGGGTAGGAGGTCGCGAGCGCGCCTCCCTATCTGCGGAAAAACGCGGCCGATTTATCGCGGGCGCTGGGAGAGTGAGACAAAACAGGCGGTGATTAATTAAAACCGGCCGATAGCGGGGCTACCGTCCACCCTTCGTCGTCGTCTCGCCGCTCCGATCGGAATCGGCCGCGGAGAGAGGGGGAGCCGCCTCACTTGATGATCCTTCCGCGTTTTTGCGCACACGGGGTATCGCGATACCGGCCGGCCCGATCGACCAACACGTCGTCGTTACGCCGGCTCCCCCGTCGGCCTCCGATAAGTCATTCGGCGATAACGGCTGTCTCATTGATGCCGAACCGCAGCCGGATAGTTCCCACAATTGCATATCCCACTTTCGCTCGGCTTTTGTGCGGCGCACGTGATCGATCGGTCGAACGCGCGCGGCACTGCAGAAGCGCACCGCGGGAGATTCCGCCCGACTTCGCCAGAATTTCGAACAAATTGGCGGAGTTCCGACGACCCCCTTCCGAAAGGACCTAAAGTTCCTATGTCGGTTTTAAGAAGGGAATCCGTCGATTACAGCGGTATCATAATATCGTGAAAGTACGGAGCGGGCTGACTTTGTGTGGCTTCAGTGCAGCAACTTTGTCCCTTCACCTGAAAATTTCGCGTTTCGATTGTGAGAACGACATTTCGCGAGGAATGTAAATAATTAATTTCGTTTGTGATCTTACGGCCCGCTACATCGGGCCCTTACAGTCGCGTCGTGCAGACTCACAGCACGGTATTTGTAATAATGAGGCCGCTGCTATAAATACCGCGCTATAAAATGCGCTTGTAAAATCCCATCTCTCTCTCTCTCTCTCTCTCTGTCTCTGCAATAAATCATAATGCAAGATCGTAGTGAAAATAATTTACATCAGGCCTATTAACAATTCATGCAATGACACACCTCTACACGCTTCTTAGAGCCGCACATTTACATAGACATCGTGGAATGGCCTTAACGTGACTGGATATCTGATTGGATATTTTCGACGTCACTCCGCTTATGGAATGAGACCGCATTAATAGAGTCTCCTGCGAGACACGTGCACTCGAACGACCCACGGCAACGTTCCGCGAAGCTGTAACGCGAAACGTGATCTATTTCCGTTACATTCGATCCCGAAGTGCATTCCGCCGCCGTCGCCGCCCCCGACGCAGATCAATAGCCCCTGGTGTATGGTCTTTCGATTCGCTTTCGCGACGTAGCGAATCGCGTGGAACTATTCGTTATTAGCTAGAATTTCGCTATGCTCCAATTTACCTGCGTTATTTATCGCGACGAGGTCATGAAGAAAGAGAGAGAGAGAGAGAGAGCGAGATGAGAGAAAACGGCGAATTCGAAACGAGGGCCGCGACGAGAGAGGCTAATCCTCTCCCCGGTCCCCTCTCTTCCGATTAACCGCTGCATCGAGCACGGTTACAATAGCATAATGCGGAATCGTCTAGCCGTCTAGCGTCTGGCCTTGGCGCGGAGAGAAGACCGGGCCCTTCGTTGCGCGAGGGGCACCCGAGCGAGCGAGACGGGGGGGGGGCCAGAAGGAGAAAGGGAGATAGACGGAAAGGGACACTCGTCGATAAAGAGAGAAAGGGAAAAAAAGGAAAGAAAAGAGGAAAGGAGAAAAACGAGAGAGAGAGAGAGAGAGAGCTTTGTTCGCTCTGGTCGCCGGCCGGATCGTCCTCGGCGGTCGAAGACACGAAGGATGAAGTACTCGGAGAGTGTACGACAAAGGAATAGGAGAGTGGAGGGGGGATAGAGAGAGAGAACGACCTCTGGTCTTGGTGCGGGCCAGACAGGCCCGCCGACACAAAAAGAAGAGCGCGAAGTTCGGCCAACAAAGGAATACGTTACGGGGACTTCGACCGGCGAACTCCACGAAGTGCGCGCTAATTGCCGAAGTAAGGGGTGAATCTTCACGGCCCTTCACCCCTCTCTCTCTCTCTCTCTCTCTTTTCTTCTCTCGTCCCTCTCTGCTTCACGAGCGCGGCCGGCACGAAAAAGCGAATTCGAGCCATCGGCTCGCGCGTCTGGCCGCTAACGACCCCTTCTACCGTGTCGTGTCGCCGGTCGTGGCAACCGGCGGGAGTCCGTCTACCACTGAGTTTCACCTCCTCCTCCTGCTACTGCTGCTCTTCCTCCTCCTCTTTCTACCTCTGCCGCCGCTTCTCCCTCCTTATCGTGCCTCTCTCTCCCCTTGGTCCCCTGAAATCTGGAACAAGAACCGCGTGGCGAGGCGGCCCGATACCAGTGGCACCGTGGAACTCGGTACCAACGGAGGTCTCTCTCGAGGAGGAGGAGGACGCAGGCTGTCGCCGGATCATCTTCGACTTGGATGTCTCGAGGATATCGGGCAAGCGAGGGGAAAAGGGAGCGGGAGAGACAGAGAGGAAGCGAAGTGACGTTCACTTTGGGGAATCGTCCCGGCGACGACGAAGAGAGACGCGACTGCCTCTCCGGGAGAAACGTCAGACGTCGGGGTTGAGAGGAGACGAGTTTGGAAGTATTATTTCCGGACTTCCGAGAGACTTCCACGGCGACGACGTTCCCTCGGAGGGACCGGATCTCGAGGAGATCCGCCGGCTGGGACTCGAGGAAGAAGAGATCAGGATTTCCACACCGCCGGGTGTCGAGGAGCGTCAAAATGGTACAGCGCGCGAGCAAAGCCGTGCTACTGGCAGCGTTTCTCCTCCTGAACGTGCTGAGCATCGTCGACTCGGTGCCCCTCAACAAATCCCTCCGCGGCACGCTGAGACTCTGCTCGAGGAGCCTGAGCGACGCACTGTACATAGTGTGCCGGGAACGCGGCTACAACGGGTACTCGTACGGCGACGACGACGAGCCGCGGGCCGACAACGGCCAGGGCCTCGTCGACGAGTGCTGTTACCACCCGTGCACCTACGAGCAGCTTGAGCAGTACTGCAAGCCGATACCGGGGGAGAAGCGGGACGAATCGAGGGACGTCATGTGAGTGGATGTTAGTCTCTCTTTTATTTTCATCATTCACTCTCTCCTCTCTTTCTCTCTCTTTTTTTCTCTTTCTCTCTCTCTCTCTTTTTCTCCTCGCGTCTGTTCTCACTTTGAACCCGGATACGCGCGTCAACCCCTTGTCTAATCCCCGATCATCGTCCTTCGGTCCTATTCCGGGCGCACGTTTGACGTTAACGCGCCGACTGCCGCGCTTATTTCCGTCGTTTCCGCGCGGAAGCTAAGAAAACCGGTGATCGAATTACTGAGGATACAGTAAAAACATGCGATTTGAAATGTATATATATATATATATATATATATATATGTGTGTGTATAGTCTGTCTAACGAGAGAGCGTGACCGACATAATTTCAAAACTATTCTGTGACAATCCCGCTCGTCAGTTCCTATTGCTGCACACTCACGTGCACTTACTTTCGTGTGACGATGACCGATAGGACATATACACTTGAGTCTCTCGTGCTGATAAGTAACAATTATTTGAACGAGGATTTCCAAGGATCTACCGTCTATCACGCTTGCACCTCCGGTCTCTCTTTCTTTCTCTCTTTCTCTTTCTCACAAACGTCTATTGATATCCGCACGACTGTTCGCTACTTTTCACTCTTATAATTGTTCGCATTTCTTCCCGGCATCTCCATATTTCCCATCAAGTTGACAACGTGTTCCGTGCTCCGATTGTTCGGATAACAATCTCTGTACCTCATGAATCCGACGAAAACGGATTTTATCGGGAAAGTGACCGGAGGGAAAATTCGTCGGGGAAAATGATATCGACCCAATTGCGATCGATACTTTCTTGCGCGTCCGAACGTTTCTTTTCTCAAGTTCTCAAATTTCGTTAAAGCACGAATTCAGCGCCTGAAACGTGTTTAGAAATGTTTTTATCCTTGTTGTCCTTGTGAAACGTTCTCCTAAACGAAATGTTTAAGATATCAACAATCCTATTGGCACAACCAATTCCCTAGATAGCAATTAATTACTCAATGAGACGCGGTAATATCATAGTACCGATCATACCAGTGACAATATCTCTCTTTCTCTCTCACACATACACACATCACGGCACTCAACCGTGTCAAACCAGGTCGTTTGTTGCCAGGTCTTTCTTATACGCTTTTTGTTATACGAACGTCACGTGTAACGTTGTTTGAAAATCAGCTAGCTGTGTTTAACATCGCACCCAAAACATGGGGCCCTCTGTTTAGTCCCGACTATCTTCTTTTCTCCTTTCGCGCGTTTTCTTCCAAGTGTCAAAGGCTGTCTCACATCTCCCCCTCTCCCCTTTCCTCTTTTCTCTCTCTCTCTCTCTCTCTTTCGTTTATTTAATTTAATTATACGATCGCTCTCGCGATCGTGCGTTAACGTTACTTTTATTTTTCCTATTTTTCTCTCTCTCACACTACCGATTACTCGTCACAGTAATCTCGTTTTTAATTACGCGTATTTTGCTCGACCGCTCGGTTATCGCGACGATTGTTTACCTACGGCATTCCGTCGCCGCCGTTCCGTCGTGGTGATTTTTTCTAATATTACCCGAGTCAACGGGCGCTTCTTCTTCCTCTCGCTTCTGCCTGACGACTCCGCTCGCGTCCGCGTAATCGCGAAATAGAATACGCGCGCGCGCCGCCGCCTCCTCCGCTGCTCCACGATAACGAAATTTATTTCTGCCCCCGGCGACGACCGTAAATTACACGGTCGCTTATAAATAGCCGGGATTACACGCGCGATAACGTGCTCGTTAAGCATTAATTATTTACATCGATCGCAGCCGAATCATTTGTCTTACGCTGTCAGCTGATTAGTAGAGGTGGCAGCGGCGGCGTTCTGCAACCGCCGAGCACCGATGCACCGGGGTGGGAGCGCACGATGTGTACTACTCCCGGGAGATAAACGGATACCGGAACGCGGGGTCGAGAACGAACGGGGAGGGCGAGAGTTCGAGAGGGCTCCCCGTCTCTTATCGCCGTCACGACGATAATCTCTCTGTCGCTGTTCACCAAAGTTCACGGTTGTACACGAACTGGCCCCTCTCGTCCGGAGCCAGGGTTAGTCTCTCCAGAGATTTTAACGCGTTTCGCTATCCTTGCGCCCGTTGTCCCTCTTCTGCTCCTTTTCCTTCTCCTCTCGCCATCCTCGTACCTCCCTACCGCAGATTACTTTCTCTCTCTCTCTCTCTCTCTCTCTCTCTATCTTCGTCGTCTCGCGCTTTGTCTTTCGTTATTATCGAGTTACGCGACTTGTTTTCCCGAAAAAAAGTCTTAATCGGCCGGCTTCTTACACAAGTGTTTACCGAATTATGCGGCTCCGCACACAGATCTCGCGTTTCGTATCAAACGACCTGTTTTTTGTTATATCTCGCGGACCGGTTAGTATTTTTGTCGGTGGATCTCGGCTTAGAATCGGCGATCTCCACGGTCACAGGGATCAAGGTGTCGCGATAGAGACGTAGGAAGGTGCGTGTGTACATGTATATATCTAATCGGGGGTTAAACAGGGGGAGGAAACAGATCGACGAATCCCGAAAGCCCGGCGAATCGCCCGCTGATTCTCCGTGTAGGATCCATCAGACGCTCTTTCAGAAGCATTTTCGTCTACACGAATCGATTTTACTTCTATATAATAACGACGCCATCCCGCGTGAAAGGAGAAAAACATTGGGAAGTCACGGGAAAAAAATTAATCTTAAAAATAGATATTTTCATACATAAGCAAGTTCAAGCAGTACTCGCATCAATACGCAAATTCAATCAGATCGAAGATGAAAAATCTTCTGAGAAAATTATAATATTCCCGCATGCATATGTGAGAATATATCTATTCTCGAGACGAATCTTTTCTGTGTATAAAGCATCCAGCACGCATCGCATTGTCTCTAGTAATCGAGAGAAACCCCAGTTTTGTCGCGGCGGCGAGGATCAATCGCGATGTTCGTCTCTTCGTTTCCCCCGTCGTGTTCCCACTGTCTGCTCACGCAGCCCGATTTCGCTTTTCCAGGGAGGAGACGTACAGGATAGTCCATATGCCTTTTCCCTACGCGGCGAGAGATCTGTCGGAGGAGAGTCCGGAGATGGACTACGCCGGCGGTGCGATAAAACGTAAGGTCGATGGTATGAAAAAGGGACGGCACAGGGGAAAAGGTGGTCGCAAAGATGTCGGTGAATGCGAGGGAAAGGCTGACGCGAAAAAGCGACACCGCGGCAGGCACTGCAGATGCCGACGTCGGCGTCTGGAGTGTCGCCGAACTGGCAAGGTGCTTCCATGAACGACATTGCTTGTTATACATATATATATACGCATCTCTCATTGACACCTTCGTTGCTTGCGCCGTGGTGATCTTGGCCTGATTGTAGTGACCCGGCTGACTCCATCTCGACACGTGCTCTCGAAATTTCTCGGAGTGGGAACTCCCACGCGAAACAAGCGAAAAGTGACGGTGTATTCGCTCGAAGCGATAATAAAAATCTATTCCCGCTCGAAATCGCAAGAGTGAATGTTTTGTTCAAGCTCAGAACGAATTCGGACTCCACACGAGGGTGAATGTTTCCAATCGACTGAAGTAAATTTCTTCCGTGACAGTGTGGAGTACATCCGATTCGTTCTTCGATTTCGAGTGAAATTTTACTCCGAGAAACTTAGAGAGTACGATCAGGATTGGGAAGGTTACTTCTTTTTTTTTTAAGTGAAATTCGTTAACGTTGTTTGTTATCTACGGAAAAAAAGAGCAGCTCGTTATCGTTACCGTCAAGCCCGTATCAGACGAGGTATTGGAGATTGTTTAGGAAAAATTGATTGATTCGTCAAAATCTAATATCTCCAATACCCCGTCTGATACGGGCTTTACTCATTTGGAAAAATACTCGTAGTCGTTATCATCTTGCAATTTTTGTTGCTAATCTTCGCCAAGTTTTTAGCTTCTCTTTTTTACGAATCGATGTTGCCGAGTTTTACTTTCGATGTGCATGTATTCTGCATGAGAGAAATAACGATAAAAATAATGATCACCGTTGCCAAAAGATATAATTATCATCAACCGTTATTGCAATAATAATAATAATAACAATAAAAATATTTCTTTACGGTACATAGTAGATTACAAAACTTTCAAAGCGATTTCAATCGCATTGAAAGGAAAGTATCTTTCGCGCTATTTACCGCGACGGTTATCGTTATCGACGAAAAAAAAATAACGCTATCGCCGAGTTGCCACGTTAAAGGAAGCAACTTGCAAGCAATGATGGCGTTAAAAGTAATTAGTCGTGTTATTTCCCAACCCTGCCTGCGACACAATTTACAAACTTGCTGTCGAAAACGTCGAAACGCATGTGACCGCCACTCGATACTTGCGCGATGCTTCCTTCGGCGGGCCGAGAGTATCTTCGGGGTAAACACGACTTACTGTACACATTCGAGAAATTAACGCGGCCTCCGACGTTGTAAAAATACGCTTGATACGACGTGTTTTTGTTTACGGCGCCGTCCAGTGCCCTCCATTCCTCATCGTGTTTATTACATTTCTCTAGCAAGACTAACTCACACTTTTGCACTGGTAATCACGAATAAGCATTGCATTGTCACGGGGCTGGCATTCATTGGCGTGATCTTTCATCGAATCATCTCGAGACGGCTTTAACATGTTATTCAGCCGATTAAAAACGGCCCGGTGATATCTTAGGGTCGCACTTAGGACGTTCCGAAGTACACAAAGAAAAAATATCATCTTACCGCTGAGAAAAGCGATTGCTCAGTTTGTTTTCCTTCTTTTTAAGCAATGGTTATCTTCAACAAAAGAGATCTTCTTGACAACAAATATCCTTAAAATATCGCCAATTTTCGGAAAGCTTACCATCGCATACTGCAAAGAAGAATGTATCTTTTTCCGAGAATATTCTAAACTTTACCGGAGAAAAGTCAAATTCGGCTAATTTGAAGAAGCAAGCCGAAATTTGTCTTAACTCAATATTTTCGACTGAAGTATTAAACGTATACATGCTAGGGTTCAGAATATATTTGGAAACTTTGTACTATGGATACGTTCTTTCAATGTCTCGCATGCCACCGACTTCGCCTGCCTCGCGAATAACCACCGATTTCCTTTGCGCACGTTGCCTTGTACTTAATGAATGATCAGTAACACACCGTAACTCAGCGCGACCGCAAACAACGCGCCGTAACACGTGTGCATCTCTATCGTTGCAGGTTTCACGCGGCGACGTTAAGCCTCTAGCTAACAAATTCGTGACGTCACCGGCGGCGGACAAGCCCACGTCGTTTCCTACCGAGTCGTAATTCGCCGCTGAGAACAATGCAATTAATTAGCGACCGTCCGCACGGGAGGAGGGGGAGGATCGGGAGAAATCTCCGAGGAGCGAAGCGGTCCCCCTCCCTCTCCGACGCTGCACGTCGCTCGTGCGGCGACTGCCGTCAGAATTCCGTCGATCGATCGTGATCTTCTTCGGATCTCGAGAAGGACACGCCGGAAGGATCCCCGATCGAGGCAACGGCGAACGTTCGATCGTGGGACGCGACACCGAAGAGCTCGAGGAGAGAGAGACTTACGGTTACCTTTCGACGCCTCTCTCTCTCTCTTTCTCTCTTTCTTTCTCTTCCCCCAAAGGATGATTTCATCGACGGAAACGAAAGAACATTAAAGTGATGAGTTTCCTCGGATTTCGCGATGGGGAAGTTAATTAGCGGGTCGCACATTTGGACGTGAGTCGCGACTGGTGTCGCGGTCCGTGGCTGTGACGGACAGACGGACGGACGATCGGATCGTGATCTCGTAGAGAAAGACTTCTGAAGCAAGTGATCCCGACGTTAAGCGCGCTTTCAGATGCGTGGAGACAGCTCGGCTCGGATATACCCGCCGGTGATCCTAGTTTGTATTGCCGACTGATGATCTCATTAGTATTAAAAGGAAAAAAAAAATAAGCCAGCAGTTTACCCCGTTGCACCCGTTAGGTCTTAAGCGAGTTATACAATTGATATACATCGACGAACGCGTACTTTACGGTCCGCCGTAGTTTACGGAATGGATGAGGTCCAAGTTGCGGAATAAGTAGCCCTTAGCGAGGAGATTCAGAGGACACTCGGTCTTAGTTGAAGATAGAACAGTTTTATCGCACAGCACGTAACGAGAGACGCCCACTTTACTGTACAATTCTCGAGTTTTACTTACCGGACATCTTGACAAATTTGCCGCTCACATCTGGGTGTTAGTGATAGCGAACGAAAAATAAACCTTTATACGAATTAAACCGATATGTGCGTTCTTTATTTCACTCACGGCGCCATGAATAGCGACTTGAAGTCGCCGATTAGCTTGATCGGTCTTTGATGAATGCCATCCTAAGGCTAAGAACGACCTAAAGCGCTAAGCAAGGTACGTGTACAGCTTCCTTCAAGCACCTGTCGACGTTTTGGCAGCACTCGGACGCTGTCTCCAGGAAAACCTTCCAAGCTTCCTCCTTCGAAGTCCTCGGTAGCCTCTCGTAGATATTGTCGTACAGCTCGTCCAGCTCTTCGGAGTTCAGGTCGAGGCCGAGATCGTCGCTGACGGCCTATCGAACATACAGCGCTCTCTTCATTCCTCGTCGTGCTTGAGTCTCAAGAAACAGCCTCATTTGTAATTTATTATTCCTTCTCCTATCATTGTTAATCGATTACTCACACCTTGATGTATTTGTCATTACTTTCGAGATTGGTTTCATTTGATCCGTCATCTTCCTTCTCTTTCCGGTTAATCGGTTACATTCACGTAATAATGATATGTAATGATGACTCTTAAAATGAGTCTCGTTCGAGACCCGTCGTTCTCTTCTTTACGGTTAATTGGTTATTCACAAATCTTTCCATCGACAGCAAGGCTACATTAATTAAGACGTCGTTATCAATTACTTCGCGGGGTCGCGGGGGTTCGATCCCAAGTCGCTTGTCCGCGACGTTAATTGGGGGAGAGGTGAATCCGGAAGTGGTGAACGTTAGAGGTGTTTTTATTACGCTCGTCGTTGTTACTTCGTCGTTGCGAATTTTATCGTCGAGTAAGACACACACTGTGAGTCACAGAAATGGCGAAAAACACGAAAGCGGTCGAGAAAACGCGGCTTGCCGTAATTCAGGATAGATTTCAGAGGCGATTGGCTTACCGTGGAGAAGAAAGGCGTGACGAGCGGACGCGACGAGATCGTAGGACCATAATCCGACCAACCGGAGGAACGTCCTGCCGAGCTCGAAGTGCGATCGTAATATCCCGTCTCGGAGAAGGCGCCGTTTATAACATCCACCACGATCGGCAGGGTGATATCGCCGATTCGTCGCGACACCTGTCTTTTCCGCGGAACGCCGTGAGGAGACATCGAGACGTCGCTCGAGAAATAGTCTGAAAAAAACGGAAGCAGATTAAAAATAGCGAAATGAAAATTAAGTATGCATATACATACACACTTAATTTTTGATATTCCTCCCTGAAAAAGGCGTGAAACTTGAATGTAGCGGAGACACATCAATCTATTTTGCATCAAGAGCAAAATCTTTTAAGGATTGCGAACAAATCGAAATTACTTGATCAAGAGTGTATAAATCGTAGATTTCTCTCATTAAAAAAAAAGGGAAAAATCTCTCTCTCTCTCTCTTTCTATATATATATATATATATATATAAACTTATAATAGTATTATAACGTCATATATAATTTATAATAAAAATATAAAAATATATTACAATAAAAAAATATATATTAACGGTTCATAAAATTACGGTTTATATCATAGTGTTTCGCTCACCGAGTCCTTTCCACTGAAATTTCTCATCGTGCTTTAATAAATCGAGTCTCTCCACATCCCTCTTGATTCTGGAGCCGAATCTACACTTTTTCATGTGCACATCCATCACGACCGCCTTGCACTGCGTGCTGGCCCACGAGATCTTGCAGGTGATCACCATTGTCGCCAGAATCAGATACGCGACTCGATGCAAACGCATTTTCCACCCGCAATTCACGGTTATTTATTGTTTCGATCGTCAATTTCGATCCGACGCTCGTCGCGCGCTATTTAATACACGACGCGCGACTCATCGCGGTTTTAACAACTTTCTTATCAGATTGTACGTGTCGCGAAGACACACCGACGCCTCTGCGCGTCAACACAATCGTGCCGATGTACTTTTATTCATTTCCACGGCACGTGCGACGCGGCATAATCACTCGCAGTTACGCTAATTGGATGAAACAATTATGTTGACGTCGCACATGTGCACTCGTATTGAGACGCCAAAACAGGTTGTTTGTGCGTTTGCTCGTCTCAAGTAAAACGCAGCCGGCTTTGAAGTTTTTCTTTCCGAATTTTTCTTCATTTATTCGTGGCGAGAAACTGAAACAACCGCGGGGAAGAAAGGTTGAAAAATGCCTGTTTCTTTCAGAGCTTTCAAAATTATAATATTATATATAAGCTATTATGAAATTCTCATAGTTATTATAAAGTGAAAGTGTAATTTTACACGGTGTATAATGAGTGAAAATCTTATTTCTCTCGCAGTAAAATAATTCCCCTTGGGATTGATTTGTCCTCTTGTGTGAGGAATAAATGCACTTGCTGACAATTTCAGGTTTCTGCCGCGCCTGTCGGTTGCGCCCGGCGGAAGGTTAATTAATTATGCCGCGCTTTAATGCGCTCCGTGGATCTATCATTAGTACATGGTCGTGCGGCCCGCGCGATAATCTCGTGTGACTAATAAGAACGACATTACTTCATTGTTGCGTAGGCATCAATTGATACTTGAGAATGAGGTGCCTTGCGCGACGCTGAAACCGCATATTTCTGCGCGCGTTATGGAAGATTATCCGGTCGTTCAATAGCGCGTGCTCGCAGAGGCGCACGACTACCTCCTGGTATTCTAAACAATCTCCGCATGACAGCCGCGAAGGAATGTTCGTTCTCATTTAACCGTCTCATTGTTTGCGCGACGCCGTTCCCAAACGGCGAATTAGTCATCGATTAGTCCCGCGATATTACTTCAGATCGGTAACGTTGATTAATATTTAACGTCCTCGCGAAAATCTTCGCAGATTTTATTGGATATCAATTGGACTGACGTGAGTTTGTATTGCAGAAACGTCGAATTAAATAACGTTATCTAGATCGAAACAACGTGATTCATAACGTTAATATTTCCAAGCGGAAGAAACTTGAGCGATAGAGCGAGATATGCGGCGGTACACGTGCGAGAAAATTCAGATTAGCATCGTAATCTCATAATGTGTCGTCTTATTTCGAGTATCGTCGTAAATGTCACGTTTCCCGGGCCGTTTTATGACCTTGATTAATTATGCACCGCTCACAATTTGCTTCTATTTTGTTTACTATTTCAGAAGAAAATTACTATTGTTAATCCCAAATGTTTCTATTTCTATTGTTGGTTCTCCCAATAACGAAGCACGATGTGAAAAATATGTCGCAGCCACAACACTTGTCAGTGCTGTCTAACGTATATTAAACAATTTTAGGGAAACATTAATCAATGTGGAAAAAAATGTTAAAATTTAGAAGAGCCAAAAAAAAATATCGGTGCGCCAACCATCCAAATGCTAACTTGGTATTATTTTTTAGATTGTTTATTAGGGACATGTCGTACAATATTCTTAACACAATAAGCTTGAATGAGCGAAACTTTTCAAGCGAAAAGTGGCTTAACAGATCTAAACGGACTTGTACAGAGCATTTCACAGACGATACTCAAGCTTAGTATTATGGAAATGCACTAACGCGCAATAGTAATTGACATACTAAAAAAACAGATAAATAGATGATACAAATTTAATGATCACCGGCTAAATTGTAGATTGTTTTATTATTATCTCTTTTTGTGGTATCACTTAATTTATACTTATCTAGACAGACTCTAATATATTTTCGTTCGAAGACCCTGAACTTTTCCACGAGAGATGCACTCATATTATGCCAAAACAACACAGCCATATTATAATTAGTCTGATAAGTAATTCGTAGCAAACAACAAGTTCAGTTTTGCTATGCAGATATTTCGAATGGGACAGTCTTATGTTTGATAAAATACGCCCATGATAGTGAATGCGCCACCTGCGATCTTATCAGGCCATCGTGAAGCGATGGCATTGAACATCAAAAGCTGTCGCTAAGCGACGGCACGAAACATCAACACTGACTGTGCAATAAGACCAGAATGAGAGAGATAGCTCGACAAACCTGCGATTATGCAGAAGTTCGTCTCACTAAAAACCTAATGAGCAGTAATTAGAAGATCGATTAATAATCTATACCGAATGACTGTTGAAATACTTTCATCGTGATGATTTTTTCTCACTCTATTATAGTATTTTTGTACTGCGTGATTTATTGAGCTCTACAGAGTTCCATCGTCATTTGAAATTCGTCGAAGTACACATTACCAAGATCCCCCAAGCTTTCTATGCATCAGCTTACAACTTCTACGATTTCAAGAAGTTTGTCCAATTCCTTCGATGCTTTTCGCTACTCAGCTTCCTGTACGAAGATTCTTAGCAGTAAATTAGATCCCCACTGGTCACTGCTTCTTATTATTGCAAGCTGACGTTTGGGATTAGGTGTGCACGTTAGTACTCTGGAGGATCTACTATAGAAAAGAAATAGAGTATAAAGAAAGACTGCATTGCAATCTATTGAATCTGATGCTCTGTCACGTACCTGTCCTGTTCCATAATTGATAAGAAATCTTTAGCAAGTGATTTTGCACACAATCCAGCATAATAGTCTTAACATTTATCAGGCCTAGTCCCAATCAGATTTCTCAAATAATGTATATGTCATTCATATACATTTGCATTTAACCGGCATATCCATTAGAAGGAGAAAAGTGTACAATTTGACATCTACTTTGTAAAACATTACCTTCTGCGTCACCTGGCAGTAATTAGATCAATTATTAATGTACACTGCAATTGACTGTTGAAACATCTCGATTACGATTTGCTTTCTTTCTCTGAAATAGTGATTTCTACGTACCGATTTATTGAGTCCTGCAGGTTTCCGCACGCATTTGAATGTCGTCGATGTCCGTAGTTCCGAGATTCCTCAACAAGCTTGCTATACCACGGTTCTCCTTCTCTACGGCTTCAAGACGTTGCTTCAGTTTCATCAGTGCTTCTTCATTTTCAGTTATTCTTTGCTTGAGCATTTGATTCTCGAATCTGGTGGCTTCCAGCTCCTCGAGCATTTCCTCGTTTTCTGCATCTTGCGTCTGCACCGGCTGCGTCTTTTCGTTTTCCTCCTGGCTACCGCTGCTCTCCTTTTCCTCGCAGGAGTCCATATCTAAACACGGTTTGCAGGCGTTAATATACTACTTTTATTGAATTTCTTCAATTGAAATCTCTTTTTACTAACATCCGGCGGAAAACCGATTTATTTTCACATGCGCCACTTACCTATAAATATTAAACTACTCATTATTTTCTTATTCTTGGATACATTTGGTGTGCTACAGATAAATTCATTATTCATATGGTTATTAATAATCTCGCACTTACGGAGAGCTTCGTTATCCGTATTTCCGTTTAATTCGCTGATCTCGCCTTGCTCCAGCTTCTTGAATTTTCACACGGTCAAATAAATTTCACCGCTCGCCATTTGCTACAATTGCAAGCTGAAATTTGAGGTTACATCCGCACCCTGGTGTTTTAAAGGGCCAATTATCTTATATTTTAGATCGTCTTCAGATGGCTCCGTAGCCAATGAGTGTAGAGTTTCTAGTGACATTTTTGTCTCCAAACTGCAGATTCTCTCACTGCATGTCGATTAAGAATGATGCAGTTGCAAAATTTTTGCAAGTGTGAATTGCATTAAAAAATATATATATATTAATATAATAATAGAGAAATACGTAAATATATATGGACACAAGTACATAAAAGAAACATAAAATTGAAAAAAAAATTATGCGAACAGTACGCGGTGTTCCCAGGTGGTCACCCATCCAAGTACTAACCGCGCTCGTTGCTACTTGACTTCAGTGATCGGACGAGAACTGGTACTTTAAGCAAGATATGACCGTTCACGGGAACTCTAACTTTTCATTAACTGAAGTGTGACAAAAGTATTACCTTTTACCATACATTATGTTGAGCAGATTTTACTTAACGTTCGCAACGATGTAAACGTCATTCCATCTTTGTTTCTCTGCTAAAATAAGTTTCATCCGAGTAAAGTTCGGACGGTAAAATTTGATAATCGAGACAAGCATTTGATACGAGAACGAGAATGATAGCGAGTTACATAATAACTCTGAAGGTAACATTATTATCCTCAAAGTATAACGAGCTACCTTCAAAATGTAATTATTTCTCACTTCGAGCAGATGATTGAATATCGCACCTCCGTGAAGAAATCGATCAACTTGGGGCTTGCCAGATATCCGGCTGTCGGTACGTCTGCTTTCGCCCAAAAACACCGATTATTGTAATGCGGAGTGAACAACGGAGGTTCATCAAGCGCGCGCTTCTTTACCGACATATGCTCGCGAACAGCAGCCGCGGGAAAGTGGCGACATCGTCGTCCGAAATGCCCACCTCTTGACGTTGCGTTTGACACGTAAGACACGTATAACGTTTTCCCATTTTGCGTCTACACTTATTTAAATGCCCGTGAACTCTGACAAGTCGCTTGTTCCCGGGCGTTTTCTTTAACACCAGGTACGTGCCGAGTTCACGGCTGGCGGGTGTCTTGCACGTGCGAGGTTCATCGGCGGTATCGCAATCGTACATAATATGTTAGCGCACGTAACCTCACACACGCATCTCCCGCTTATCTTCACACCACGCGAATTCAGTTCGGAAGGGCGGATGGGATTGCCGATAATGCATATTCGATGATAACACGACGTTGGTAACACACACACACACACACGCACGCGTGTCTCGTCACTACCTTTTACAGTGCGGTTTGCCAACCACGTTGCGACACTACCGTGGCTTCTGACATTCCCGTAGGTTGTGCGAACGGGTTGCCCTTCTACAGCGACGTCAAGAGAAGCCGGAAAGAAAATGAGCACGATGACCGAGCAGCCGTGCTACACCCTGATAAACATTCCGACCGATACGGAGCCCTTGAACGAGCTCCAGCTGAAGCAGGACCTCGAGAAGGGCGATGTCACCACGAAGATCGAGGCTCTGAAGAAGACGATTCACATGATCCTGGGCGGCGAGAGACTACCCGGACTGCTGATGACGATCATCCGGTTCGTGTTGCCCCATCAGGATCATACGATTAAGAAGCTGCTGCTGATATTCTGGGAGATCGTGCCGAAGACCTCGGCCGATGGCAAACTCCTGCAGGAGATGATTCTGGTGTGCGATGCCTACAGAAAGGACTTGCAGCATCCGAATGAGTTTGTCAGAGGATCCACTCTCAGGTACAGACACAGACATATATATATATATATATATAGACATATATATATATATATATATATATATATATATATATATATATATATGTATTAAATGATACAAAAAGTATCATAGATATTCTACATTTCTCATTGCAGATTCTTGTGCAAACTGAAGGAACCAGAACTGCTGGAACCACTGATGCCGGCGATAACAGGATGTCTGGAGCACAGACACTCCTACGTCAGGCGCAACGCGGTACTCGCCATCTTCACCATTTATAGAAACTTCGAATTCCTCATACCCGACGCTCCAGAATTGATAGCTAAGTATCTGGAGGGAGAACAGGACATGTCGTGCAGGAGAAACGCGTTTCTAATGTTGCTGCATGCCGATCAGAGCAGAGCGCTCGCTTACTTGGCAGCGTGTCTCGATCAAGTGCCCAGCTTCGGTGACATTTTACAGCTGGTTATCGTTGAGTTGATATATAAGGTATGAAGCATGTAGCTATATAGGGTGGCCCAAAGATCGGTTACCATTTCGCACCTCTTAAGGTTCTGGCGCAACCTGGATGATTTTTAAATATATATTTATGAAAGAGTCGCGAATTTGTCGAGCTGGTAAGCAACTTTTGGGCCAGCTTGTATTAGGTCGATTGAAAAGTCTTTTCCCACAAACACTGAATAAGAATTGAAACGAGTGAAATGTATATTCTTTTCCGAGTGAAATGTATATTCTGTAGGAGACGTCGGGACCGACTGAATAGTTCTGTTAATATGCGACTGTGCGCGCGTTCGACGTGTACAGACGGTACGGTTAATGAACTCGTTGTCCAGGTTTGTCTCGCGAATCCGTCGGAAAGGGCGCGCTTCATCAGATGTATCTACAGTTTACTGAATTCGCCCAGTGCTGCGGTGCGTTACGAAGCGGCCGGCACGCTGGTGACACTTTCCAGCGCGCCAACCGCGATCAAAGCCGCGGCTTCCTGCTACATCGAGCTGGTGGTCAAAGAGAGCGACAACAATGTCAAACTCATCGTGCTCGATCGGCTGATCGCGATGAAGGACAGTCCTGCGTACGAGAGGGTATTACAGGACCTCGTGATGGATATACTTCGCGTTTTAGGTGATCCATCGACGATCATGACTGTCCTATACATTATCTGCCATTACGTTTTTCCCGCGTTTACTTAGCGCTTACCGTTTCCTACGCGAAACAGGATCACCGGCCCTGGAAGTCCGGACGAAAACCTTGGCACTCGCCATGGATCTGGTGACGACTCGTACGATCGAGGAGATGGTGCAGTTGTTGAAGAAGGAGGTCCTCAGGACAGCCGGCGGCGAGCACGAGGATGCCGGCAGGTACCGTCAGCTCTTGGTGCGAACGCTCCACGCTTGTTCCATGAAGTTCTCGGATGTCGCTGCCACCGTCATCCCGGTGCTGACGGATTTCCTGTCGGAGAGCAACGAGGCCGCCGCCACGGACGTGCTCGTGTTCGTTCGCGAGGCGATTCAGAGATTCGAGAATCTCAGACCGCTGATCGTCGAGAAGCTCTTGGAGGTCTGCGTTCACGAACAATGCTTCGCTACGAATCGGCATGTTGACGTGAAATATTAATCTTTTCGGCTTTCGATGGGGATCCAGGTGTTTCCTCACATACGGTCCGTGAAGGTGCACAGAGCTGCACTCTGGATCCTCGGCGAGTACGCCACGTCCAAGGAGGACATAGAGGCTGTAATGGGCCGTGTGCGCGCCGCTCTGGGCGAACTGCCGTTGCTCGAGACGGAGAACAAGCGTCAAGCCGGCGAGAAGTCCACCGAGGACGGGAACTCGCAAGCCGCGCCTACGCAATTAGTGACGTCCGACGGAACGTACGCCACTCAGAGTGCTTTCAGCGCTACGTCCGCGCGTGAGTTGCTTTCTCTCTCTTTACTTTGAACGAATCATCTTTTACCCGTGGCTCCCGGCCGCCGATCTCAGTTGTTCGATCGTATAGAACATCTGTTTATAATTTAACGCGTGAACATATCCGAACGTGACGATTTACAGGCAAGAAGGAGGAGAAGCGGCCGGCATTGGTGCAATACATGATGGAGGGTGACTTCTTTATCGGCGCGTCCTTGGCCACCACCCTGGCGAAACTGGCTCTCCGCTACAAGACATTGGAGGACAACATTCAGAAGAGCAATCGATTGCAGGCGGAGGCGATGTTCGTGATGTCCAGCGTGTTGCAGCTGGGCCGTTCGGGTCTTCCCATGAAAGCGATGACGCACGACGACGCGGAGAGGATCTCCTTGTGCCTCAGATCCCTCGCTTGCCCGACACCTCTCGTACAAAAGGTCTTCACGGAGGGATGCCGCGACGCTCTCGGCAGAATGCTGGCCGCGAAAGCGGAGGAGGACTCGCAGAATCAAAAGGTGACTATTGCCATCGCAGATAGCCGAACCTGCCGGAAACGGATTCTGCGCGCCTTTTGCGGTAGACGTTCACCGAAAATCTAATAGGATCCGTCAACAGATCGAGGACAGAAATCGGACGGGATATCAAATAGGGAAATATTAAAAATAGAAATGAAAAATAGCTCAACCTCAGAAGAAGAACAAGTGTGAATTTTAATTACAAATACCTCTTTCCGAACGGTCAATCTTTTCCTAATAGCACGATACGTGGTGGCAAGTTTCATTGAATTCTTCCCAAACTCACCCGTCGTTTCTTTCCAGGCCAAGGAGAAGCCGGGCAGTATCGTGCAGGTGGACGACGCGATACAGTTCCTGCAGTTGAGCCGGGGCTCCGATTTGGCCGGTGGCGCCGGCGATGTGTTCGAGCAGAGTCTGAGCGCGGCCGTGGCCGGTCGGCCCTGCGCCAGCGGGGACGTCCCGGCGCCGAGCGTCCTGAGCAAGGTCGCTCAGCTCACCGGCTTCTCGGACCCGGTGTACGCAGAGGCGCTGGTGCACGTAAATCAGTACGACATCGTGCTCGACGTTCTGATAGTCAATCAAACGGAGGACACCCTGCAGAACTGCACCCTGGAATTGGCCACTATGGGCGACCTGAAGCTGGTGGAGAGACCGCAGCCCATCGTGCTCGCGCCGAGGGACTTCGCCAGCATCAAGGCGAACGTGAAGGTCGCGTCCACGGAGAACGGCATCATATTCGGCAATATCGGTAATAAGCGATCGAATAGTTCCAAGTAGAATTGGAAATTGGAAACATTGAAACGCGGGCTCCTCTTCCGACGTGTATTCCGACTGCTCCACTTTCATCTCGCCAGATTGCCTACTATAAACTTCCCGTCTGTTCGCAGTCTACGATGTATCGGGCGCGGGCTCCGACAGAAGCGTCGTCGTTCTCAACGACATACACATCGACATCATGGATTACATAGTGCCGGCGACGTGCACCGACGCGGAATTCCGTCAGATGTGGGCCGAGTTCGAGTGGGAGAACAAAGTGTCGGTCCACACGACGTTGTCCGATCTGAGGGAGTACCTGGCGCATCTGCTGAAGTCGACGAATATGCGCTGCCTCACGCCGGAAAAGGCACGTTCCACCACTTTTTCCGTTTCATAAGTATCGCCGAGATAACCGTAACACCTGTCACGATTCTGTTTACACAGGCTCTCTCGGGACAATGCGGATTCATGGCGGCGAATATGTACGCCAAGTCGATATTCGGCGAAGACGCGTTGGCGAATCTGTCGATCGAGAAGCCGCTGAACAGGCAGAACGTTCCGGTGGTCGGCCACATCCGTATCAGGGCCAAGAGCCAAGGTATGGCGCTGTCGCTGGGCGACAAGATCAACTCGGCGCAGAAGGAGCCGCAGAATAAAGTGGTGCAGACGGCCTGAATCGCGTCCTCCCGGCCGAAGCTCGCTCTGCACTCGCTGTGCGCAATATTCAAGTACTCGATGCGCGACTGACATCCTCGCGGGACACCTTCGCAGGCGGTTGCTGAGAGAGATTCTCACACGTCTGTGTCCCGACGCGTCCGGGGAATCAGTGTATTATTCGCGACGTACCATACAACCCGCCACGTCGCAGCCACGTTTGACAGACGCGTTTATTATAATTTATACCATGTTATTGTATTACACACTTCTGCCCTCCTCTTTCTTTCCGACGACGCTGTTCTCGTAATCATGCGATCGATACCGCCGCACGAGAGGGCACGATGTATCTGTAGACGAGGAAACAAATATACACGATACTTTTGTCTATGTAAGCCTCGCTCGTTTCTTTCTCTTTAAATACGATTGCATTAGAACGCAGTGTCTTTGTATCGTTCTGAATAAAATAGTTTCCAACCGGGACCGAGTTGCATTGACCGTTTGTGTTTGTCCCCGACGTACCTTTTGTGCCGTAGAAAACCGCACCGGTGTCTCACGAGTTAACCCAGAAAATTCAGTATCGAAAGTATCTATTTATCTATCTATCTGCGGATCTATCATTTGTGTAATAAGCCTTAAGTTTTTTGCTCTAAGCAATAAAGTATAAAGTAATTTTTGAGAAAAGGTCCTTCTTGCGCCGCCAAAAGTTATAATAACACTTGGATCTTAGGAATTGCGACGTTTAGTAGCGCTGGAAACGTTTTTCGCTAAAAGTTGCATTACAGCCATTTACAGCTCAGAGCAAAAAGCAGAAGACTTATACTGTTGTAGATCTAGATTTAATGATTCATTGTATTCACGATATCGAAAGTTGCATAAAGATACAAGACTTACGGCGTTTTTGTTGTTCGTATTAATCGCACGTTTATGAAGAAAACAGATCATTTGTATGCGTGTATGTGAGGATAAATTGGATATTAATTTATCGGGAAAAGCCATTCGAATGATTTGGCGATGTAGTAATCGAGAGATAAGATAAGATAACGACACAGACACAGACTTCGATAATGTTGATGTCGTTCGACAGGTGGTTAATTGTGACTTAACGATGGTTCTGTAATGTCTTAACACCGGCCGATTGTGATTGGACAGTGATTTATTGGTGGTTAATTAAAATTTTATATAAATGCAACTGTCTAAAGCAGACGGTGAGCATATATCGATGATCCACATGATCCCGTTGCTCGAGGATTCAAATTACAATGACATCGGTACAAAGTATAACTGATATTTATAGATATTTACAAGGTAAACGTTGTTTATCGCGTAGTTCAATATTCAGACTAACGTTGAAGAATGAACGTTACCTTTCAACGTTAAGTATTGTGGAATTCGAGCCCTGCGACCCTCGTTAGAACACTGTGGAGTTCCTGGTGACGTCATACGGGGAATTCCATCTTCGCTTCGGAGAACCGCGTTTGTCCGCGATAAATTATGATAATTGTACGTGTGGGTGAAAGGAGAAGTCGTTGGGACGCGAATAATCTCGAAATACCCCTTCGATTTATTCTATTTCCTCGTGTTAAATTCTCGGAAGAGGTAGCGTCCGTGTCGTCATCTCGCCGTCATCTCTCGATTACCACATCGCCAAATCGTTCGGACGGCTTTTTCCCAATAAATTAATATCCAATTTATCCTCAAACGAATCTGTTTCTTTCCGCTCTTCATAAATGCGCGATTAACACGACAAAAACGCTTTCGCGTCTTATGTCTTTCGATAGTACATCAATGGCGGAATATTCTGACGCCGAGGACGCGAAAAAGGTCAAATTTATTATGTATGCAGATTAAGCTTTCTCCAAAGCAGCAGTCATGATGCATAAATATTGAAAAATAAGTTGGAAATTTTCAATACTACTATGTTTATAGAAGAAAAAATTTCACATATTTCACATGTCCCAAACGGTCCAATTAATATCCATGATATGTCGTAATTAATTAATACTGAAATGTAAAATGTATTATTTTCACACTTACAAGATATTGATATTTCAACACTTACACATGCTTTTTATTCTGCGGACAGCACAAATTTCTAAAAGACGCCTTAAGAGGATGTCCAAGATATATATGTATATATCTTTTTTTTTACGTATCTTTCACACATCTCTAAAATGTCTTTGAGAAATGTATATTGCTGGATGAATTCGTCGGATAGATTAATTGGAATTCGGTGAAAGTTACCTTTTCAGCCTGAAATGATCGCAAATTGCTTCTTCCGGTCATTAATTCTCGGCAAGATTCGGAAGCAGTGCCGTTAATTGCAACGCTGTTCTCGTCAAAAATTATTTCTCTCCGATAACAACTCTGCTAACCGCGTTATATCTCCGGTAATGAGATCGCTTTGTGAAAAAACGAAGTCCTCCCAATCTCGGTTTCTAACCAATCTTCGTTTTTATCGGTTGAAGTGTAAAAAAGAAACAAAGTTGCATTCCCGCCTTAGACTTGCAGCTCCATCTGGCCACCATCGACCATGCTTATCGCGAGTCGACTGCACCGTTACATGATAACATCGAACAACGCATTACTGAGGCAACAATATGTAGCTTAACTTGGTGTTCTGTGCGCGCGCGCGCGCGTGCATATGTGTGTGTCCCACAAATAATATTTAATCGTTCCCGCCGGCGGCTCGTCGTCGCGATGTTTCGTCTATGCTTTCAGCGTAAGAATTTTTCACATATTTACACACGAATGACGAGATACATTGTCGTGCGATTTACACCACGCGATATTGTGCGAAGGAAGCGAACCCGGAGCGAGAATCGAATCTCCGATCGAAAACCTCGGTCGCTCTCGCGCGCTTTCACTTGCATTTGCCGCCTCTTCTGTTTATCGCTCTACCTTCTCTCTCTCTCTCTCTCTGTCTTTTTCGTGGCTGATCGCCCATACTTTCTCCGCGCGAAAATATTCTCAGGGTCGATTCACGCTTGCGAATTCCATTTGCCTATTGTTTCGCTGCGCGCGGCTCAGCGATTTCGCGCTCGATGACTCATACGCGCATATCGTATATCGATGTGTTATCAAAAGATATTAGTCTCGCGCACGCGCATTACAGGAAAGAGATGATATCGCGAATCGAAAAAGCTTTCCGATGGTCTCTTCGTGTACTATCAAGATAACGACAGAAAGAGAGATGTCTCGGATTGATAACGAGAGATACCGGGTGGCCGTAAACGACGTTCGCTAGGTTTGCGAAACTCCGGTGGACGGCCAAGAAAGTGTTCCTGTTGTTAACAGAACGAGGAAAGAGAGGTGACGAAATCGATCATCCGCATTACACCGGATCGGTACCGTTACACACTAAGTATCCAAGCTCAGAGAGAACAGAAAATGGCGTCGAAATAACATGAAAATGATGAGAAAATTATTAAAAAATAAGTCTTTTATAATCATTTTCTCGTCATTTTGACGTTATTTCGATATCATTTTGAGGTCATCGTCACTTTCTCTTCTATCTGGGAATACAATGGCACTAATTGTTTCATCCAGCCATAGTGCTTATGTTAACTCACGGCAAAATATATCATAGAGATATTTGCGAAATACCTTAGTGTCTAAATATCTGATTGTCAAGATATCACGGAGATATCTGAGCGGTAAAATTCCGATACCGGCTACAGTCGTATGCAAACGTTGCAGATTTTTATTCAAAGGAAAAATATGATATCGAGCAACGATGTCCTGCGGATATTCTGTGAATATCTAAAATTAAGATATCTTAGATACAATTTAAAATTACAGATACAAAAATATCTGTGATTATATCTCAGATATATTTTGTTGTGTGGGTTATTATTAGCGCGTTCGGTCGTCCCGAATGTCTCTTCTTATTCAAATAATTGTTTCATTGTAAACCAGCCTGCGGCACGTATCGACCCGGTGTCGAGCGCGAGCGATCGAATTCGCCAAGAGAGAGAGAGAGAGAACGCATCCGCCTGGAGAGTAACAGGCGGCCGGCCGCGCCAGGCAACCGGACGAAAGAATAATAAATTATCGACTCCCGCGAGATTATCGTCTCGAATTCTACACATGACGTGTTCCGTACGACGCGGCGGCGGCGCCGCGACAGCACCGCCGGCTGGCGCGATTCGCGAGCGGTGAGCACAGGGTCGTCGTTGATTCGCCGCCGGTGACGTCCCCGACCGGTCTGGTATCCGAGAGCGCGCTCGCGGAACGCGGTCCCGTGACGTGGTTTAACCCGGCACTGCCGCCTTCCAGCCGCATTCTGTGGACGACATTCGAACTGACTACATACGGGGCGCACCATCCAGAAAGTATACACCGCGCACACGTTCGGATATACACGACGCATACACCTGACACATTCTGACACGCCGTCGGCCGAGCGAGTGGGCGAGTGAGCGAAAGAGAGAGAGAGAGAGAGAGAGACGGAAAAAGCGAAAGAGAGAGAGAGAGCGAGCGAGTCGAGCGCGAGCGAGCGAGAGCGCACGTTTTTCCAGCGGGATCACTGAGAAACAGACCGACTGTCCTTGGGCGTTTTTTTCTACCTGCTCTACCCGGCCCAAGTGGAAGGTACACCGGCATCGATCGTCTCAGGGAGGGTGAGTAATCGTCTCATCGTCGTGATTCCCCGATATAGCGATTCTCTCGCGCGGGTGTTATATAACGGCCGCCTTGGCCGACGGAAGGAAACAGGTGCATATAATATTATAACGCGGTCGCCTCGACCCAGGCCTTAGCGTGCGCGCGAAAGAGAGAGAGAGAGAGAGAGAACATCGCCATCGCCGCCGCCGCCGCCGCCGCTGCTCCGGTTGAAAAGTGCTGCGTAGTCGTGGGATCGATTGGAGCGCGCGACGCGTGTTGACGTCGCCGTCGCCGTAGTCGTCGACTATATATTTTCGGCCGCGCGACGGATATAGTCGTCCCTCCTTCGAGAGTGTCCCCGGCGAGGAACGGACGGAGACGGGCAGACAGGAGAGAAAGAGAGAGAGAGGCCTTACGTGGATCGCACATCTGTTGTCGCGATCAGGTCGCGTGGATAACAGCCGGACATCGGATGATGTAACTCGCGCCGGTTCGCGAAAATCCCAGTCACATGCGTCCGGACGCCCCCCGGCCGTTACGTAACCACTCGTCGACCTAACTCCGCTGACTGTCGCTTTTCCCGCAGTGCGCCTCCTCACCCGCGAGCGCTGATCAGACAGAGAGAGAGAGGGAGAGAAAGAGCGTCGGGAAGAGAAATCGCACGCGTAAGTCGAAACTCTGCGAAATCGCATTCCAGCACTCGTTGGCGTGACAGAACGAGACGTCGAAAGACGTCTTTTGGGCCTTGAAGAACACACGTATGTCGCTGTCGGATGTAGGGAGGGACGCAGCCGACGGTTCAACGAAGGGAAAACTCGTCTTCGGGGCAAAGTAAATTCTCTCATTGGCTCCGGTCAGCTGCGTCCCGGCATACGACGTGTTGTGTTCCAGGCAGGCTTAGACAGTGAGACGCCCAAAGGACGTCTCTTTGAGACGACCCTTGGACGTACGTGCAGAGAAGGGTGTAACGTGCCCTTCGGTTTCTTCGCCGTGTCAACACCTGCTCGACTGATCCGATGAGAGAAGCTGTTCTCGCGACCGATTCCAATCATCAGCTGAGCTCTCATCGCATCATCGGCTGCGTCGCGGGGGAAGAAGCGTCGGGACCGTGTCGGAAGCAAGCGCGCACGAGCGAATTTTCTTTTCCGCGCGGCGGGGGGGGGGNGGGGGGGGGGGGATGCATACCTTTGACAATCGCGATAATCTGTCGAGCACAACAAAGCTGTTTGCTCTCTTAAGTGGCTTGAGCCGAGGTGTCCACTTGTGAACGGCGGTGAGATGTTGGGAGATAAGATAATTCGCGTTACGTACACGAGGAAATCGTGATGTAAGAGATTCGGGCGTTGCGGCGCGCTCGGGGATGACTAAGCGAAAAATCGCGCGCGCGCGAGGCGCATCATAGATCGCATCGTAGAATCGGCGGTGTGATTCGCGCAGCAACGCGCGAATATATCGACTCTCTCTCTATATTTACCGGCGACAGCATCTGAGGAAAATTCGCGAAATTCGCGGAGTCACTCGCGCGCGCGCGCGCGCGCGTAAATGCGCATCTCGTCGGGCGAAATTAATTTCCCGGTGCGACGCGCGCGATCTTATCGTGATAAATGATTGTTCCGCCCTTTCACTCCGCCGCGGAAGACACGAGTGTCTAGATATATGCATATATGTGTATCCAACATTGTTTATATCAGATTAATCGAAAGCACTAATGACCGTTAATAACCTTTCCGCGTTTCTCGGAACTGTTGTCGATACGGCAGTCGTTTGGGCAGCAACATTGTAGATACGTCGAATGATCTGTACGCGCGAGGGATGTGATTGACGTAGCTGTTGACGCAGTAAGAAATCCGCGAGCGCCCGCGAGTGTCCCCTCCCGGGCACCGAGTCCGCAGATTGGAGTTTGACCGATCAGGACTCGAGCCGAGCCAAGATCGAAAATGAGTTGCATCATCGAATTCTCGAATGTCCGATTCGCTATCGATTTTCCCACGCCTAATCTGGTACGGGCCTAGAGAGGTTCTAAGGTGAATGCCACACGCGATCGAGCTGGATGACTTCTATTGGAAAAATCAGTTTGTTCGGATCTACCGGGATTTAGAACGGAGGACCGGGCGTTTTCGTCGAAGGAGACAGAATTTGCTTCGTCGAGAAATTGCGAAAACGCGCCTGGTCGTCCAATTGTTGGGTACATCCGACCGAACTCGTGGTTCAACGCCTGACCTCGCACTGAATCACCGTCCTCTTGTGTTTCAGGCTTCCAAAATCCCTCCTATCTACGAACGTCCAACAACCAGCAACATTTCAGTTGAGGAAGGAGGTGTCTTTAACGTGAGTAACTGCGGAGGAAAGAAAAAAAATCCCTCTTCCGGAAGGGAGTTTCTGCCGGGATGGACGATCAACCGGTCGATCTGATCGGTGTGACACGAACGTTTCAGGTATCAAAACCATGCAACCGTCAGCCGCTTCCGTTATCTGTTTCTCGTGGCGTGAGATCGCGGCCACTGGGCGAAGGCATTGTCGCCTCTACCAAGGTAGATACCATACCTCTGCTGAGCCCGACAATGGAGTCCGAACTTTTGAAGGAGCCCTGGGTATTCCCGCGCACAAAGGCAAATCCGACGAAAGAAGAGGACACCGCGGCATTCTCCGCTTGGGAGGAGAACTTTCAGGATCTGAGCAGTTGGTGCATGGACACGTTCCAGGCTCAATGCGATTTTCATATAGGTGAATCGACTACGTTTAAACTATCAGGTACGTGTTCATCTTCCTTGAGAGATGCTGTACGATCGATTACTTTCATTGGCACCACTTAAAGTATCACCAAATAAGTCGGGACGGGGGGGTTTTTACGATAACGGCGTTTAAAGTCCGCGAAAGCTCGTCGTCCGCGCTGAAATCCAGCGATGCTTTTCATTGGTCTTAAATGCTCCCTCCCCAACGTGGTTGGCTGTCTGGGGAATTCTGCTGCTGGGGTATTTGTTTCGTTGTATAAATCACGAAAATGTTATCGACGCGAGATCTCTCAGGCGAGTCGACAGCTAAGACATGCTCGCTTTCAGGTACGAAATACGAGGGTAACGGCGTTTCGACTGTGGAAGAGGACGGTATATTAAAGGATTTGAGGGATAGGACCGATGATGAGAAGTGGAATTTAAAAATGGATACCGTTAAGGCGACTACCGGGGAGTCAAGTGACACTCGTCACTTGCTGCTGTCCCCAACGGAACTGGTTAAATACGAGAAAGGGTACGGTAACGAGGAGAACTATGCGTCCAGCTCGTGGTTAATGTCACCCGAATCAACAGCTTCTACAAGTACCTCGTCGAGTAAACAGCATAACACAACCGACATTAGCGCACCAATCCAACCTGAGTATCGCGTGAGCAACGATTACGCTTGCCCGGCCTCGTTTGATTCCACCGCAGGCCAGCACGAAACATGGGACGAGCTACCTACGATCGAGGCGATTGGCTCCGACACGTTCGACCTATTGTCATACCTTTGCGACGTAAGTTGATGATTTTATCGCAGGCTTGGCGCAACCTGTGGCGTTGTCCACTGGAACTTTTATGTTACTTTATCGCATTATTGTTATTCGATTCGGCCGATGAAACTGAGCTGACTGATAAAATCGATATCTTGGTCGCAGGACGAGATGCGTTCGCCGGAAGGTAGCGTTTCCACCGATTCCACGGCAGTGTTGAAGCAAAGATCGCTCACGGCGTCGTCGCCGATATTCACAGCGAACTCCGCGAAGGTGAAGACCGAGGTGAAGACCGAGGAGATAACCGAGCCGCCAAAGCGTCGAAGAATGGAGACCCGTGCGACTTCGACGATGACATCGTCCCCCGTGGAGACCCCCACGACGTCATCCCGGAGGTCGGAGAGGACGAGGTCCTCATTGGCCAATAACAAAGGGAAGGAGAGAATCACCGTCAGAACGAAGAAAGAAAAGAACGACCGGAAGAGGTACTACGAGAGCGACTCGGACGAGGAGGAGGAGGATGATGATGAGGATGATGATGAAGATATCACTCTCATGCAATACCGAGAGTCCCGCGAGAAGAACAACGAGGCGTCGCGGAAGTCGCGGATGAACAAGAAAGCCAAGGAGTCGGAAATGGCCGTAAGGGCGGTCCAACTGGAGAAGGACAACAAGATACTGAAGATGAAGGTCGAGGAGCTGGAGAAGCTCGTGACATCGATGCGCAACGCGCTACTGCAGTCCGCTTTGAAGAAGGAGTTTTAAGTATGCGTTCTTTCATACTGCGAAACTTGTCGGGAAACAACATGTCTCGCGTAATCTATACGTTACACACCTTTTTCGTCCGTTATGCATGCGTTGATGACGCGACGATGTCCCTTTGACACGCGAGATCGCATGACGTATCACGCCGACTTGTTTGCCTTAGTCGTTGCGCGGCACGGGGTTAAAGGCGTCCTTGAGGCTTCACTGTTATTGTTACTTTGGTGTTGTTTCGTCGTGTGAGACGCGACAGCCGTCTACCGGCAACTCATGTCTATCTTTACGCAACTTAATTGTCCAGACTAAAGTTATCCAGAAAAATTAAACTATATCCGCGGAAGAAAAAAAAAAAACGAAGCGATAGACTAATTGTACATTGCTACTGCGATGCGAGTTAAAAGTGCATGCGTTCGGCTTGCTGCATGTCGGTACACGGGAAATATTGTATATTAAGCAAGAGTTTATTTTGCTATAAACGAAGAGGACACTGAAATTAGAGTATGTATTTTACGAAATATACATTACACACACACACACACACACACACACACACATATACGTACCAGAGAAATAAATATATACAATATATATATAAATACATATATATATATATATATAAGTTACTTTGTATACATCTCAGAGAGGGTACTACACGAGCGGACACACGATTTTTAACAATGCGATATCCCAATCGTGACAGAATTTTAATTGATTCGAACAAAATCGCATAGTCATATTTTGTTCAGCCTTGTATTGTACCTGATACACAAAAAGAAGAAGAGGAAGAAAAATCACATGCATATAGAAAGAAAGAGGGAGAGAGAGAGAGAGAGAGAGAGAGGGGGAGAGTTCTATCGTAGAGAAGAGTGTAATCGGTAATACACAGTTTTCTACTACTACTACTGGTGTGTGAAATTAACGATATCGATACGATGTAAGAGCAAAATCCAATAAAAAAACTTTGTTTCAAAAAGGAAAGATAGAATCAAGTCAACCCCGTCTCTCGCGCGCATTACCTCGCGTGAACACAAATGCCGCAAAAATAGCGCGCGTGTAAAAATAGCGAAACACACCGTCTGTGGACGCGGCTCGTGAGGCCGTTTTTCCATATCCGCGTCTCTTATAGATTCCAGCGTGCGATGCAGGCCCCATGCCAATTCGCGTTAAGAGTTGCGCGCGCGGCAACACGCGAGACACTCACGTGGAGACCGCGCGGATATTATTAGCGCATAATAACACGATCACCGTAAACATACCTACGTACGTGCGCGTACATGTACCATACATGATACACGCGGCGCCGAGGTATTGTCAGATAATTGCAAAATCGATAACGGCTCGATATACGGTGCGGTCAGAGAGAAAGAGAGAGAGAGAGAGATGATAGATATTTATTAACTCCAGTAGCTATGTTACAACAGTATTTACAAACATAATATTGTGTATAATAATAATTGTTTATCGTCTTATTACACTGAGAAGAAGGTACTTGAAAAATTTATCCGTGGGGATGTAAAGTTTATTTCACAGAAATAAACCTTATATTTCCTGCGAATAAATTTTTAAATACTTTTTTCTTATTGTATCTACTGTACATCTCCACGCTATCTCCTCTTGATATGTTGCGCCAGCATCCTTCTAAAACTTTGCAACCTTTGTTCCCTCTTTATCTTATTCGGCAAATTGTACATTTTAAATCCGTCTCTTTCTGTTCTTCGCTAGTACTATATATATATATA